>NW_024370374.1:6386552-6827182 GCF_014805655.1 Passer montanus | reverse complement strand
CTTTTATGGGGCTCGTCCGCCGCCCCTGGGCGCCGGGACCCGGCCGCGGCAGCGGGGACACGGAGCCGGCGGCCGCCGCCACCTCGGGCCGCTTCCCCTCGCTCCACGCGGGCGTCTCCGAGGGCAAGCAACGTGTGCCGCGCCGGGGAAGCGATCCCGGGGGAAAGGGAGAGGGGGCAGGAGATGGGGCAGCGGCTCCCCGATTAATTCTTTTCGGTGCCGGAGCTTGCAAGGAAAAGTCCCCGAAAGATACAAACCTCCAGCATCCAAGTGGCAACTATTTTCCTCATATATGGCAAGATTTCTTTCTGCACGCACTTGAAGTAGGAGACGGAGGGCGAGCAGGTCTCCTCCGCCTTGAGCATTGTCTGCAGCACCCTGTCATTGAGGAGGTTGGCATCCAGGTAGGCTCGTCGGATGGTCTCCACCTCGCAGCACAGCAGCTGATGTTCCATGTCTGCCTTCGTCTCCTCGAGTCACTTCTCTGCAGCAGGACTGAGTCAGTCGCTCGCTCGCTCTCTCTCTCTTCCCCTTCCAGGAGTCCCTTGGATGCTGCTTCTGCTACTGCCGCTACAGCCCTCTGGAGGCTGCAAAACTTTCTAACTTCCAACAAAACTCTCCTGGTGTAGTCCGTGTGACGTTACTGTTGTTAAGCAGAGATCAAAGCACGAGAGAGAATGAGAAAGAGAGAGAGAGCCAAAAGCAAGGGGCAGAGCCCTAAAGCCATCCCATAGGCTTCAAGTCCTTCCCCTTTGCTTAGCTTATAGAGAGCAGGGTTTTAATGCAAATGAGACAAGGGCTCGCTTTCTTCAAGGGCAAGGGAGAAGTGGGGGAAACCCAAATTGTCTCTTCAGTGGATCATGCATAATTTTAAAAATGGAGCAAGTTCTGCACTGGGAGCCAAATGATGAATGGGGCTAAGGCCACACACAGACACCAGGGAGAGAAATGCAAGGAGACTTCGTATTATTTACAGGGGCGCCAGGGAGGGGAGCGGAGCAGCACCAGTGCCTTGCTGTTTGCTATCAATATTATTATTATTATTTATTATTATTATTATCATTATTAGTGCTGTCACTGGCACGTAGCTGCCATGCTGTCCTTCAAAAAGGCGCACTCCCAACCTGAACACCTACTCTTTGTAGCTGACCCCAAGGGAAAAACCTTTCTCCCGTTTCCTCAGTCCTGTTTTTTCCCAGCCAGGATGGTTTTACTGCACACCAAACTTTATAAACAATTGGGGTGCCCACCCCTCTGCCAAGATGGTTATTTTTCCAATTTTTTTTTTTTTTAAGGTCTTTCACTTTAAAGGTTTCACCTTCCCAGAGGGGCACGGAGGTGGCAGGGGACAGGGCGAGAACTAATCCGAAGCTGGTGGCAGTGCGCACCGGGGAGGGGAAGGCCACACTCGGCACGCCACCCCCACTGCTCACTGCCACCCAGGAAAAACATCCCAGCGGAGCAGCAAAATGGAGGCCAGGGCTCCCTCCAGCACCCATGGGGAGCCAAGCTGGTGGGGTGGGAGGGAGGTGCCGGAGCCTGCAGGGGCCTCATTCGCGTCTCCAGGACATTCTGTCCACGCGTGATGGGGCCCTGCTGCAAATATCTCCCGCTCCCTGGCCGAGCCTGCTGTACCTGAGGACACTCTGCTTCTTGCTGTTTCTGTTAAAAAAGGGCATCTCTGAAAGCCTCCCTCTCCTCCCAGGGGCTGACAGCGCAGCTTGAGGCCCGCTGGGGAACACCGGGGGTGAGGCTGATGCATGGGAGAAGTGACTTGTCCTGCCCCAAAGTGGCGTAGGGAGAAGCGGGAAGGCCGTGAATTGGGGTGCATGGATTAACCTCAGCCTCGGTGCTTTAGCATCAGCCGGGTGTTGAATACCTGCCAGGGGTACAACACCGATGGCAGAAACTCCAGCTGGTGGCAGGGGCTGCTGGCCGTGGAGGACACAGCATCTCTCCTCTGTGACCCGCAGGGAGAGCAGTGCCAAAGATCACAGGGCATGTTGTTGCACAGTTGTGTGTTTATGTAATCTCTTTGCACGGACTGTCTGCCCATCTTTTCTCATTTACTCGTTTGCTTGACCATTTGTCTCCATTTTGTTTCCGTCTGTCAGGAGGAGGAGGAGGATGTTGGAGGCCCTGCACTCTCAGTTCCCCTTGCACGCCACAGCCCGTGGGGTGACTCCAGAGGGTCCCCAAGCGAGGAAGCTGTCCCCCGTCCCTCTGCCTGCACAGGACGCCCACTTCTGTTTCCACAACTTTAGTTGGCCGGGAGGGTTTCAATGTTAAATGAAGAAGCACACACGTCCCCCTGCGCGCTTGGGTCGGAATTGGACGTGCCCCCGATGCACATCCAGGGGGACCCTATTTCATTAACAACGCTGCATCCCCAACACCTTTCTGGTGAGCAGCCGGTTTGGGGGAAGCAGGGCCAGCCCTTGGGGCAGCCGGTTGCATTCCCTGGGATCGCGCCAGCTCCTTCCTCCTGAACATTTCTCCTGCCCAGGCACACGGGTCCCTCTCGCTGCGCGGCGCAGCACCCACACCTCGGCATCCTGCCGGTCGCACCGGCCTCTCCGAGGTGCCTTTCCCCGCTCGGAGCACGCGGCCGCCGCTCCATTCATAAAAGCAGCGCGGCGGGGCGCGGGGCTGCGCGGCGGGCGGGCGGTGCCGGCGGCGGGCGGGGCTGGCGCGGGGCCCGGGGAGCCCCCGCGGGGCGGCGCGGCCGCAGGAAGCGGCGGCGCGGGAGCCAATGGGGGCGCGGGGCTGTTACCGGGCGGGACGGGCAGATCTCGGCCGGGGCTCGCCCGGTCTCGCCGACACAAAGGGGACGGGCCGGGCGGCAGCGCCAGAGCCGCCGCCGGGCCGCCCCCGCTCGCCCCGGTGGCAGCACCGGGGCGGTCCCCGAGCCGCGGGGACGGCCCCACCGCTGCCTGCCCGAGCCGCCGTGCCCGCACCGGAACCCCGGGGTGCTCTCCCGAGCCGCCCCTCCTTGGATGCGGGACGCGTGCTGCGGCCGCTTCCGCCGCTCTCGCCCCCGGGGGCTTCCGACGGCGCTTCCTTCCTGCCCGCTCTCCCTCCCTCCTTCCCTCGCTCGCTGCCCGCCCGGCGCTCCCCTCCCCGCGGCGCCCGCCCGCTGCCGGCGGCGCTGGGCCCGGCCGCCACTTTCTCATGATGTCATCCCGCCCCCGCCGCTGCGCGCCGCCGCGCCGCGCGGCCCCGCCGCGGGAGCGCGCATTCCTGGCGTGCCGCCGGGGCCCGCCGTAGTGAGGCGAAGAGAGGCGCAGCGGGGGCACCGCCGCCACAGGGAACACCTCCCCCCGCCAAAAAACCCACTCCTGCTCCGGACTGCTCTGGACTAGAAAGAGAAGGAGCTGCTGGAGAGGCTCCGGCAGAGATGACGGGCCTGGAGCAGCTCTCCTGAGAGGGGAGGCTGAGGGAGCTGGGCTTAGTCTGGGGGAGCCTGCGAGGGCATCTCATCGGTGACTGTAAAAACCTCCAAGGGGTGCCAAGAGGAAGGTGCCAGACTCTCCAGCGGGTGCCCAGCACCAGGATGAGGAGCAATGGCCGTAAACACAAATCAGGAGAAGTGTCAGCTCAGGGGGAGGAAGAACTCCCCCACACCGAGGGGACAGAGCTCTGGAACAGCTGCTCGAGCAGGGCGTGGGGTGCCCCTCTCCGGAGACATCCCAAACCCACCTGGAGGTGTTCACTGGCGCCTGCCGTGCCCCAGACCCCAGGGGCGGCCCGTGAAAGAGGGAATTTGGTGGAGCAAAGCTCACAGAGGGTTTCTGTAGGGGAACCATCACCAAGCTGGGGAGAGGCGTGAGTCGGGGTGGGAGGGAAGGTTGGGATGGCTGGGGTGTCCCGAGATGAGGAGCTGACACTGTGCTAATGGAATTCAGCCCAAACTTATCCTGGGGGTAAGAAAACGCAAAAGGCCTAAGTACGGGGAGAGGAAAAAGAAGCAGGGAGCAAGGTTTTGTTTCTTTCTTCATGGAGGAAAACCTCCTGTTAGGCCATGCCAGAAGTGAGGCAGTGGAGGGAGAGGCGCCAGAGGAAGCCTGGCAGACAGTAACAAGGTGAATAAACAATGTATTTAAGCACCAGCATCCTTAAAGTGAAAGTGTTTTAGTGAAGAATATTTTGATTTTGTACCCAGCAGCTACAGTTTCTGTTTTGCTCAGCTGACAGTATATTTTGGTAATATATCAGCATGAAAATGGCCAGCACAGACACTGGGGTTTGATATGGATATGTGAGGTAGGAAAAAGCACATCTTGCCCACATAGAGTATTTACGTTTGATTTACAATGTAAAGAAACATTTTCTCTATTTCCCAAACCGGCACTCTCTCTTTGTCATCCCAAAGGCCCATAAATAAATACCGCTGGAAATTTGTTGTTGAATGGCTTATTTAGAAGGTTTTGAAGCACAATGTTATTATTTTTCTTTAAGAAAAACAACAAACAAACAATAACCAAAAAAAAAAAAAAAGAAACAGCAACAAAAACACAGGGAGATGTTTTGTAGCGATTTTAGGCGTAATTCCCCATAAATGACAGTAAATCAGTGTGGATCACATCCTCTGCAGAAATGCTGTCTCAGAAAGGATGGTCTCTCATCCTTTCTGTTGAGTTAAAGTGAGGGGCTGTTGTTGGGAAGACCCTGGGAGCTGGGGTTGCTGTGGTCAGCCGCAAGATGTTTGCATCCCTCAGACCATTCTGAGATCCTCAACCACTCTGCTCCTTGGGTGTAAAGTGGATTGGCACCTCTCTGAAGGACAGGCATGCATTCTTTGAACCTTCAGTAAAAATCATTTGGCTCAGAACCAAGTCTAAAACACGGAATTACAGTTTTGACCTGAAGCATAGATGACAAAATGATCAATTTGCAAAACTCAGGCGTTTTTCAGAGCACATGAATTCAATGGGAGTAATACCACCAACTTCAAAGGGAGCAGGATTGAACCCGTAATGTATTTAATGTATAGCACTAATGACTACAATAAATAAACTCATTTTGCCTGGGCTTTTTACCACCTTTAGCTTCGTGTGTGTGTGTGTGTGCACTTTTATGTGTGTGCCAAAGGAGTGGACTCTCTGTTCTGCCATTTCAAATCTAGCACCCATGCCAGATTGGTGAAAATATTAACAATTGTACAGGGTGACAAGATCTGGGGAATCTGGTCCACTTGTTTCCAGAAATCAGTAAAGGAAGTGAAGAATTGAGAACCTTGAGGGATGAGATTACAGTCTTAGTGAAGCCTTCAGAAATATTTATACTTTATTTGAGCTGTTTGTGGCAGTTGGTATTTTCTTATTTACTTGAGGTGCAGTCTGATTTGGTTAAAAATGAGTATGGAATAGCATATTTTTGGAGAAATGCATAATCCTAGAATTACATCTTTGTATCCTATTTATTTTATATTCTTTTTTCTGGAACACTACACAGTGTCAGCAGTAGCTGCTTTGTCCCCTCTGGTTGTTTCTTAACCTGACTCACTCTCCATTTAGTTACAGAAGAGGATGCAAGGTATAATAATAACCTCATATTTAACTCAAGTGAATTTCTTTTGTTGGCTAATTTTCATTTATTTTTACATTGTTGACCAAATTGCTCAGATTTGCAACCTTGGACTGTGAATACTTCTCTTTTCAGAGAAGAAAAATAAAAAGAAGAATAGTCTTTCTGAGTGTGCATTCCATTTCAGAAGGATTAAAGTAAAAAAATAATAAAAATAAAATATGAATTCCAGTTTTGATCAACAACTACATCAACCCAAAATACACACAGGTCTTCTCCAGCCACATGCTGCTGGTGTCATGGTGTGAGTGCTGACCACCAGCATGCCTTGAAATGAACAGGAAATGTCCCAGAATACTGAGCTGGGAAAAAGGAGAATCTGGAAAAGGGGAGTGGCTGCATTTTGCTTGAAATGCTCGATAAAGCTGTGCCCCCACTTTATCTCTCCTCTTTAAAATCTGTGTATAGTTGGAGCGTATTCCCTTTAGAACCAAAGTATTTCATAAATCCCAGATTTGCTTTTGAGTTCAGGCTGGAGAATGAAACTGGTTAAAAAAGCTGAACCCCCCAGCAAAATATTGGTATAAAATTTTCTCAAGAAATTACCAAGAATATTTTTTCCTACTTCTGCAGTAATCAAATGATGTAGCACAAAATCAAATGATGTAGCACAATGATTTGCACTGATGGAAGTGAGGCTAAATTGTGAATGTTTTAGAAGCTAATTCAGGAAAAGACTGAAACATGTGCCTAAATTTCAATAAGTAAGTACACCGGAATTTACATGTGCCTAAAATTTAAATATATGTTTAAATACATTGCTAACCTGAAGCCTAAGGGTATGGTTTAAAGTTAAGTCTAAACTAGTCTAGACAGTAGCTGTTGCTGAAAGTGATTATTCTTCTCCCAGTTGACTTCTCTGAAATGCCCATCCTGGAGTAAAACCAATACAGCTTGTTGACAATAACAGCTGCTTCCTCAACAACTTTGAAAAGCATCCATTTCTCATAAAAATGAAAGTAAAAGTCTCAGTTAATGGTAAAATCCATGGAGATGGGCTAGGGTGAGCTTTTGTGCTAACATGCAGCCCCTGTTTGATTTCACAAGCTCCAGCCTGCTGGAGACAGAACAGAGGGGAGCAGTTCTCACGCCGACTGGGATGCTTTTATTTCCTGTGCTCCTGGGCTCTTCCATCCTGCCAGGGATATCCAGGGGGAAGGGAACAGCAGAGAAAATGTGTCAGTGAAACCAAGCTGCCTGCAAAGCAGTGAGAGGAGACGGGGTGCTTTGAGATGCTCGCCCCTCTCAGAGGGATGTGGGAGATGCTGGAGTTTTGGGATGCTCACCCCTGTCACCTGAAATTCCTGACTGGAATTTTTCTGGAATAAAACCAGAGAGGTTGAAGGATGTTGACCTGACACAAAGGCACGTGGCCTTCTGGAAAGGCTGAGGCTTGCTGGACACAGCCCAAGAGGTCGTGGGCTGGGGCAGATGATGCTCGCAGAGCTGTCTGTATTCTAATCTGATGGCAAATCTCAGTGATGGCAAATCTCAGTCTCTCTCTGCAGACACTGAAAGGCAGCAGAGGTCTGAGAAGCCCAGGTCTCCTTCAGGCAAGTTTTCTGTGGAAGGAGCTGGGGGCCTGTGGATTTCCATCATGGACCATTTGTGCTGCTGCTCAGCACCTGGCTGCCTGCCTGTGAGGGCTTTGTGACAAGACCCTGAGCAAAGATCTAGCAGGTTTTTAATCAAATGTTTCCCTTGGCTTTAATATTCTGTACCCATCAGATTAGAGTTGCTCAGCAGAACTCCAGCCCTCCACACAGTGTCTCATTTATCCCTGTTCCTGCCATGTGCCCAGCTCAGCTCTGCTGACGTTGGTTCTGGTTGTGCAGTCCTGTTGTAGGGGTTTTTTTGGGTGGGGGAGTGCTGCAATTAGCCTGGTTGAAGCAACTAGGCCAAGGAACACCGAGCAGTAAAATAAAGTCTTGATGACATATTTGAACTCTTGGAGACCATGGGTTATCTGATCTGCAAGGTCACTGCTATTCTCTGGGAAGATTTTAAAGAATCTGCTCCTGTTTCAAGCTTAAAGGGCCCTTCTTGCATTGTAGAATGCAAATTCAGTTTTTCTTGAGTTGGTGGGTGTTTTAGACTATTTAGTACCTGTGTTTTTATTTCCTTTTCTTTTAATGCTCATCAAAAGCAAACAGTATAGAATTAGTTTTAATGAACAGAAGGAAAAAGTGACTCCAGTAAGGTTCCTTCTGCTACCAGAACTGAATGAAATGCAGAAAGGAAAATAACAATAATATGAAAATGAGAAACCTACAAAGAACTTTAAAAATTCCTTTTAATCACTTAAGCTGTCATCAGTAGCAGAAATAAGGAATTATATTTCAGACATGACTTATACCAGGCATGCTTTAAAAAGAAAAAGGCAAATTGATAGTGCCTGAAGAGTCTGTGCCTGGGAATAAAAAAGTGCAGAATTAGGCCCTTGGAAGCCAAGTGCCTTTTCCACCATTCAGTCTGTAGAAGAAATGATGGCCCTTGATCTTTAGCAGCTCTAACAGATGGACTTGGGGAAGCAGGGGGAAAATAACATCAGTGACAGTTTTGTGTTTCTGTATTTCTGAAAAGTCAAAATGTTAGAAGCTATTCTATTACAAAGATTCATTATGGGTATGATTGGCTTAACAGTTTTCTGTAATACAGATCATAAAGTCCTGTCAGAACGGAATCAAATGCTAAAAACCTTGCATAATAACTTTCACAGACCATTAAGCTTTAAGGCTACAGCGTGGGAGTTTGTTACAAAGAGACCCTCTTACAGCAGCAGATACTTTAAGTGAGAGGTATTTCCCACCCCAGGCTTTATTTGCTGCCAAGTCTGATTTCTGGCTGTGTTTATGTTCCTATACGGGGGCTGGCTTAGCTTGGCAGTGGGGTTGCTGCAGTGGCACAAGGAGAGCTGTAGGAAGGGATTGGGCAGGCTGATATTTTCCTTTCATGGGAAGCTGGATATGTAAACTGCTGGCCATTTTATCCTTGCTGGCTGTGGCGAAGTATCCCCCCTCTGTTTCCCTCCTATTATAGTAACGGCATTATTCAGCAGGATGAAGTTCCTGGTGTCTTTCATGCCACTCTCTGTGCTTTTGGGAAGAAGGATAATGCACTCCCTTGCCTCAGGGATTATGAATTCAGTGTCCTTAAGGAACATGCCGTTTATCTACAAAGCAATGCGCTGCTTGTGCCATAAAAATCCCTTATCACCTGGTAGCAATATGGATTCAGATCCATTTGTTTGGCTCTCTGTAGGCATTGGAGTTTAAGGAAGGGATGCTGCCATTGTCTCCTTGGGCTGGTTTTACCCTGGTATAATTCCATGAAGCTCCTTCTGACTCGGGTGGGAAAGGATTCAGTGCATGGACTTGATGAAGTCACAGTGATAGCAAAATGTGAGCTGGAGTCACTAGTGGGGAAAGTCTTTCATTTTGCGTTGATAAAAAGTTTATGATTCATCACTGGCTTGATTACATTACCCTTTAATTAAGCTTGTAACTGCCAAAGAGTGGGGACTTTGGTGTGATTTTCCTTTGCTATCTCCTGATCGCTCTGCTGGTGTGATTTTATAGAACCATAGGATCATTTAGGCTGGAAAAATCATCAAGTCCAACTGTTAAAGAAGGTCTTGCAGTGATTTCTCCTTACTGTAAGACTTCTCAGGAATTTAAGTCATATTACTCCCTGCTGATGCTTCCACAGTTGGAACAACCTCAGTGGAAAGCAAAAATGTAGGTGAAAAAATGTGTTGGTTTGAAATCTTGGGATTTTCTTCCACAGAAAACTGCTGAGTCCAAGCACAGATCTACAGCCCAGGCAGCTGATCCTGGAAGTTTATGGTAAACTTCCTCACACAGGATCCCACTGCACCTCACAAACTCACCAAAAACACCACCTCAGACCGTGTGGATCAGGATAGTTTCATCCTGAGCCACAGGAGCCAGTTTCATCTCTGGTCAGACATGTCCTAGGACGATCAAGAGACTGAATGACAAAGGGAGAATTTTAATTCTGAATGTAGGAACCAAAGGAAAGGCGGGTGCTGTGCTTCAGGAGGGCTCCCTCACAGGACTGCAGGGAGCCTCAGCTGCTTTTGTCCTGAGGAGGATTCGGTGCCTGGGCTCAGTTAGGAATGCCTATGGGACAGGGTGGTGGAAAGGGAACAAACCCCCTGAGGACTGGGTGCCATCACAGTGCCTCAACCCACCTAAAAATCCAAACTTCACTCACTTTCACAAGTCATTCACTGCCTAGAGGGACAATCAGTCCCCAACCGGGATAGACTGAGACCTTTGATGGTATCAGCCTGAAGATAAGGCGGAGACCTGCCAGGACAGATGTTAGTTTCACTGCGTCTTGCAGGCAGCCTTTTACAAGTCACAAAGCCACCCTAGGGAAAAGTCACTTGAAATTCATCCACTGGAAAGTGCAGGAGGGATCAGGCCCCAGGTCTGTTACCCTCTCTGAGTTCAGCATTTTGTGGGGCTCTTTCAGATGGTGCTGCCAAAATTTGATTCTTGCTCCAGCGGAGCTGGCTGGAAACACGGTCAGAAACAGGTCTCTTCTGCTCCAGTGCGTCTTCTTAGCAGGAAAACCAGATTCTCAGCTCAGGCTGGATCGTCTTTCCCGCTCTTCTGACAGAACAGTGTTTAGAAACCCTCTCTGCCACCTTTGCTCCCATGCTGAGGGAGCCCAACCAGCTCAGGGCCCTGGCTCCATTCATGGTATAGTTATCTCATATGTCTGGCTCAGCTGATCAGGAGAAAGATGCAATTACACCCAGGTATGCAATTTTGGACTAGTTTAAATGATATCACGCAATCATAGTAACAATAACGATGATAATATCTTGTGCCATATGTGAGAAAAATTAGCTATTGTTTCAGAACAGAGCTGACAAGCAGCACAATGCAGTGTTATGTACTCAAGAGGGAGAATACAAGTTACTTCACTCATTTTCATCCCAGCCTAGGGCTTAAATCCGGGAGAGAGAATCATCTGCATGAGAAATGTGGCATGAAGCATCAGGCTGGGCTGATAGGAGCTGCAGGCTCCCACACAGCCCACACCAGGATAGCACTATCAGATGGAAAGGGGTTATACACGAGGTGTAGCCTTGCAGCCTCAGCTGAGTATCTTTGCAATGGTTTCCCACATCACTTAACGGCTTGTTTAACCTAGCATAATTAACCAGCGGGCTCTACAAGAATTTCCCACAATCAGTAAAAATGCAGCAGAAGGCCTGAAGGACCACAGTGGAGGGCAAACACAATGACTGACAGTCAGTGCTTGCTCATGCCTCTCCTGAAAAGTACCCACAGCTATCTGGGTTCCAAAGTGCTGTAAATTAATTGCTAATATTTTAGTTTCAATTCTTTCCACATATATTGCAGTCAGGTTTAGGAAAAGCAGCAGAAATCTTGATCATTGAAGGCCTATTACGTGTATGGCAGAGCTTTGCAAAGCCACAGTTTTTTCTCAGGCTGCACAAATAATCAGCTATCTCTCTATGATTCTCAGAAAAAGACTTGATCATGAAGTGATTACAGTGAGATCTTTTACTTGAGTCTGAAAAGACTTCTATCAAACGTGACAGATAATGCCTTATCTGGTATGCCAACTTACTTTACATTAAGATCACCTGGAGAAAGACAACACGTTGGTTTTATGATGCTTTTCACCTCCTTTTTGCCGTACACCTTTGCCTATTTACTCCTTTGCAAAGTTTGGCTATTGGTAATGGATATGCCAACCATGCAAGCTACAAAGTTTCCCTCTGCTCTCAAAACCACAGGTTTCTGCTCATTCTAATTGCAAACTGCTTTCTTGATCATGAAAATTTTAAATTTCCATAAATAGCCATCCTGAAGTCTAAGTGAATGCTAAACAAAACTAAAAAAACAAACTGAGAGGAAGTACAACGTGCAGAAATAACCCAAATGCATAGCTGGTATTCTTTCAGGAGATGCTGAGCACCCCTGAGACCTGCTTGCATTGATAAAGTTCAGCAGTGGAGGTGCAGAAGCATCCTACAAGGCATCTTTAAAACAGCCCCTGTCAAGCCTGCTTTCTTAGATCAAAGTCCAAAGCTTCACTCTATCAAGCCACAAAACTTTAGTCACAGAGATGCAGGAAGGAAGGGCTGGCAGATGAAGGTGACAGATAGTAGAAGTGCTTCTTAGATGAGAATTCTAGTTACTTAAATGCTGTCCAGCTTATATATTGCCTTTCCATAACTTAACTCCTGGAAACTCAAAAATATTTTGATACTATTCCACTCAGAGAGCTGGTGCAGGGTACGTCAGCAGTGATGTAATATTGACAGACAAATACAACCATTGTATTCACAAATGTTCTCCTTCCAGAGCAAAGAGCATTGTGGCAGCATGTACTTACTGCCAGCGTGGTAGACTGCAATGCAATCAATGCCTTGGATGCACTGGGAACACA
Source organism: Passer montanus (assembly GCF_014805655.1). NCBI lineage: Eukaryota > Metazoa > Chordata > Aves > Passeriformes > Passeridae > Passer > Passer montanus. Next base: position 6,815,140 of record NW_024370374.1, on the reverse strand, counting down.
AACAAAAATATATTAGCTAACAACCAAAATTGTATTTATCTTGCTTGACAGGGCTCGCTCAATAGTGAGTCACTTTCTGATCTAATGGGGCTGCCAGCTTCAGTCACCCTTCTGAACCCTGTCTTTATCTGTCCAGAGCTGAGGGCCTCCCAAATGCCAGCACAGATCTCAATAGCAGCATCACCAGAGCTCAGGGCACGCCAGTATCCCAAAGATTTTTCCAGGAGCCTGGCTGGTTTTGTGGGCCACAGTCTGCTCCACCCACACCTGCATTTCTTTGGGACCCGCAGCTCTGACGGATCTATTTGTTGGTAATCAATGGGAATGTGCAGGAAAGTGTACCCCCCAGCATCGCTGCTTTGAGGATTAAAAGCGCCTCGCTTTCATAATGACAGTAATTAACTTGTTTGAAAACAGTTGTCAACTTAATGTTAAATAAGGAAGCTTTGCGCTGAGGTCATTCGGGTTCCAGGTGAAAACTATGGAAGACAAATATTCAAAGCAAGAATGGGCATGAATGTGATTGGGCTTGGTTCTGATCAAGTTTACATTTGTTTAAAGGCCCAGCCCAAAGCCTGTGAAAGTCATTTGGAATAAATCAGCTGGAGTCAATGGGATTACCCTACTGTCAGCCCGGTATGGCTGAGATCAAACCCCAGATCATTATCTTTTTGTGGTTTTCCTTTCCGCACACTGAGAGGGAGTCGGTGCGAAAAGCCATTGATTGTTTTGTAAAACATCCCTTGGATTCAGGGGGAGTCTGCCTGCCTACAGGATATGGCCCATAAAGCCACCGGGATGGTGACGATTCCTCCCTCTGGATGTGCTGCCTCTGCTGGGCTTTGCTGCCAGAGTTAACATCAAAATGCAGCACGAAGGGATGAGTTAAACCACCACATTCTTCGGGGAAACGCTGATGGGTGGCAGTTGTCTCTTGCCACCTCGGTCTCCTGCCCTTGCATCAGAACCAATTACTTAATTTCTCTTTTTGTGCACGACAGTGATGCATGGAGAACAAGTCTGTGGAAATACTGAATGCCGGTAAGTCAGGAGAAGGGAAGGATGCAAACCTGCAGTTTTCCCATGGCCTGAAAATGACTCCCTCCCTGGCTTAGGGCAGCCACAGGTATGCTGTTAATTTTCAGTCCTCTTGCCAAAAGGCTATAAAATGTCTTTTCATCTTATGTTACATAAGTATCCAACAAATAAGAAGACTGTTATTACAAAGGCAACCACACCGAAAAAAAGGTTTCATTTACTCTCAAAACCTTCTGATGTCTCTGTGGAGCTTGTAGGTTGCTGAACACTGTTGGAGAGGAAAATCCAAATCCATTAGTTTTCTTTTTTAAAGAAGTGAGTCTGATGCAACATCATAATTGGAATGCTGTGAGGAACCAACCGTGTGATAAATCTACTGTTAATCATGATGATAATTTGCTCTGGAAGATAATGAGCTTCTATATTCTTTCAGCTTAACAGGCATCATTCTGGAAAACAGTGCTAATATCAAGTGCTCTCTGATTAAACATTTCAGTGATCCTTCTGAACTAGACAGAAAAGTTAGATGCATGTCAGGAGTGAAAACTGCAAGGGGCTAAGCACTTCTTAAGACACAAAACCACAACTGAGTCTGATGATGCTCAGGACTCAGAGAAAGTGCCCAGCAGCCACAGGAAAGGTCTTCAAAATCCTTATGCTTCTTGTTACCAAGGAAATAATTCTGCTTGGCTTCATTGGGTGCTGAATGGTTGCTTTGCACTTTGACCCAATTTTCTTCGGGATAATAAAGTGTGGTTTTGTGCCGGTAAGGCACAGGAGGATCCCTCTGTGGAGGTGATTCAGCACACATTCAACATACCATCCAGCAATTCAGGCATTCTTCCTGAAGTTGTTTAGTTGTGTTATACCCTTCTACATCTTCACAAATTGATTAGCATCAGGTATATTTGAAATATGTCCTAAGTCTGTTAACTTTCAGGCAGTAAGGCATCCTCACCTGCTCATTTCACAGGGAAAAAAAAAAAAGCCCCAAACAATAGAAAGGTCCTTGTGCATGTTGACAACCTGCTTGTGAACCAATATTTTCACAAGCAATAGGCTTGGAGAGACAGGTCAATCAATGAATATGAACTGATTCACACTGAGCTAAAATTAGATCCAGTATCCCGACTGAAGTTATTACAATTAGCTACATAAACACACAAGCTCAGGTAATTAATTTTGTAGTACTATGGTGCCTAGAGGTCACATCTGAGACTGAGAGACATCTATGCTAAGCACTGAAAATATATCCAGTAAGATACAATCCTGATTCTGAACAGCTTGCTGCTCATATAGACAAAAGGAACAAAGGACTGGGGACAGAAATCATTCTTTATTGCCTCTATGTCGGAAAATCTGGCCCAGAGAAATTGAATTGTCTTGCCCAACACTGTATAAGAATTATTTGGCAGGAATGAGAAGCAAATGGGGAACATCAGTATCCACTTCATGGATCTGCCCACCCTTTCTCCAGCAAAAACTCTTTTTTTTTTTTTTTTTTTAATCCAGGAGGCTGCTCAGGCATAAGACAGCTCTGGACTCTTGTTTCTTTACATTACATTACTACTCTTTTCAAGCGCAACAGGAGGTTTTGATTTCTGAGGTCTTTGATGAGCCTGTGTCCTGTCCACTTCATCAGAGTGAAACACACCTCTGCTCCCTATTAAAATTATGTTTCTTCTGCAAAATTTCAAGGCGTCAAATGCACAAATCCATGAACTCCCACATCTCTGCTGACTGCTTTCACTTGGTTCAAGAGCTCCTGCATATGCTTCCTTAAAACTGGGAGTCCAGCTTTGCCTCCTTTGTGTACACTTGGAAATCAGCTATGCCGAGAAATCTTGGCAAGTCTCACTGCAAGGGGAGCAAATGTGTTTTGTAAATTTTATAGTGGCATCTTCAAGTGTTACAGACCTTTAGCCTTTCTCCCTCTACTGTCTCTCAGCCTCGGTTCTTTCAAAAATCAATGATAAAATGGTGATGGCTTTAATTTAATATAGAATTTAATCTTCTCCAGAAAAGCAGTGCATGGTTCTCAAAGTTTCTTTTCCCCCTTTTCTGCAGAGAACAAACCTGAGAAGAAAGCTGAAAATCTGAGGTTTCAAAAGTACTATTCCTTAACCTCAGATTTGTGTTCCAGACATTGATAGATTCATTTTGCAGTCAATCAATTATTGTTTGGGTCTGAGGAGGTTTGAAAAATTGTCTTGAAACAAATAGTCTGTTCTTTGTGTAATCTTAACTATGGAGGTATTTGTAATGATTCTGTAATGAAGATTTCTGTTTCCAGCAGTTTAGCTATAAAATATGACTTTATGTGAATCATTGAGTCCATCTGGAACTTCAACAAGTCAATGTCCATGCCATCTTCCTGGCCATAAAATTATTTTCTGCCTCTTTGCCAGGCTGAAAGTTCTAGGAAAGGTCCAACTGACAAATTAGAGAACAGTGCATCAAACAATATTTTTTTCCCAGATAACCACATGTCTGAAACAAAATTTTCTTTGGGTAGCATGGATATATATTTGAATACGTGCTTATTTCCTTGTTTTGGAATATTTACCTACCTGAAATCCTGCAGCTGTAAGAACCATACTGTGACCTGAAGACAAAGATGGCCTCCTGGCTGAGAGAGTGAAGAAAAAAATAGTCCTCTGAAGCAAGAACGAGGTTTCCAACCATGGAAAAGCCTTTAGAGACACAAGTGAGGTTTTGATTCCTGGCCCCAGTGTCATCCATCTTGGAAACCCTTCCAGTTTTATTCTTTCAAACAGGTCAGTGAGAGCGAGGTGGGAAACTGCAGTTTCAAAACAGGCACCACTGCAGTGTTTTCAGCAAAACAGTGCTTGATTTCAAAGGGAAATCTAATACTGGTCCTGGATCCCTTGCAAATTCCTTCAGGTCCCAACACCTCTGCCTGTGCCAGTGGTGAGGTGCTCAGACCTGGAGCACGCAGCTGCCCCGCGAGTTGTGCATGGCCACAATAACCCTAAACCCAGGGTGCCATTGCAAAGAGGAGTCCTCAGCCATGAATGAGAGATACTTTCCATTTTCAGCTCCCTGTCATATGAATGGAAATTATGCAACTTGCTCAGGCTGGTGCAGTTTGGGGCTGTGCGTTTGAACAGGAACACAGGAGCTGTTTTCTGCTTCCTGTGTTTGAAAGCACTGCAAACACGATCTGGGCCTTCTTCAGTGCTACTCGCTGAGACACTCTTTCTTTAGGAAAGCAATTCAGGAAGAACAACAAAGAATTCTCCCTTGTAGAAAAGGTTGTGGTTGCCTTGCCAGCTCTCAAAATTAAAACTATGTTCCAGTCAAAAATGCCTATTCAGGCTGACATCAAAGAGAAAAATGCGAGCAGGTCAGGGAGTTTAATTTCCATGGCACTCGCATTTGTGATTCACATGTCAGGCGCAGTAATGACTTACATGCCCATTGGCAATAATGGAGCAGAGGGCCAGCACAAAGGGACACAAAGGGAAAGGATCCCGAGGTAGCAGTGACAGGAAGGAGCCCCTTGAAGTCGGGTGGTGTCACTCGGAGCACGGGCTGCTGGTCCCTCTCACAGCCACGTTTCCATCAATGACAACCTTGTGGAGCCCCCTGGCCTGGGTCGAGGCTTTGGGAATGCTGCTCATGGGGGGCCTGGTGCCAGAGGGCTCCTTTTCATTGTCAAGAGACCAGGTCCTTTTAAATGCCCTGAACATAGTGGGTGAATCCCAAAAATCTGGGTCTCAGGGCATATTTCCTAAATTCTTTGAGATGTGGTCTAATACCAACTTTGTAACTTCTCAAAATCTCCAGTCCAGGTGAAGGGCTATGTCATGAGATTTGAAAGCAGGAGGTAAGTAAACTTTTTAACACTGTCTGTATATTCTCCTACTACTCCTTATTTGCTTTTCTCATGGGACGATCCAAGTAGGCATTACACACTGTTGATAAATAGATTTTCAGCCCATTCCATTTAACCATTACTGCATTTCCATATCAAAGATTTTACACTTGGCATGCCTGAACCTATTTTATTTGTAATCTATTCCCAAATGAGGAGTTTGGAATGTTTTTTTCATTATGTGTTTCATCTACAACATACTGCCCTCATGTTATTTTTTAAGATGAGATCTTATACGCTACCTCAAGTCATTGTACAACTCATTGGCTCTTATTTATTCTGGCCTCCTAATCTAACACCATTTCTGTGTTGAAACTTGTTGCTATTTTTTTTCCAAGGATACACCATAGGATATTAAGCATGTGCTCTATATCAAAGTGCAAATATAAACTAGTTGATAGTCTCTAGTCACACCCTGGATAGGTGTGGCATTTGGGAATTTTTCACTTGCTGGCTGGAGACCAGAATGTGCTTAACATGGCTCCACACACAGAATTTTGGTTGGGAGAGAACTGGTGGGGCTTTTTGGGGTTTGGGTTTTGGTTTTGGGGTGGTGCTTTTTTAATTTTTTTTGTGTGTGTGTGTATGTTGTTTGAAGGGTTGGGAGCTAAATAGTTGTACTGTTTCCAGAAACAGATTTTTACATGTTTGGCTATATTTAGAGCTGTAGTTGGGAAATTTGAGGGTATGATAACCCAGTGCCTCACTGTCTTTCTTTTTCTCTACCACTTTGTGATGGACAAGTTTGATTCTATTGTCAGCCTAAGGCATGGTGCAGGGCTGCACCACTCCAAGAGAAACTCCAAGGAGGAAGTATGACTCAGAGAGCTGCAATTCCTTCCACAGTTCCTCCTTGTTCCAGCCAGGGAAGTAAGTTACTTTGGTGTGAGCTGCTAGACTAAAGCTTGCTTCTCCCCTGGTGCTCACAAGCCTCAGCTTGCAGGACAGAAAGAAGAGGGATAAAAAAGGCCTTGTGCCTGGATGAGGTGCCACCAGCCTGGGAAATGGTGGCACCACTTGAGCCCCCTGTGGGGTTTCACTGTGGGCAGTCACCTGCCAGCCTCTCACATTTAACAGAAAGAGCAAACCACCCACCTTTTTATACTTAGAGACTGGCAGAGAATTTGCAGGCAATCATTTTCTTGCCAAAACAGAAACACTAATTGGGGCATTCCTGGTGAAAAAAATGTTCAAAATCAGTATTTCCTCACTGGTAGTGCAACTCTGAGGCCTGAGGACATCCACTCATGTAGGATCTGCTTGCAAATGGTGACTCCTCCACCTGCCTGACATTCTCTCAGCATCAGCATGCTCTGGAGAAAAACATAAAATAATAATAACAACAAATCATGAAATTTACAGCCTATTTTTGAATATGCTGTTTTCATAGAGGGCGGAAATGCTGTACTATGGAGAGATCTTCAACTGAGCACTATTTTAAAAGAATTTTTAATGTGGCAGTAAAATACTGTGGTAGCTGAGACAGTGTCAACTGAGAGCACAGACTAAATACTGCAAGATAAAAGGGGCCAGGAAAACAAGAGAGAAATTTATCCATATGTGCAACAGCTAGATGATCCAGTTAGGAATAAGACCTTGTTATTAAACCCTCTAGGATTACCAGGGATAAGTTTTCAGGAAGTATTTTGCAGTTAAAAAAAAACCCAAAAGCAAACCAAAACCAACAACAAAAAAACAACTAAGCAAAACCAGGAGCAAGAATGGACTTCAGAAAACAGATCTGGCCCTCATGTGGTGTTCAGCAGCACAGATACACACACTCACACTTCCTGCCTGAGTTATATCAGTTTCAAAAATAGCCTGTGAAAGAAGATTCAGGCTATTGGAGCAACTTCTGCTTTCAGCAAAGTGGACTGAAACATGGAGCTGAATTTATACCTCCATGTGTGATTTGAGGTACCCACATGTATAAAGCTCATCCTTCTGCTGTGAGCTCTGAATAGCATCAGTGCTAATTCACCTGGGTACCTGACAGATATCTCCAGAGAAATATAGAAACACCACTCACTTGAACTGGTCTTTATTCCTACACCAAAAATAAATGATGTAAAGGAAGCCTGCAGTTCAAATATGCAGAAGTTGCTTTTGTTGTGTATCAGTTTATTCAGGTATTTTAAACAGGCTTAGTTAAAATAATCAGTTGAGCCTTTCTGACAGCTTTGTAAGAAAGCCTTGTGTGGCTAATTCTTAAATATCATCAGACAGCAGGCTAATTGTGTCCTGGTGCACATTGTTGCCCCAGGTTGCAGATAACTTCCTGTGCTGAAGCGATGACCTGAGAGCGATATCCTCGTAGACAAGGAAATATCATCTTCCAGTGCTGCTGGGTCTTAGACTGATCTGTGAGAACCCCCTTCAGCTGTCTGCCTGTGCTTAGCCAAGTTATTAGGCGCATTCAGGATGCATTAAACTCATACACCTCTTAAACTACTGGGTGGGTTTGAGGTCACACAGCCAGCTGATTTAGTCATACCTCTGGTGCTAACAAAAACAGAATATACTGGACCTGCCTGGACTGTTGCCTGTATGGGTATGTAATAAATGTTCTTGAATGTGTTTAATCATACAGATATGCAATGGGCACCTTACCACCTTCTGTAGTATCTATCCTGTTTTCAATGCTTAGCCATAGCATTTTGGCAGGGGATAATACTTTGGAAGAGCAAACATTCACATTTCTGAACATGTACTCAATCAAAAATATGGCAACAGAACCATTAGTGGACCAAGGAATGTACCATTTTGAACAGAAGTAAATTCAAAATAATTCCATTAAGTCAAGTCAGGGCAGAACTTACTCTCCCTGATAAGTAACATAATAAAATTTGCTGGATGATTCACTGTGGATGGTTTAGTGAAAATATTATCTGTTTTGTATACCCTTCCTTTTTCTTTTCTCCATATTCCTCTTTCTCTTCCTCATCCCTTTTTTAGCCTTTTCTACCTTGTGATGCCACACAGAGAAGAGCTAAGACCCAGAGTAAGGCAGAGTGATAAAAACAAGCCACTGCTGGAAGTGCAGGAGCTGGTGAAATACCAATAATCCATGTTGATATCTGACATGGCTAACAAAGGAAAGGCTCATTCCTTGTATTGTCTGGGTTCCTGAGAGTGCCCCTTGCCTGCTCCGTTGCACAATATAGCCCGGATAAAATGCAGCTGCAAGAGGGAAAAGGTGACACTGATCCTGCTCTAAATAGGAGTCGATACTGTGCTCATCACTGCAGTGCCTGAAAGCAGGACACACTATTGCTGCTGCAGGACAAAGTTCATGGAATATCAAGTGTTGATAGTCTGTGCTCAGAGTCTGTAAATGTACGTACAAATGGGTCACATCCACAGCTGGCATCTGTCTGGCTCCAGATCTGGTCCAGTAAGTTTCTAAAGAGTAGTTCACGACAGACCATTGAAAACTTCCAAAGGAAGTCCCAGGGCACATGACAGAAATGGCCAAGTGGGACAGCACAGTAGAAGAAATCCTGTGGGTTCATTTCTTTAAAGCATAGAAGTCATTAATCATTTCTATTCCTTTCCATTTGAAACAGCTGCCTGCCTGTATTTGCTAAGTAACTGCTTTCTAACCACACAGCAACTAAGTTGTGGGCCCCAGAATGCTCATGCTTCCAGATATTAATAAACAATTTCCCTCCTTCACTGTGTCAATGAAAGCACGTTAACATTCTTAGCATCTGGTTTTGGTAGGGAAATAAAACGCTGATGGTTCCACACTTGATGAATTCCTCCCCCCCCAAAAAAATCTTCTCAAGTGAGCCTCCAGAAGCTCAAAAGCTTGGCGTGAAAAATCTCAGCGGCCTTCTCCCTGTCACCTGCCACGCAGGACGTCGCTCGTTGCCGAATTAAGAACACGCTCTCTCCGGCCTGCCCGTCCTCTGGCGGAGGCGAGCGGCGTGTCGCAGGCGAGCCCGCTCCCGGCGGAGCTCCGCTGCCATCCCGGCGGGCGGCTGCAGTCAGCGGAGTGCCAGCCAGCAGGTGGAGACGCACGAAAGCAATCCCAGCGCACGGACAGCCTGCCCTGGGATTCCCAAAGCCCCGAGAGCCACGGAACACCGCCACTGCCTCCATGGAAAAAGTTCGGAACTGTACGTCTTGGAATGCTGACGGGACGTGTGACGGAGCAGCCGCTGCTGAGGAGCGTCCAGCGCCTTTCACGTCTCAGTGAGCCGCGCAGGGAGGGAGGGATGCTGGGGGCTGCCTCTGGCCTGACCCGGGTTCATTCAGCTCCTTCAAGAGCTCAGAGCTGTCAGCGTCAGCTGTGCTGAGGGATGCAGGCAGCCGCATTCCCTGCCCGGCGCATTCCCGGCCCGCCCGGGCTGCGCAGCCTCGGGGCTCCGCTGGCCCCAGAGCCCCGAGGGCATTCCCAGCCCTCGGCTGCAGAAGGGCAGCCCGGGACGGTGTGGAAACAGCTCCGCTTCCCCCGTTCCTCCCGCGACTCCTCCCACCCAGCGTTTCCTCTCCCGGAGTGGGAACACCACTGGGGTGGCTGTTTCTGAAATGTCCCTGCCAAGGTCGGGAAGTGCGGAGGGGTGCAGAAGGGTGAGGAGCGAGAAAAGTAGCTTGGATGTTATTCTGGGAGCAGGGAAGATATTTACATGAGTTTGGGAGCAAATCCAGGGATAATTCTGTGTCATCTTCAAGCCAGTGGTTAAGTTTCTAGCTCTAATCCCCCTAGAAATGATAAGAAACTGCAGTGCTGGGTCTGCAGAATACCTGATGTGAACTGATTGACTTCAGTGGAAATAGGCACACAATGGGAGCCAAGCCTAAATGCCATGCCACAGAATGCTGGCAAGCCCTTCCCTTACACCAAAAATGATTGCTCAGGCTGTGAAAGACAAATTTTAAGTGACAGCACATGTCAGCATCCACATGCAGGTAGGGAAAGAGGGAAGGAGATGGTGTAAAATTAGGAGAGCCCTGAAAATTGCAAAAATCACCTGCAAACATTCTGAGAGAATTCAGTGTTTGAACACAGGATGTTCTGTCAAATTATGATCATTGTGGAGGCAGCTGAAAATACGGTGTCTCGTTTTACAGCTCCAGACTCCCCGAACTCTGTAGTTTGTGGTAAGTTTATTGGAGTTTGTTATTTTTCCTTTAAATGAGAAAGGCTCTTCAAATCTTGAAAATCCAGTTTCGGTGTTCCAAAGGAAATGTGTCTTGCAGCTTTTCCATCCTCTTGGATTCTTCTTCCCCTCCACACTGGCTCTTGCACTCTTGTCTTTGGAGAGCAGAGTTTAACATGCTGCTGAGGAGATAGCCTGCATGCAAAGCCCCTCAAACATAAACACACTTCAGGAACAGATTCACCCCAGTGTGCTGCCAAATGTGCAAAAAACATTCCATCTGCACCCTTATCAACTGGTCAATAGCTGGGATGTTGAATGGACATTCCTGAAAGTGAAGATTATGAAAACATACGTTACTGCTCAGCAGCGATTCCCCAGCTCCCAGCTCTCTCTGCCCAAGAGCAGTTGAGCTCAGAGTGGCTCAGGCTGGGGACTTTGAGAATGCTGTGCAGGAATTTGTCACACTGAGCTGCAAAACCCTCTTCAGGTGGCTTCTCTGGTGGTTAAGAAGCCCTGTGTTCATTCAACTCTGGTATTATTCTGCATTTGCTGTCCTTTTAAAAGTTTGTTATGTCTTACTTTATAAATTATACATAATTATAAGAGGTGGTTTTTTTTTTAAAACCTGTCTCTGATTTTCCATTCAGGTTTGCAGCACTGAGATGAAATCAATGACTTCTGGGCTGTCACCCCAACAGAAAAATCAGAGGCCATGTAAGCCAGTTTGTCACACACCCTGCCTGATGATAAGGCAAGTTATCACCATTATTCTTTGACCTATTTTTTGGCTTGTAAATGACTGGGTGTAAATTCCCAGCCAGAGACTGAAGATATTGTTTACTGATCTATTGTATAGGATTGCCTTGAAAGAGCTAGCATTTGTCTTAGGTGACTCATAGATTGCTCTGATGATGGATGTGTGCTTTGGTTTGCTCTTAGTGCATCTCTCTTTCTCTCTGTATGCATATATGTCCATAAATATAATATATATACACAAAAGAATTGGTTTGCTTTCATGACATACCCTCTAGACATACCCTTTGATTTCTGTGGGGGATTGTTTTTTAAAGAACCACTATTAGTCAAGCAAAAGCTACTGAGGCAGACAGAAAGAAACTACTAAAAGTATTTGAAATAGAGGACAGTTTATTATTTAGGGCAATGGGATAAGGGTGCAGGAGAGAGGAAATTCAAGTGCTGAATCATGTGGACTTGCTTAGTATGTAGTTGGTAAATTGTTTAATCTACGTGGTGACTCAGTTCCTTGTTTATGACAGGAGGACAAAGCTTAGCAGCCTTGTTAATAGAATAAAATCTATTAATCCATATGAATGCGTATGGACTGTGGGCATGAAGGTGATGGCAACTTATTCAGAGCTTACCCAGTTTATCCCTCCTAGCCAGACCTTGCTACTGGATATAATTTTGGATCCTGCCTTAAACAATATTCTGTTGAAGATCTCCTAAAATGTTGGTCTCTGTGGTACCTGTTCAAACTGAAATTAGGTCCTCATTGGGTTGTGACAGAAGACAATGAAATTAAACTAAAGATGTAACTCCAAATATACTTTTTTTTTTGCAAAACACCAAAGGGGTTGTCCCAGAACAAAATAAGTCTCTAACAGAGCAGTGTTTGCACCAAATACATTAATGAAGGAATACAATTTTTTGAAGGATCAGTTTGAAAGGTATTTTGGAAGAACCTAAATTTATTATACAAGTACTGTTCAGCTGCAGGCTATGGATCCTTAAGATCTACTTCCAGAGAGCATCAGGTGCTATTTAACATGAAATAAGGGTTTTCTCTCAATCTGAAGTTCAATTGCCTGTGTTTTCTCTATCCCACCCTTAGTTTCCTGAGTCACAAGGATGTATCTTGTACCTGCATATTAATGGCAACATTTGGTTCCTGTTACAAACCCCTCTTCCCACAAGTACGTGGTGCTGTCGTGTAGAACGCACATTCCCATAATAATTTCATATGTTTTCTGTCTTAAAAATAAAGTTTATATAATGAAAATACAATATAATTATACACATGGGAGTTCTGGTTTGGAAGAGGTTCAGCAGAATTCTTTGATAAAACAAGCCCCCGACCACAAAAGCTGCATGCAGTGATTTGACAGTCAAACATGTATAATCACTTACTCTAAATTAAAGGCAGTGTCACCATGGTAAGAGCAGCACACTGAAATTCCTGCTGTCACTTTTGGCCAGCAAGTGGCAAATACTGTAAACCTAACCAAAATGCATCCTTGAATAAACTTTAAGGAACTTTTTTTAAAAGGTACTTGGGGTGGTAGGCTATATAAGGAAAAGGGAGTGCAAAATATCTTTTTATACAGCGTTATTTTATGATACTAATTGACCTCTCATCAGTCTGGTCCTCTTTTATTTTTTCTTTTTTGCTTTGCACCAATTTCTAGTATCGAGAAAAGGACAATTTTTTTTTCAGAGAAAAAAATAATCTCATTAGGCAGAACAGAGATGTCAAAATCTGTGAAGTTCAACACCTTAGGGTTTAGGTGAGATTTGCAATTTAGTGTTCCTGCCAACACCTCTCCCCAAAACACACAAACCCTTTTTCACTCCACCAAAACTGCCCCTTTGAGCAGAAAGTTCATGAGCAAGATGCTCCATGGGTACAGAATTTTGCAGTTCCACTGACAGCAGCAGGATGATGCTGATTTACACCAGATATGGATCTGGTTCGCAGCATGTCTCAGTCTGAATTCACAAAGTGTGGAGTAATGTGAAACAAGGAAGTGACTTTTGTGAAAAGCATTTTGGAAAGGAAAACCAAAAATGATGGATGTACCACTGGGGCAGAGGGAGTGGAGCCTGCCTCAAAGAAGACCTTGTAGTGCTGCCAACCTTGCCACAAAATGGGCTGCTGCCCTCAGAGAGGAGGGGGAGGTTTCCCCGGGACAAATGCAGCCACACCAAGCACCCTAATAACCACTTTGTAGATATTTTTATGTACCGGCACATCAAAACCAGACAGAACTTCCAAAACATTTGAATTTGACCCATCACTGATTAATGGAAGGAGGAGAAGGAGAATGGGTGGGAAGAATAGTCATTGTGAACTGCCATAACACTGGGCAGCCAGCCATGCTATTCAACAAATGAGACAATACATTAAAAAACAAAACTCTGTTTTCAGGGGCCTTCTATATATATCAAGAGCTTGATTCACAGACCACTGAAGTTAATGGGAATCTTTCCTGTGACTTTAACCAGCTACTGGCCCTGCTGTTACAAAAGAGGAATTAATGTGAGTTTGCACTTACTCAGTGTCTCAATTAGAAAATTGCAAAGTTGAATAAAACATCAGTAGTTAGTTGCTAATTGAATCTAATTAGTCATAATGCACACTCATTTTGCCCACCTGTCTGTAGTGTATTTTACTATTGGAACTATTAGCACAAACCAATAGCAGAGAAAAGATTTTTAAAAAGAAAAAAAATGCACACGATGACAAGAAAAATAGTCAATAATTTGGTTCCACCTGACATTTAAAGCTCTGCAAACATAATTAGTCGGGGGTTTGAGGGGGGAAGTCTGAATTTCAGCTATTGGATACCTTTTTGTAGCTTCTTTCTTTTTCTTTCCCTCTGGAAGCAATTAGCTCAATCATATCACAAACCTTATGTCTTCAGCTATGCAAGTGACCATATTGCCATTCCAGTTAAATGTGCAGCAGTCCTTTGTGAGGAACAGGATTGTTCATTTCCATAGGAGTTTAGGATGGGTAAAGTAAATCATCTCTTCCTGGTCCAACTATGCAAATGGAAAAGGTGACCCTTCTCCTTTCGCCATGACTTTGTTGGAGGTCCTGCCTCCACCAATCTGCAGCCAGAGAGGGCAGTATGAAACTTTCCAAATTACTTAGCTGTGCAAAGTTAAATTCTCAGTCTAATTAGGGGAATTAATTTCCCCTTGGAGCTGTAACAAATTTTACCCAGGTTAGCTCATCAGGAAGGACCGAGCTGTGAGGGTACCTGTGACAACTCACTGTTTTCATAGGCAAAGGGGCATTCACCAGGGAAATGGAAAACAATTCCTCATGCCCACTTAAAGGTATTTCCTCCAGGATGTTCTTGGACAAAATTTCTGTAAATACACAAGACAGTCATTAGATCCTCAGACCTGTTAAGCAAAGCTCTCTTGATCGAGCTTAAAGTGTGCATGAAACTCAACAGTTTTCCAGGTAATCTTAACCATGCACTTCCATTTTGCCAAGGGCTTCCCTGGTATGGCTGGAGTATATCCCACAGTATTTCTCTCTGACTTTGGGAATTTGAGGCTGCAACTACACTGATTCCACCAGATCAGCACAAATACTTGTGTTTTCCTTCACCAATCACTTGTTTTCTCTCTTACATTTGTGACCTCATGAATAGAAAATCGATATTTAGTGTCACAAAGGATCAGGACTAAGGACATTTGTGGAGCAGAACTTTGTCAGTGAGCCAGGCACAGCTCAACTGAAATGATGTTCTGTGTTTCCGCAGTACAGGAAATGCTTGTATCACTTTTCCCCTTCCTCTCATATGTAAATGCAAGCATATTTAATATCCTGGACACTTCCACTTGGTAATGTTGGCAGAAAGTGACACTGCTGACCTGAAGTGATCGCTTGGCACTGGGAAATCAAATGGCAGCAGCAAATTAAGGTGGCACTGAAGTTACTGTAAATATTGCCATTCCTTCCATGACAATATGTGCCAGTAAAGAAAAAAAGAGTTTTCCTCATCATACTTCTTGTAAATGTCACAAGGATTATGTCTGTGTTTCATCCAAGAATTGCCAGCTTCAGCAATTTCAGTGTAGAAGACTGGAACAGTTAATATCCATTGAATTCTACACTTATGTACACCTGAAATACCGCAGATGTAGATGCTGCCGCTTTTCACTCTTCATGGCAGAAAGGTTTTTTCTTTTATTTTCTGAAAGGATTTTTTTCCTCTCCTTTTTTTTTTTTTCTTTTTCTTTTTTTTTTTTTTTTTAATTGGAGAAGAAATGTTTAATCTGTTTAATCTCCTTGTTTAGGGCCAGCAGTAGTTCCTCACCGAAAAGCCAGTGCAGAGGTCCTCACTATATCCAGCTGACAGTTTTTCTCTTACTCAGGTAAAGGTCTCAGCATGTACTGAAGTTTAAATACAAACTTCAGCTCCAATTGGGGTACTTTCCAAATAAAAATCCTAATTTGCTCCTGCTAAAAATTTTTGGGAAAAAATGTAAGGAGAAGCTCAGATAATTGCTGGGAAAAGTAGATCCCTGGAGAAAGGCAAACAAGCTGGCTCCCTGTAGACACTGCCTGGGTCAAAGGGAGAAGGTGAGTCACTGGCTTCTGCTTACATTTTTTCTTTCATCTTATTGATAGCAGGAATATGAGTCCAGTTCTCCAAGGTTTTCTGCCTGAATTCCTCTCTTTGCTCGCCTGCCTTCCCAAGACCAGTCCATTTCCTCTCTTTTACCTTACACTGCAGCTTTCAGCTTTGCTTGTTGAAGAGGCTTGATCTGACTCTGTGCAGAGGTAATGGCTGCTTGAAGGAAGAGATAAACGTTCATTTATAAAAGCATTTTGGACAGGAGTAGGTAAAAGGGTTCCAGCTACACTGCAGAAAAACAGGCATCTTCATTCTTCCTGGTTTTGGGTAAAGTCCTTGAAATAAATGATTTGATATTTGGAAAATAAAGAGGCGCCTACATCTCTGTTTCAAGGATGCCTGGATGGGAATGCTGGTCAACTTCCTTGAAAGTGCAGAAGTTTCATGATTGTCTTATATAATTTGGCTTTGTAATTGCTGATGATGGTCAGGGTTTCCACGCAGGAGGAGATGCTCAAGGCACCAGCAGAACTGTGGCTGACTGCCTGGTGCCAAAGGCAGGCCCTTCAAACCCAGCACGGTTCCACGATGATGTTCCAGCAGGATCTCTGTGGCTTTCCCTGGGAACGATGTGGGGCTGTTGGATGTGGAGCCACTGGTGGAGGTGAGACAAGCTGCTGATCCTGAGCAGCCCCACACACATCCACTGCACACCCAGCCAGACTGAACCTCCAGTCCTCAGCCTCCTCCATCTGCTCTGTCCATCCCTTTTGACTTATCTCTTTTTTAAAGGCAGCGATTATGCGCAAATCAAATGAGTCTGTTTCTTTAGGTCCATTAATTATTACATTCCATTTACATTTTCTGTTTACTTTTTCCCTTCTCTATGGAAGCTATTGAAGGTCTGACGATTCAGAATGCTCTGGGAACACTATGTGGCTTTCCTTCTTGTTTGCCCATTGTAACGGAGCTCATTTTTCAGTGGAGGTTTCCCATTATTTCCAGGAAAAATGTGGTCAAACCCATGTACTCCCAAACCTTTTGATCTCCTGAATCCTCTTCATATCCCAGATAAAAAAGTCAGTGATTAAGACAGAGTTCCTAAAAGGACACATAGTCAGGTTTCCCTTTGACCAAAATGGTTTCCCAGTGAATCAAACCTTTCTCAGCTCAGGGGGGGCCCGACAATAGACCCTGAAAAGATGGATAGAGCAATTGTCCTGCTTAGTGATCCACGAAAGGAAAGGGGTCCTTAGTGAAGGGAGACCTACAGTAAGTCTGACCTGACACTGCAGGAGTAAGACAATGAAAGGTCAAGGAGACTAACGAGAGGGAAAATGCAGACAATGGGTGCCACAGCCAGCACACAGCTCCTGCCACGCAGACTATTGGGCAGCAGCCTTAACTGCCTCAGACATGTGAAGGGCAACTGAAGCGGAAAGAACTTGAAGTTTCCTTCTTAAGAATTGTGGCCCAGCATCTCCAGGATTTACCCAGGCCTCACAGAGAGGTCAAAGTGATGCAGCTAGGCCTGAGGTGAATGGAAAAGAAAGATTATTTAACTGGGGAGGAGAAAAATATAGATGTATTTTAGACTGAACAAAAAGGGCAACTACTTGACAGTTGGGATCTGCAACAAGTTCCCAAGGCATTTTGTGGGAGGAACCCCACAAAAGAAAAGAAAGCTTTTGCCTAATTATTTGAAAAAAGCCCCAATAACTCAATATTGATATATGTGGGACTTGCAACCATCATATTTTTCTTCTGCATGAACAAAAGATCCATAGTTTACAGTATCTGGGGCTCAAATGAATTTCCTTCAAGCACCCAGCAATTGTTTCTTTCTGTGTGTGAAAGAATCCTGGTCCTTGTCATCCGTCTGGAGACAAAAGAAGTCTCTATGGCTTCTGCAGGCATCGCTGTCCTCAAAGGCATCTCCATTATTCCTTCTTTTAGCTGGGCTTTACCCTCCTGAAACAGCCCCTTCCTCCTTAAGACAGACCTAAGTGCTACTTTTGAATGTGTACACCAACAAGACACTCTTTAGTTAACAAATACCATTTTAAAAGCTTCATCAGAGGACTCAGAAACAAAGTCTACCTCAGTTATATTTGTCATAATAGCTTATTTTTTTTTTCCATTCTAAACCACATTTTTCATCTTTTCAGCAACCAGATCTTTTGACAGCAGACACGAGCATTGAGGTTTGTCAGTTATCATGTCTGCGGCAGGAACTGACAGGTGGAATAGACATTTTCTTACGCATAAAAGCAAAACAAAATGGTATTTTGATATTTGACAGATTCAGGTAAGACAACTTGCTCTTCTTCGGAACCTTGCACAAAAATTGCACTTTCCCAACATTGCTAAAATCAGATATAGCTGTAGAGAGAAGGAATTTGGATGGTGGTGTAGGTTAGAGGATGGCACATGGAAGTACACCTGGACTTAATTCCCAGGTGAATTGTTGGCTTGTTGTGTGATCCCAGACAAAGCCCTAGAGCTCCTTCTGACTCATCTTCTCTGCCTGGAAATCAAATCCAGTTTCTTAAGGAACTTTTTGGATGTTGGGTTAGAGATACAGCAGATTATTTCTTTCACCTATGCGTTCTATTCTGTTATCAAAAGAAGTGAAAATTTAAGAAGCATGTGTTGGGCTGAGAAATGGTGTGAATTTCAACTGGCATTAGGCAACTAATGAAAATTACAATTGAAGAATAAAATACTTTTCCTTATTCTGAGATGATGGCTGAATCAAGCAAAAATTCTTTTAAAAGCCATCTCAATTGGAAACTATTAGGTAATTTCTTTGGCGAGTGGATAAGGGGGTAGATGATATTCCTTCTACAATTACCCAGCCTTCTGTAACTGAAATGATCTCTCTGCATTCCAGTGATGACCCCAGCCATGGATGAAAGGTGATTTTCCCATCTGACCTCTTGTTTTAAGTTTCCACCTGTGCAACTCTGCATTGTGGTTATTAACTCTCTAGGGCCTGTAGGTGAGCACAACACTGAGAGAAAATGAAAGATGGAGCTCTCCTTTAAGGAGTTTAAGGAGCATTATCCAGAGTTAACTCCATTTGTGCTGGAAGGAATTCCCCTGGAGATCAAATTCTAAAGTGGTGAATGCTTACAAAACCTGTGCGGTTACAGAAACCCAGCCTGGGAGGAAGGTAGGTATTTCAGATAATTTGTCTGAAGAAAGAGAAACGGTTGCCCATGAATGTATGGTTGGGCCAAGCCAGCCTGGTCTGGGGCTCCTCAGGGCTTGGGGCTGGGCAGAAACACCATCAGCTGACCCCTTGCTCTGAAGGCAGCACCTGAACCAGGTGTGAAACCCAAGCAGATCCCTCACGGGCAGGCACTGGTGTCAGGCTCTGTCCCCAGGCACTCCCCCCTGGGCCTGGCAGAGCATTTTCCATCAGGTGGAGCTGCTCCCTCCAGCCTTTTCCTGGTTGCTCAGCACGAGGGCCAGGACCCAAATTTTAACTGCCACACATACTGCAAGTGTGATTCATGCCTCCAAACACGAGGGAGGTGCATAACTAAGGTCCAATGAATCATGTTGTGGAAGTGCCTGGTTTTTTCCAGTGACTTTAGCTCTAATAGAGGAATGAAGAGCAGCTGAAGCGTGGTGGAACTGCTCCCAGAGCACATGCCTGTTATCTCAATTTTTCAGATTATGTTTAGACACCTCACGAGATCTGGAAGGGGGTGATGACTCTTCAAATAATTCTGCTGGCCAGGTGTGTTTTTGTATTAAAAAGATAAGTGATGTCACACAGATGCAATTGACCTGTAAAAAACAAATCTGGGCTCCTTCTCTGTAGGTTATAATGACTCCTGTGAAGCTCCTTTCTGATTATCGCAGTTTTTTTGTTGAGTTTAATTAGCCATTAAAAATTAGCCATAATTTCCTGATGTTTATAGCCTATTTTCCCTCGCTGGGACATTTTAAATCAAGATGATGTCTTTTTCCAAAAGATATGCTCCAAATCAAAGAGGGATTGATTCCAGGGGACTCAGGAGGCTGGTGCACTCACACCCATCCCTTGCAGCCTTCTCACTTCCAAGCAGGTAATGGGAATCACTGTGGTTTTTCCATGCAGGATGCTGGGGTGAAGGAACAGGGTGGGATGAAGTGGGAGGCTCAACTGTCCCCAGACTGGCTGGATCACAATTCCTTTGGGGGTTTATGTCAAGAAATATTGTCAAACGTTTGCCAGAAGCTCAGAAATCCTTAAAATTAATGTACCACAATACTCTTTCTTCATTAAATGTTCATGTTTCTTATTTCCAAATTCTTCCAAGGCATATCGTGCATGAAATGAAAACTCTCTAATATATTCCAAAAACTTGGTTTCACTTCTCACCAGGAAAGATTTTTTTTTTGTTAATCAAAGGGGAACTTTGCTACCTGGAGCCCCACTTGTAACATTTAAACCCAGCTGGATCTGAGGATACTGAACATTTTGCTGCATTAAGTCAAAAATTTGGGCCAGAAACTGCAATCAGTCTGCTCTAGACTGATTGTGAGCAGTGTGAGTGTCAGTGTGAGTGCCATATCTAGGTCAGCTACAAAAATCAGGTAATTTTTACAGGAGATGTATTCTCTCAGAATATGTTATGATTTATTTGCAGGGCTTCCACAAGGCCATACTCCAAGCATTTAGTGAACTAATGTGCAAATCTAATTGTGTTTCATCCAAAAAGGAGGAAGCAATGGCAGCCAACTGAACTGACTTTGCAGCTCCGTTCTGGTGTATAAGGAAACAAAGAGTGCAAGTTTCCCTCTAACTGAACACAGCTACAGTAATTGCTTCAATAACACAATGTTCCCCACCAGCTTTTGGTCAATACCTGGCATTAATAACCCTGTCAGGATTACCCTGATTAATGAAGAGTAATTCATGCCAATCAGGCAGCCTGTGAGGTGGCCAGTGCCATGTTAACCAGCTCAGTTCTTCTCAAATGTCTCCTGACACTGTGGCCCTTTGTGAAAGGACAAGACCAAGCAGGACAGTAAAAATTGCTGTATAAAGGTTAATTACTCACATGCCTGCTCATTCTCACTGTTACCATTTGGTTCTCTTTCATCTCCCTGCTTGAATTTGCTGTTTTCTTTGCTCAGTTCTCAATTTGCCCCTTCATTTGCTGTTTTTTCACTGAGTACAGATCATCTCTCATTATTGATCTACCACTGATGATATCTTATAATTTTTTAGCACCTTCCACTTACTGATTTTGATATTTTTTCCTGCGTACTAACCCACAAAATGCCTCAATAACCTCTCTGAGTAAGGATGGCTCTGTCTGCTTCTCCATGTAGGTCAGCTCCACTGAGCTGGGTTACAGTTCATGACTTGCCCAAGGTTACACAGGAAATGTGTGGCAGAACTCAGAATGGAAACCAGATTTCGCGCTCTCCTGCCTTAACAACAAGGTTATCCTTTCTCTTTGTGATGCTTTTGGGCAGTTCGTATAGATCTACACATATGTTTCAAATGAGTTAAATTTCCATGAACTTGGTGCTTCGAACAAAAGTGGGTGGATAAATGACAAAGGGCTAAATTATCGGAAAATGGCAAGAGCTGCTCGGAGATTTGCATACGTGGTCACAGTAGTTGTGCACATAAATAACTAATTGATTACATGCATAATTGTAGGAACGGCGTGTGCAATTTTCTGAAAATTTAGACCCAAATTCACAGACGGGTAACTGGAGAAAAGAAGTTAAAATTTAATTTGATTCACATGCCTGGTGAGCAAGGGCTTGAGCCACAGAGGATGCTGTAACTGGGCTGAGGTCTGGTGTGTGCAGCTCACAGACCTTGCTGAGCACATGGTCACCCTGATAAACTACCTTAAAATGGGTTTTAATTTACATTTTCCTTCACTGAACCAAATAGTGATTTGCCTCTCCTGCCCTTTGAGAAAACAGGTAGATGTGTTCACCACTCTCAGTTGTGTGATTTGCTCATCTTGTCTTTTTGAGGCAAACACTGTTAGGGAGTCTGGGGATTTTCCATTTGTCAGTGGCTTGAAAACTGAACCCCATGATGAAAACTGAACCCCATGATGAAAATTGAACCCCATGATGAAAACTGAACCCCAGGATGATTAGAACTTTATTAAATAAAAGTGCTAAGAGATGAGATGCTGAACAGTGGCACAAAGAGGCATCCTCAATGTGAGCATCCCCTGAAGAACTCCACACAGAATGTCACATTCTGCTTGCCAAAATAAAAAAGGAATGAAAATTTGCATTTAGAAAACTCCAGTGGTTCCTGTCTGAGGGGCAATTTCACAGACAGCTCTTCGCCCATCTAGGGAGTAGACAGAGTAATTGCCAAATACTCTGCTGGTGTAAATCAGGAAATTATGTGTGTGTCCCAAAACCCGGTGCTTTACACACAGGGAGGATCTGGCCTGTAGCTTCCAAGGTGGCAAGAGAACATGTTTTCATTTGCAGCGTGTCTGGGACAGATAGAAATGTCTTTAAGCCTGAAGGTCTTCAGTGCTGGGTTTGTGGTTTTTTGCTTCACTGACCCCATCCCTCGCTGATTTGATAATGAGAGAAAAGTGTGCTGTTAACAGCTCTGGAGCAACGTGCTGCAAATTTAGGGAAATGAAAAATCTTTAACAAGAATTGAAAGGAAATCATTGATTTATGGCACGAGCTTCAGCTAAGCGTGGATTAATTAAAAAGCAATGCAAAGATGAGCATGGGTCAAGAAATGAGCAAAGATTGAATTTTGCCAGGAGCGGGACCGTGAGCGGGCACGTGGGTGGAGTGATAACAACACCTGGCCTTCTGCAGAGAGGGTGAAAAAAATCCTGTTGGCAAAAGCTGAAATGTTATAAGTGAAATGCAACCAGCAAAGTGTCAGCAGCTGTTCTGGAGATGCTGCTCAGAGGGAAACACAGACATTCTCTTACATCATCCCTGTAGGTGTGGTGTTGTCCTATTTATAGGGCTAAGGTAATTGGGCAGTGCTCCACAGCCAAGGTATTTTGGGAGTTATAACAGATATCTCCTGGCACTTGGTAGGAAAACACAGAGGCAGGGATCTGTCTCCAGCTCCAGCGATGTGAGCAGCAAGGAAAGGGCAGCTCCTGGCAATCCCCAGGCCCCCACAGCACTGCTGAGTGGCAGGGTGTGTTCACGCACACAAACAGCTCCCAGTGGGATAGATAGGGAGCAAGGAGGTGTGGATCATGAATTCCCACTCCAGGGAATGAAAATGTTACCATTTTTGAAAATGTGGGTTCATTGTCATGTTACAGTGACGGTGGTTTCAGTCTGTGGACTAAACATAGGCTTTCTTAATTATCCAATCCATTTAATTTGTGAAGTGGAGGGTTTTATGAAGGCAGATTTTGTGGCTGTCTTGGTGAGGCAGTAATAATTCAGAGCCACAGTTATGAAGTGCTGTTTAATAGTGATGGGTTTAGACTTTTGGTTATTGTGTGCATTTATTTTTCTTTATGGTTTTGTAATTATTTATATTGGTAACAGGGAGTTTGTGAACACAACTCTGTTGTATTCATGTGAAAGAACAATATTGTTTGCAGAACAATTATTTGGAATTTTTTCCCCCTCTAAGCTACCTTGTCATTTGAACGTGAGCATGTAGGCTGATTGCAATGGGAAAATAAGGAATTGCAATTATTAACTAGGGACAAGGGATTGTATTTTACAGAGGGGAAAGAAAGTGTGTTCCAGCTGTTCACCCAGATGTTCATGCACTGTCATCCTCACTTCTCCAGTAGAAATCTGGCATCCTAAGTCCCTCTGCAAGTCCAGCAAAAAAAGTAATTTTTGCATTTTCAACCCTTTGCGCCTGGTTAACTTGTCCCCATGCCAGTTCCCAGCAGCTCCTGGTAGCTACTGGAGTGGTACAAACTTTGCAGAGAGATGCCAGCATAAACAACTAGAGGCAATAGATCAAAATCTCCTAAAAGATGTAGAAGCACAAGTCCTGGTGAAAATCACTGGGATTCAAAACATCATCCATTAGCTGCCATGGAGAGATCCAACTCTGGATCCCCAAAGAGGGACATTTTTATTGAGGCAGCACATTCCTGGAGGGGAACAGTCCTGCCCCGTGGCTTGTCTGCTTCAATAGAAGTGAATTAACTTCCAGAAAGTTCAGGTTTCCCTTTGCCATGTACTGCTGCAGATGCTCTCCTTGGTGTCCTTAAAAATATCTTCCTTTAGCCATTATTCTTTTGGAATGATGAGGAATTGCAATGACTCTTCAAACAGCATCAAACTTCAGTGCTCTTCCTCCCCCATCCACAATCATAAAGAACCAGAATTAGGGTTCTCAGAGACTGTTTTGGAGAGTATCATAATAGTGGGAATTGAGAAAAAAAACTGAAGGGGAACTTTTAATGATCAGTTTAACTTGGCTAGAAAAAAAAAAAAATGCTCACTGAACTCATCTTGATAATTTTCTCCTTGACTGGAGAATTCCAGCAGTGGAAAAAAAGGCTCTTTTGGAAGCAGTGAAGGGAAGTTTACACAGATGGTATGAGAGAACTGGCATTGTGCTTGGAGATGTGGTGGGCCAGAGAAAAAGCTGTCCTAAATACAAGGGACAAGATGCTGGGTTTAATTTAAAAATGCTATTGGCATTTTTGTTACTGGAATGAAGGGAGCCACGAGTCTGCAAATGAAACAACCCAAACCCTTCACCGCAACCATGGAGTGTAGCAAAAGTGCAGCAGCTTGGTATTTGCAGGCTTTGATATTTTTTCCTTTGTCTTGCCAGCTTCTGGAGTGCTCTCTCACCTATTTAGTTGCTTAAAGATAGCTTGCAAAGTACAAAATGTCAGCCTGATGCTGATGCTGTAAAGATATTTTGAAAATTCCAGCCATTCCTTTGGTTTAGCAACTGTAAAGCTCTTGCAACTGTTATCGTTTGTGATGGTCACAAGGAAGTGACATTGTCCAATAAAATCCCCACCACAAGTCAAGCTACTTAGCAAGGACATAATTTAGACCTTGGTTTGACAGCTTTTTTTTTTTCTACTCCATGTGAATTGACCAAGTTCTGTTGTTTGTTAGATGCATTTGGAGCTGTTTGAGGTTTTCTAACAGTACAAGAGAAAGTGATCCCCAATATGCCATCCTTTTCCTTGCTTATGAAAATGCATTCTCATAAAACCACTGGAAGAACTGAGAAATATGGTTAGTAACTCCTTGATAAAACTGGATTAAGATTTTGTTTTATTTATGTTAACAATAATCATTGTGGTTTAGTGGCATTTGAAACAGCTGGAACCTTCTGTTTCAGCTGGTGTTTTGATATGTCATTTTTGCTTGGACTTTGGTCCTGATTTTCTGGTCTATGTGAAACAGGTAAATCATTTATGTATCTCAGAGGAGTGCTTTAAATTTAGGAATTTAGAGAATTACCAAGGGTGGTTATTTTAATCTCTGCCACTCAGTCACTAAGGGCTAGATCAGAAAGCAGATTTAGGAATATAAATTGGTACAGAAGTCAAATTCAGGTACTATGCCTGTAAACTAAAACTAAAGCCCAAAAACCTTGTTTGAAGTCTCTGCATTCTGAAGTTCTGCACATGCCCAAGGGCACCTGAAGCTTGATGAAATTCAGTGAGTAGATCATGTGTATGCCAAGTCCTCCCTTGGTGGAGAAATCCAGCTGGGAAGGGAGTCCTCCATGCCAATGCCACTGTACTCTGAATTTACTGCCCAGGTCTGAGTGAATGCCTGCATGTGCAAAACTGAGAAAAAAACATGTAGAGGGAGCATCTTTAGCTCCAGTAAATTGGAGCTGCTGTAGAATAACCAGGGAAAAGTGTTGGGAGGGCTGCAGGGACTGTGGTGGCCGATTAGTTTAAATCTACTGGGTGAGTTACAGCCCCAGCAGCAGATTAGATGTCAGGTTTATTGTACACTGGGATAAGTTCCCAAACTTTTCATGCTACTCCTTATCTCCTGAAAGCACCTGCCCCCTGGGCAGGGCTTCCAGGGTAATTTGAGTGTGAAAGGAAAACAGCAGAAGCTGTGGTGACAACTAGCAACTGCCCAAAGTAACCCTGTCTTGGCTTCCAGGTTTCAGAGCCCAGGAAACAGCAGATTTCATTACGAGGGTAAAATTTTGCAGGTTAATATTTCTGGAGGTTGTTTTGTGGGGCAAAATTTCCTCTGAATCTCCAGAGGGTTTGAGAAACTCTGAAAAGAGAGTTTGGAGAAAAGCAAGTATGACCTTATCTGGTGCTGTGCTGTGAAATACTGGTCACAGTCTGTGATTTCGAAGTTAAATTGTCTGGGAAAATGGGCTTGTGAAAAATGATTGGCTTTTCACAAATATGAAAATGAATATTATATGTGTTACGTTAGAAAGTTATGCTGTATTAATTTCCTTACGTAGTATGTTAAATGTAGTTTAAGGTTATAACATAATGTTAAAATAGAAAGTATGCTATGCATGATGTTTTTTTAAAAGAAAGGACTCGCACCAGATAGCAGCCACAGGACACCTAAATCTTTCAGAGAATTTATTGCTTCCTTATCAGCAGAAAACTAACTTCTTCCCGGCACCAGCACCGTTAGGATAGTCCTGTGTTTGAATAGAATTTATGCATCATGTATGAGGTGTATGAATATGCAACAGGCGATTGTTTTTAAGGGTTAATCCTCTGTTAATGGGTGTCCGTTTTCGGGCTTGCGCCTAGAAAAAGTACGGTACTCGGACGTCTGTATCTCTTTGTTTTTATTGTCTCATATTGTCCTAATCTCAATTGTTCAAATTTTATTACTCTAATTATATTACTATTGCTTTAACCATTTTATTATGATTAAACTTTAAAAAAATTTAAAAACAAGTGATTGGCGTTTTTCACAGGCTCAAGGGGTCCAAGCAGTAGTAGGAGATGCTATGCATGTTCTATAATCATAAATGCAGAGTTTAATATTCATCATATTTTGTTTTCATTTTGTTCTTTGTAATATGCTCTTCCCCACACTTTCTGTACAAGGACTGTCAGAGGAAAAAAGAGACACAAATCTCATCTCCACTGCTTGCAAAGGATGTGGGAAATCCAGTAATCAAATAAATAATAATTTAAATTAAAAATCAGAAATAAAAATTATAACAATAACAACAACAGTAATAATGTTTGGGACACTCAAAAGCAATAAGGTCTCAGTCCTCCAAGGAAGCAGGTTGGGATTCAGCCATATGTAGAGGTTGACACCAAGAAATACGGGTTGAAACACACAAAAAGCTGTAGGACTAGAAAGAAATACATCTTTTCTTGCTTTATGTGTTCTCTGTTTATTACAAAGGATTTACATGAAACATTAAAAGGCTCAGCCCTGACCAGACAGGGGCAAGGCTGGCAGGAGAGGGAAGCAACCAAAGGGAAGTGCAGATAATGTCTCTCAGCACTGATACCTGCGTCCTTGCAGATAGTTAATAGACAACGTCTCCGGAGATAAGTTCTCCCAAACCAACGGAATTCCTTCTTTTCTTGCCCTTTTCCTTTGTTCGGGTCCTTCCAGCAGCTCTTGACAACATCAGGGCTCTGCAGGGGAAGTGGATCCCTCCTTGATGCATTTCAGGGCTGCCTGGGGGCTCTGCTCTCTCTCCCAGCCTGGAGCCCAAAATCCCCAGCATGTGGGTTTGGTTCGCTTGTCTTTCAGATGCAAAGTGGGGAACTCCTGCCCAAGACTTTGTCACCTTGAGATCTGGCTGCAGTGAAGCCATCCAAGACAGCGCAGAGCCTGTGGAGTGCACTGGGCAGTGCAGATGGAGGAATGGCTGCACAACTGGGTTTTCATGTTGGGAGCCTCACCTCCGTGGTTATGCCTGTCCAGTCCCAAAGGCAGATAATGAACATGTGTTACATTTGCTGTGTGAATGCCGAGCTGGTAAAGAACAGCAGGCTGTAACAAAACTCTAGGAAAAGCCATATCCTGCTATGATTTCATAATGGATATGAGGTTTGACCATAGCACAGTGTGGGATGTGTGGCAACTTTTGCACAGGACTAGCTTGGAGGGACTTTTTGGATAATGCACTGAACATCTTCAGAAAGTGAAGCTAATGAAAAAATGCTCTAACCAAAGCCCCGGGAGATCCAGATTTTTCCTTCTCAGGGAATGTCCTATGGTTGAGTTTTACTTCCACTCCTAATGAAAGCATAAAACAATCCAGAAAGCTATTACAAAGCATGATTATGAATACAGTAATTGTTGGTCAATCAAGTGATTTGTTTGAATAAAAGCTAAATATTTAATTTAGATGTCAACTTGAAATAGTATATAAAATAGGGGGAAATGTTTTGCAATGTAAAATTGAAAATGTCATTTTGAAAATGCAGTAACATTCAATTTTCAGCAAGCCAATTCTTTTGCTTTTCTCTTCAAAAGGAACATTAGTCAAGCTCATCACTGTTACGCAGATGTTTTGTTTTCTTGAATTGGCAGTTTTTGAGAGTTTAAGTGTAACTGACTTGTATGTTAAATACCAAAAGATATCTTTAAAAGGTGATGTAATCAATCCCAAGGAGCTAAAAGTGTTGCTGAGAACCTACACTATCCAAAAAATACCAGAAAGAATCCTACAGGTAAAGGTATGGATTTTTTTTTCCTTTGGTCAGAAATATTTGTATGGACAAAATTATAATAAGGATCAGAAAAGGATGAAACAGTTATTGCACTGATTTTTCCCTGGGTCTAGAACTTCTGTTTATCAGACGGTATTTTTTTACCAAAGTGGAACGAGCCAGAATACTGTGTCACTTTTATTTTCACAGGCTAAATCTAAGAAAAAGCCTTAAAATATTTTTTGGCCAACTGAAACAGTATCCTAGAGGAGCAGGCACTTGTTGGTGAGGTAAATTCTCTTTTCTGGTCAAGTCCAGCTGCAGCTGTTTGGGTTTTTAGCCATTGATTTGCATGGCAGCCTCGTGTAGCACTGCTTCCTAGCGCTTGGCAGCCGGGGAGCAATCAGCCCCGATGACACCTGTGGGAAGCTGCTCTTCTTGGGCTGGCAATTAAGCTCCACGGTAGCTTTTGGGAATCAATGGGAATTAAATGCAGATAACAGGCATTAATGGAGCACTTATTGGAAATAATTTAAATTATGTTTAATGGTGGCTTAGTTAATGGAAATTAACGACTAACTACAGTTTGGGTACAGGCGGAACTGCTGGAATGCGGCGAAAGTCAATACAGGCAGCTCCAAATGGCAGGGGTAAGGAAGTGCTTATTGATATTAGTGATCATCAATATTTCCCATTGGAACTATAATCTGATTCAGGCCATGTTGCTGTATACTTCACCCAGAGCATAGGGGAAACAAATTGTTAATGATATTGTAAATGCAAAGTGTCACTAATCTAGTAACTTGCTACACTGGGTATTGAAATAATTAATGCAGTAGATCATTCTTAATTATAGTCTTGTATTTACAGACAAACCGAAACTGAGGCTGGTATTGATTAAAAGAGGTGCCATATTGCAGACTTTTCTAACCCTGTAACTATATTGTTCTTGAATTTCATACAGTGTAGCTTAGCTTTTTACATCTGATTTGAATTACTTGAATGTCTTAAAGATCTATGTTCCAACCAGATGTGAGAAATGGCTTTGGTTTGGAAAGTTTCAAGGAAGGACCACCAAATAATGAGGGAAAAACCAACTCTGTTATTTTCCCCCCTACACCTTAGTGGAAAATATAAAAAAGTAGTATCCCAATTTATTAATACAACTTGGGATCCTGTCAGGAAATTGTTCCTTACCTGCAAAGTTTCTTTATCTTTCTTTCCAGCCCAAGTTTATATACTGGACTTGATAAACTTCTGTAACTGAGAGAACTAAACATTTCTACACATAGTAATACTATTTACTGTGCTTTATGCATGTTCTGTCACACAGCCAACACTTTAACTAGGCAGACTTTCTCTAGTTAAGCACTGTTGGTTTAACTACAATAACTGGCTGTACTGAGAGAATACACATAGCCCAGTTAAATGTAGTAAAGCCACAGACTTTTCTTCTCTTTTTCTTGTCATTAAACGTCTAGATTTTTTTTAAACTTAGTTATATTTTTTAAGTAACTAAAGTATTCAATTTAATATAAAGACATTACCTTTTAACAGAAAGGTTTGTGTACAATTTCCTGTAAGGAATTGGATCACGTGCTACTTCTGCACCACATTTTGTTTTGTTGTCTCTATCTGAGAGAAGTACTCAGTATCTCTCAGAATTTATTTTCTTTTGCAAAGTTATGTGATAAAGATTAGAGACATTATGGTTTCCAAAATTTTCTGCAGCATGTATGGAAAGCCCCCCATTCCTGTGCAATTCCCATCAGTAAACTGGGAATGATTGATAGAAACTGACCACAACAGGAGTGTGAGCAAAGCAAAGTGAAATGACCTACAAAGGGTAAATAAAGGTTGGAGATTTCTTTGGAAATACTTCCAGAGCTCTGTTGAACATGTCACTGAAAAACCAAAAGATATCAGATGGTATATCAGATGGTAAAGAATTACCTGGTTTGTTATGCCATATACCATGTTTAATAATGGCATGAATTTCAAGCTAGTGGTAAAAACTGTAATAAGCAGGTTACTATTAACTCACAAAGATACCATCTGTACTTCCCTGAGAGAAGTCCAAGGAGTACAGAGACCACATTTCAAGTACTAAAAATGGCTAGAGAATATAATTGGCATTATTCCTTTTCATTATACCTGGTGATTTGTTCCAGGATTTACAGTCCTGACCTTGATGTGCCATAAACAGAGTCTTCATTTAAAAGGGATTAAGGCTGGTTATGTGTGATAACCCACCTTAACACAAATGCTGTCTTTTAGAAGATGCCAAGTTATGGAACACTTCCTGCCCATTCCATTGCCAATGGCTACAACACTGCTTTGGAGAACACCTCCTTGCCGCCTGGGGAAAACAGAACATCCTATGGATGAGTTTTCCCAGGGTACAAACCCCTGTCTTATGAAGGCCATCCACAGCAGCATTATTTGGGATTGACAGACGTGGCAGTGCTTTCTGCGTTACTGAAGCTCTTGGAGCAAAGCCTCAGTCAAGAGGCTCCCCACCAAGGGTGATTTAACCACCCTGAATTCCACAGTGTCAGAGAAGGCAGAGCTTTGGCTTGTGATTTGGGCAAGGTATAACCCAACTGCACACTGAGTGTGGCCTCCCTGGCTCCCAAACTGGTGCTCAGGTCAGGTTAGCTCAGAACTAAAGAGCTGGAACTGCCTGTACATCTGAAGTACAAACCATAAGGGCAACCAAATGCTAAGAATGAAACCTTTTTCCTACACACAGCTCTTAGCTGAACCTCGTCCTGATTGTTGCTCCTCTCCAGCAGGAAATTTGGAGAAAATGGCCATTTCTCTGCAAATTCCTTCCCACACAGCACCCACACACACAGAGGGGGTTGTGAAATTGCACCTTCACCGAGGGTTTTGTTACAGGCTGGGTTAAGCCCTGTTGAAAATGGTAGGTTTAACCACCGCCCTTCTCTTCGGCGGCACTGGAGGAGACAGTTCAGCACATGTTCCTGCCCAAAACAAAGGCATATGTAAGGTTGCCCAGGAATTCCAAAGATCTGGGTGGGGAACCTTGCAGAGTTTGTTTTGGGCAGGGATGCATGTGGAAAAAAGACAGAGCAGGCTGAGCAGCAGAGATGGGGCTCAGAACAGGCTGGGAGGAAGGTGGGCAGCCTGCAGGAGCTGTGCCGGGAGCAGCCTGGACAGAGGGATTTCAGTCCCCCAAGCTTTCTTGGGGAATAGGACCAAGGAAACCTCCCCTTCCATGAGAGAGGAAATGTGATTTAGCAGTGGTTCAAAAGTGGGCAGCTGTGAATTCAGGCCTGTTCAAAGCTGTACACAATTGTAGTCATCTCAAGTAACCCAAAATGGAATAAGCACGCAAGAAAGTGGAATCAAGAGATTTTCTTGCCTGTGTTCCTGGAAAGCAGGGCCAGAATACCTTGTCACTACCTCTAGCCATTACAGAATTGTGAAAGTCTGGTTATTTTTTAGGCCAAAAATGAGACAGTTTAAGGAAGCCCTTACAGGTCCATTTTTGTATTAATTGAAAGTCACTGTCTGAACAAGATTATTTGAAAATTCCCAGACAATTCAACCTCTACTGTGTAGACTGTGAACAGTGAATTTGGTAAATTCTGTATACAGCTGGAACAAAGGGTCTGAGACCTTCTTTAGTTAATAAATGTAAGTGAAATATTTGAACAATCTGATAACAAACACTCAGACAGGCCCCAGACTGCTTATTTAAGTCACAGTTGTAATAAGAGCTCTGGAAGATTTACCTGTGGTAGGACTGCAGATGTGGTTACTCAGAGATTTTTGGTCAGATTTTCAAACTCATATAACTGTACTTAATTTCTGTATATTTCAGCTGGGGCCAGCATCCTTATCATTGCTGAAGCAGGGATTTACAGCCCTTTATTCCCTCTAGCATTCACCTTGAAGGCCATGGAGCCCTCACTCCTAGACTTGCTGATATAAAGATAATCATCTTTGGAGTGAACTTCCTAGGAACCAAGTCCTCCTCCAGCTGGAGGCAATGGAAATGCTGTTGCTGACTTCAGTGGCAGTAAATCTCAGTTCTATAATTTTTTTATGACACCTCTTCTTGCAACAGATACATTTACCGGAACATTCACTACTAATTGCCTGCATTTTTTCCCTCATGATATTAAATGCAATTTGTAACATTTTTTAGCAAGTAAAAAATAGCAACTTATGGAAAGGAAGTACTGTCTATGTGGAGCAAATCTCTTAAATATTGAACTTATTTGTCTTCCTTTTTTTTATCCATCCATTTAAAAGGAAGATGTTTATGGTGCGAGGTTTTGCAAATAGCTCATAAAAAGTAAATCTTGTTTTGTTGTGATGCAGAGAGGGGGGAGGGAGAAATCCTATATTTTCAGCAATTTCTTTTTCTTTTTCATACTAAGTAACAACTCAGCCTGAGTTGAAATGACAGATACCAATCCCAAGAATCAAGATTTTCGGTGGAAATGCCAACTGACTCCTCAGAATGGTGCTGTTAGTGGCACCACTCTTTTGCTGAAGTGAATCCAAAGGGGTTTTGCTCTCAAATCAAGCATTATGTTATCACTTTTCTAGTCTCACATAATTTATTTGATAGCAATTGTTTCCCCTGATTCACAGCCATCCATGCGTGTGTGATAGGAAACATTAACGTGCCATATTTTATCTCTCCCTGGGTATCAGTCCTCAAGGCGTTGATGCTGCTGTGGGATGAGGATGCTCAGCACTTCTGCAAGCCAGGACAAATGGACACGGTGAAGGTGGTGAATAAAGGTTGTTATAAATGCACTTTGGGGTTCTGGTGTTGCAATCCAGGGCTGCCCATGTGTTGTTTTTGTGGCTTATTTCTTCACAGAGAACCGCTGCTGATTCTGTCATTTTTTAATGTTTCCATGACGAACATTCCATATAATTTTTACTCGATAATTCTTGACCAAGGCAGGAATTCTGCTTTCAGCAGAGCAGGATAAAGCACTGACCTCCACAATGTTTGTCCTCTCTCCCTTCCTCACCCACCAAATTCCACCTTGTGTGGACTCACCAGACACTGGGAACGGAGCTCTCCTCGCCTAACATGGAGCGAGATACACTCTGAGCTCAGTCACTCCCCTTCCCTGTGGAGATAATGGGAAAAAAGAGAAACCTGTAGGTTGTGATTCACCTTACCTCTCCCAGACATCTGGGGGAACTGAGAGCCAACAGTGCCTCACACCTGTTCAGACACTTACTTGCTCTGTAGATCTCCCCCTGCTCAGGTGAACCCCATGCCTGCTTTACTTAACATGACCTTAAGTACAATGTAACTCCACCTCAAGCCTTTTTTTTTTGTGATTTATACAAAATTATTATAGAAATTTATACCTTTAATCTGTTTGTCTTGAAGACATTTTGATAAAGGCGTGCATCACAGGATTTCAGAAAATAACTGAAGTCACCACAGGACAAAGTAACACTGGCCACACACTAAAAGCTGTCCCTCTGGCTCTCACTGAAATGAACATTTTAGTATCAGCAGGAAGGAGTGTTCCACAGTTGGGACCTGGTAAGGTGGTCACAATCTTCTGCATCGGCTCACTCATGACAGAGAAGGATTCTTATGCAAACAAAAAGATGTCATGCTGCAAACAGAAACCAAGGAAGTTCTTTTGTTATAAGATGTTTTGCATGTTTGGCACTTCTGCCTTGAGTGGTCTGGGCTTCCTTTAAACATTAAGATGTGAAATTAGTTTTTTCGATCCTGTCTAAAAAGCCACAGAGCCTCCTAAATTGAATTCTGGCCTTCAAACTGATTTTTATTTAAAAAAAACTTGCTTATCTGTAATTTCTGCCCGTGGCTTTAAAGTGGATTGCCCCACAGTTCTGAAAGGTGACAGATCGAGATGTCACTTGGGATAATCTAGATTCCCTTTAACTGCTTCATTTTGCTAACTGGGCTGCCCAAAATCCTGGTGAGCACCCAAATTCAAACTCTGCAGACATGAACTTTTGCCACCAACCAAATAAATCTCTCATTTTGACTACAGAAATATCTAACTTTCCATCTGAATTTTGGAGTCTGGGTTTCCCTCTCCTTCCTGCCAGAGAGCATCGTTATAGCAACTCCTTGCAGAGTTCCTGTCTAATTGAACCACTAGTGGCATGCATATGTGCTAAATAAAGGAATGTCATAAAAAATTTATGAGTGACTTACACTTTGAAGCAATAAAGTGTTAAAGACTTAAAAAGATTTTTTTTTTCCTTTCCCCCCCACTCAGGTCCTTCAGACCAGGAATTGTTTACAATGCACAGAGCTCATTTGGGATTTGACCACTGTTATTATTATTATTATTCCCTTTTGCAGTGAACTATGCACACATCTTTTTCAATTTCCATGAATATTGACCGAGATCTACACAGTGAGGTGATGTGAAACCCTCTCAGCAATTTTCCAACTATGCAACCCATAAATCATTCACCTTAACCTGGGCCCAGATTTGCATGAAACTGGGGGTTGATTGTCTCAAAAAGTTAGTCCAGCCAAAAGTCCAACCAATCCCCACTGGGTGTGAAGCACAGAGCGAAGTTACAAAGGTAGGTTTTGAATGGCTCCAGGGTTTGTAATGGATGCTTTGCACAGCTGTAATGATGAGTGGGTGAGGAGAGTTAAGAATGAATCAAGTGTGGGTGGTGGAAATATTTGCCGGGCATGTCACAGCCAGGGGAGGAAGCACAGGGGCCTCCCGGCCTCGGTGATGGGAAAGACATCAAGGTTCCCTGGACATGGGCCCTGCTTATTTATTTATTTCAGCTCTGACACGTTCCCTGTAGGAGAGCAAAAAATGTGAATTCGATACCATGTCTTTTGAAAGCAGGGAGCTGATTGTGGCTGAGAAGCAGAGCTCTCTTATAATCTGCTTCCAAACGTGTGGGTGCCTCTTGGGTTTCCTCAGCTATTTTATGGCCCATTTTCAAAGATTTTTGTAAAACCAGGCCAACAACGTCTGCATCCCCTACCACATCAGTGAAAAGTTGGACTGTGTTTCAGAGCCATGTAAATTCCTTCTATAAGAAACATTTACATTTTTACAAAGTGTAAATTTAGCAGACCACGAGGTGAATTCCTCCCTCATCACACTGCAGTTGCCATGGGGATGGGTTGACTAATAGTTTACCACGAGTGAGCAGAAAAAAGAGCAGCACGTGTACCTGAGCATTACAAAGGTTTCTTCCAGGATTGCCGTGACTTGTTCAGATAGTTGATAAGATAATTAATTCTTACCGTTCCTGTATTTTCATGAGAACTCACCTATGAGTAAACAAAACCCCAAGCCTAGTTTGTGCTTCTTTATTGTATTATTATATGGCTCTGTAAGTGCAATAAAGCAATCTCCTGACTTCTTGACTCTTCGTGGTGGTTGTTCCTAGACAGGTTTCTTGCACACATGAAATATATACAACAACTTTCATGTCTAAGATCCTAGCAGTTTAAACACAGTCCAATTCTTTATTGGCAACACATTTTTGCAGTTAGGACTTGATTGGGCTGGGAAATATTAGAAATGTGTTGACTAACACATTGTAAAAAAACACAAGATGTGTAATGTTGGAGCAATGCTGGATATTTGTGGTTCAGGTTGAACGGTTGTTCATGGTCCGGAGTTGCAACCACAGCTGACAAAGCAGTTCAAAAGATGTTGCCTAATAACTAAATTGCTCAAAATAGTGACTAAAATGGTGGCTCCACTGAAGTCTGTGCCAAACTCCATTGATTTTGTAGGAGTGGAACACTCACTTTCACGCAGAACAATGTTCTCATTCAATAAGCAGGTTTTACAAAATGTTGGGATTTTTGTTTTTTTTCAGCCAAGTGTCTTAAAGGACAAAAAAAAAAATCTTTAAACCAGGGCAAGAATTAGTGACACTGAAAACTGTCATGCTGGAGGCTTTAAGGAGAACAGTGAAAATTCAGAGCCTGGCCAGCATTTCATTCTTTTGCTCTAAAAGACTCACCCAGCAAGAATCTGTAAGTGACACTCAATGGAGAGAGTGCTTTCCGAACAGCTGATGTGAAACTTGAAAAGAGGTAACATAACAAATGTAATGTGGGGGGGAAGTGCTTTCATTCCAGCTCAGGAACATCTGGTTTATTGCAACAATAACTACTGTAATTATATCACTGCTGGAAAAGCTGCTCTAGGTTAGGTTAAGTTTGTGGTTTCTATAATAAACACTGCTTTGGAGGAGTGGGGGTTTCAGTATTTCAGCCATGTCAGATCACACTGAACTGAGCTGTGATTTGAGGCAAAAATAACAAAATATAGAAAACATAAAAGCATTATTTCTAACCATATATTTCTTGAGATACACTTCCTCATTATGGTAAGTGGAGAGTATGCCAGAGAAGTAAATTTTTGTATGACTGGCCATATTTCACTGATAAAAACTAAATAAGTAAATTTTTTTGTCAGTTGGAGACAAGCTTATTAATACTGGTCATAGTACATATTGCTGAAATAAATGAGCAATGATCCCAAAAAGGACAGTATTCTCACTTTCCTTGCAAGTTAAAATAAGAAACTTGGGTCAGACAGCAACTTGATGGCGGAGGGTCTCCTAGTAAAAATAGAGTGGATTTTTCCAGGGATGTACCTCTGTGATAGGACTTATTACCCAGCCACTGTGTTACTTCCCTAGCTATTAAAAATAGAAGTGTTTCAACTCCAGTACAGTGCTTTTCCATCCAATGGAAAATTGGAACCTAGATGAGACTCACTCCAGTAGGGTGGATACACTTGGACCTGCAATGGGCTCCATGTTGCACACAAAGGTTTTCCCAAAACCTGCAAAATACAAATAAAGCATTTTTCATTCTACCCTTACAGCATACTTAGTCTAGAATCTGTGACAAATATTCATTCTGTACATCAATACAATTTTATTGTATTGCTGATATTTAAAAAAGAATGGCTAAACATCTTGCTGCTAAGGGGAAATAGAAATGTCATTCCACATAGATTAATTCCTATTGAAGTGCTTTGTTCGTATAGAAAGATGTGTAGATCCAAAACTTAGACATTTGAGAATTTAACAATGATGGAAAAGTAGATATTTTATTATTGCAGTATGCTTCTTTATCCCATGTCGTGGTTTAAGTGTTTGTTGCTGTGTGTTTAGACTCACAAATTAGATCAAATAGAATTTGTGAGTTCTGTGTGTGCAGCATTTTAACAACTGACCCAGTGTTCCTGCATGCTCACACTGGCAAAACCTCACCTGAGCAAGAATCAACTCATTCTGCACATGCAGATGTAGGTTTGTGTGTGCAGACTTCTGTTTTGTACATGCAGATTTAATAC
This sequence comes from Passer montanus, assembly GCF_014805655.1. NCBI lineage: Eukaryota > Metazoa > Chordata > Aves > Passeriformes > Passeridae > Passer > Passer montanus. The sequence continues at coordinate 6,777,829 of NW_024370374.1, read as the reverse complement.
TATCTTTAGTTTTACCTCCTGCAGCTAAAATTATTTCTACCAGCTCAGGGTTTGGAATTGAAATGATTCTTTTGTTTCAATACAGATAGAAAGAGAATAATGTGAGAACTTCACAGTCTCTTTTTTGTGTTGGTTTTTCCCCTACCAGAAAAGTTCAAATTAATGGAGGGTAAATCACATCACATAAATGGCCACTGAACCTTGTTGAAGGCAGACCAGTAAAAACGTACTGTAACTTTCAAAGGAACAAAGTTGTTTTAAAGTGCTAAAAAAGAGAGTAGATTTATTGTTATTTAGGATTAACTCTATCTGAATACTCCAAGACATGAGGGGTCTAATGGTCATTAAACTAAACAGTCATACACATAGTTTTTCTTTCGTAATGTTCTTTTTTATATCTCCCATGTTCTTTCTTTACATCTTTCATGTATTGAGGGGGCGAGGAGATGTGAATCAAGAGTAACCCAGCTTTCTCTATTTTCATAAAACTCTTGTTAAAAATAAGCTATCATGAACCATAAAGAGAAAATTATCTCTGGGTTGAAAGGTCCTTATTTCTCACCTGTCTGTCATCTTGTCACCAGTTTTAGAAGCCTGACAAGTGGGCTGCAGAAATGTTCAAAATAAATAAATAAATAAACAACAAAACAACAAAAAAAAGTTGGTGATTCTGTCATGGATAATTTTATAAATGCTCCTGGCATTGCTTCACAGGCTTTGACTATAGTCATTGCCAAAAATGGCTTAATTCGCTGTGATTTTGCTGCAAAAAAAGGTTAAATCTCAGAATTGAAAAGACAGGAAAATATCATCAACTAGTGTCAGTCCTCATTCACATGTATCAAGAGAACTACAGAGAAATTTACAAGGAGTGTGGAAGAGTTTGTTTTCCAGCTATGTAGAGAATCCAAATGGTCTGATGATGAAAGCAATGAGGGGTGAGCCTGAGGGTTGCTCTGCGCTCACCCTAATCCCAGCTTTTGTCCTTCAGACAGGAAAAGTCAAAAGAAAATGGTTTGCAAGCTGCTGGCAGCCGTGCTGGGCATGCCTTAACCACACCAGCCTTCAAATACCACCTAGGACTGAGATGAACCCTTCACCTTTCTTTTTTTGGATGCTAAAAAACCCCTGCATCTCTGCTCCTGCCTGCTGAGGCACTGGATCTTGGAAGACACTGAATATTACCTGGCTGCTGCTAAGTGTCCTCAGATGCCTTTCTTGTCAATGGTACCTTCCAGCACCAGGCACCCATTCAAAAAAGGAAGTTTAGTTATTGCAGGCTTTTCTTTATTTTATGTGTTGTCAGGAATCCTGGTGGTATTTAGGATTCAGTCCTATAATGTGATGACCTTCCCTTCTACCCCAACTTTGGCTGTTCCATATAATCTGTATCTTTTGTGATTCCCTATACAGAAAAAAAAATACTTTGTTGTTGTTCTTTAAACAGTAAAACCAAAAAAAAGAGAAAAATTTTAAAAAGTGGATTGAAACATGATTAAAAATAACTAGCCCTGAAGATATAATTTCCAGTTCCCTGGCTTTTTCACTGTTTTTGCAGTGTGTGATTAGTCCATCTAGACAGCAGAAAAATTTGGAGATGTTCCCCCTGAGCTCTAAGAGCTTATTTGGTTCAGGACTTCTCTGTTAATGTTAATATCAAATGGCAAGCTCTCTTCTCTGAGAACAAACAACACAAAACATCGTAAAAGAGAGACTTCAAGTGAGGCAGAGCAGAAATCTGGGCTATTTTCTGTGATATTATAAAACTAAACAGCTGTAGGTTTTTCCACCACCCATGAGAGAAGTAAGAATGAGAACTATAATGTGCACACTCAGAAAGTTAAAAAAAAATAATTCCATTACTAAAAAGATCTCATATCATGTCTTAGACCCCTCATTTATTTTTCTGAATTGTGGTGGTGTGATTACAAGGGCTGGTTGTGCTTTGAAGACTATATCCCTCACAGAAGTGCTGAAACTATTTCTGCAAGGATGCAAAATATTTTCACACTAAGGAAACCCATGCATTGTGGACATATTCAGAGTTATATATTCTGATATTCAGAGTTAATTCATTCCTAATACTGCAGAAATTCTCCTAGAAACCAGGGAGACAAAGAGACTTTGAACACCTGTGATATTATAAAAATGGCCTGATAGTATGATATTAACATTTAGGAACACATCTCAGAGCTGGCAGACATTTGCTGTCACAGGAAGGCATTTTAGTATTTTTTCTGTTGTGAAACAATATTGTAGACATGAATAATCACTTCATAATCCCATTTTCAGACAAGTGAATGCGCTCTCGGTGCAAGCCGTAGCCAAAGCTAGGAAGGGGTTCTGTGTCACATCCACAGGTAGAAATGAAGAATACTTTGCTGATATCTACTTCAGACCATTAGGCCTCCCAGGCCCTGCTTCTTTCCAGCAGAAATCCTTAAGGGATAGTTTAGCTATGCCCTTGTTCCTTAGGTATTTGTCTCTCTGTGTGTTCGGCACACTAAATTTTGCTGTCCAAGATCACTTGATATTGAAACTTTTCTTTCCTGGTGTTTCCCAGCAACTTCCATTCCACAGCAGTCCACGCCATCAGTGTGCTAATGTGCAAATTAAGGTTACATCCCTCCAGCTGGCTATTTTATTATCTTTCCTTCTTTTTCCTCCTCTCCTCCAGTTGCGAAGCCTGGCTCTCCCAGCCTCCAGAGAAAACCCCACAGGGGAGAGCTCGTTTTCCCTTCACCGGGAAGCTGAAATGTCCTCCCAGTGCTCTCCCCTGGTGCATCGGCCTTTCCTCCCTGGCCTGAGCCCTGGAAAGGCTGCTGCTCGCCCGGGAAGAGCTTTCCCACATCCCCAATTGTCAGGGGACCGCCTGACCGTGCTCAGTGATTTCCGTGTGCGGACACGGGGGCGGGAAGGGGCCCAGGGACAGCGGCAGGAGGGAGGCCTGGGCCAGAGCTGGGCCTTGCGGCTGAGGAGCTGCTGACCTGCCAGGATGTGGGGTCTGCGCACACAACTATCAATAAAGGCATTAAAAATAGAGAGAGGAGAGGCTTCTCAAATTGCAGCCTTTGGTTTGCAGGAGGTTTTGTCTGTCCCGGAGTTGAATGTGCAAGGTTTGTCCTCCTGCCACATCTGCTGCTTTTGCTCAGCAAATACAGGATACCTGACCTGGGGAATTACTCCTGGCTGTTTCTCACCTACGCTACCTCATACAGGATCTGCTCTTGTGGTTTGAGTCCCCCCTGCCTTTGTTGCTCACAAAATAAATCAGAGGTGCAGAGATACTACAGCAAACAATGAGCAATCCCAAACCTGGGATTCAGATACAGCTTTTCTGCTGTGTTAGGTAGGTGAGTCTGGAGCTGGGATCCACCTTTCCCGAGCAGCTGTGGAATCCTGTGCTCCTGCCTCCCCCAGCAGCGGCAGATGCTGCCAAACAAAGCCCAGTTTCCCCAGCAGCACAGCATCACCAAGGTTGCAAGAATCAGATTTCCACAATTCCTTAAGTAATCAAAAAAATCAAGCAGGCTCACAGTATGGGATTATTTTTGTTTCTTTCTCTCTGTCTCTGTGTGTGTGTGTGTCTTCATGTGTGTGTGTGTGTGTGTGTTTGTGCCAGCTGTATCCAAAGGATGGCTGGCAACACTTCCTGATTTTGTAATTGAAATGTATAAATACAGCAACCCTGAGATAATATCTAGTAATGTAATCCTCCTGCATCCCTTGGCATTGACAAGAGCTGTTCTTAACTACCATACAAGTTCAGGCCTAAACAAGAACTCCTGGAGTGCAGCCATACCTGCAGCACGGGGTGCTCTGGCTTTTAAGTTCCCAAAGGGGAACCCTCAGTGCTCCTCTCCCAAGGAGGAGCAGAGATGGGAACACAAAGCACCACTTAGAGGTACAAAGTGCCTCAGATGATCCAGTTCCCTGGCTGATTCAGGCTCAAATCAAGGCTATTGATATTGTCTTTTAGTCAATACCGTGGACCCTCGGTCACAAGAGGTTAGATAAGATTAGGGAACTAAGATTGTTTTAATCTATTGAATATTAAAAATGGCCACTTCAGGCTTTTCATTCACACCATCTGTTGCTAGCAGGTTGCATTGGTAGTTTCAGGACAGATTAATAATTGTTCCTGATTTTGGCACACCAAGAGGTTAAAAATAAATCTTTAGCCACACAGAAGAGTCCCTAGCAATTGATTTCTCTAAGATATTTTGGCAACTTGAAAAGAAAATATATGGTTTAAGCCTTCCTAGAACTATTTCTCCCAGCCACATGTGATATAAATAAAACAAACCTCAAGAATCTGGCTTAGAATATGGAATAACATTTTGCTACAGTCATTTCTGCTGTGTTTACCACAGCAAATGTTGAATTAGAGGCATCACCATACATAATATTTAAATATTTCAATAATACCCAGAGCTCTCAACACTCTTGTTTCTTTCCCATGTTCACAACAATTTGCCAGCAACATTTTAGAACAGAGCAGTCGTTTTAGAGCGGCCTCTTTGTGTCAAGAGATGTGTACACACCACACAGCTGCATCTGAGATGCAGCACAACCCCGGGCAGGAGCATCTTTCTAGGGCTGCCAAAGGATGAAAAGAGTCCTGAGAGGTGTTTCCGAAGGTTTCCCTCATGCAGGGGGTTTAGAGGCCGTGCTGCCAGGTCCTGTGAGGCTCAATCCCTGCCTCAAATCCCTGCAGCCACAACTGCTGGTGGGGAAGTTCCTCCTGGTGAGCCTCGGTCCAGCCCTGCCCAAGTGATGCAGGCCGAGGAAGCAGAAATGTAAAATGTGCTGAGGTCATGGAACTCGGCTGAAATTTGCACTTTGAGGATAACCTGCAGAAAAAAGTAGTCCAACCCTAGAGAAGAATGAAAATTGAGGGAGGATAAAGAAGGGAGCCTGCAGGGACTTTCCATGATCTGGAGTGTAAGAATGAAGATAACCACAAAACCAGTGCAAGGATCAAAGATGATCTCTTCAAATGCAGATACCACTTTTTAAAGCACAAATAGCAAGCAAGGGACATAGTAAAATATGGAAATATATGGAAGGGAGGGAGCAGGAATGGGAAGGCAGAATGTCTTCTGAGCAAGAAGAGGATTTTCATGTAGCTCTTGGTATTTTTTTCCTGAGGTGTTAGTCTCTTGGCATAACCTGACTCAGGGCAAGGGGATGCCAGCTTCCCACCACATGGGCCAGAGTAGATGATGGATGTTTTCTTTTCCATGTCCAGTGCAACACACACCATCAGATCACTCTGTGCTCAGGATAGGAAGCGTTATTCATTCTTCTTTTGGGACTGCAGCAAATTCCTGCATGAAAAAACAGCCAGCTAGGGGGAAAAAAAAGGTATGGCTGTAGTAAAGCTCAATGATTTAATTAAACTTTATATTAACTCTCCTCAAAAGCCATGAGCAAAAACACCACAAGCATGTGCAGAAGACAGATGCTTGTGGATGGACCTGCACAATCTTTTTCACAGACTTTTATATAACTTTGGTACAGGCTTAGACAAAAAGTCATCTTGTTCTTTCCAAGCCAGCATGAAGCACAGCCAGGAAGATTTAGTCATCAGAGAGTTTTGGTAGTTGTAGTTTGGAACCCCAACTAGAGTGTTTGCTTTATGCACTGTTAAAAAAATCTAACCCAAGAATTGGCCACTATCTCTGTCAAATAGCATTTCTTTCTAAAACAACTTTTGACTGAATTATCGCTATTAGGAGAAATTTTCCTTTTCACGCCCTCACAGCACAAGACAAATGCAAAAGAAACAACCCTTCCCTCTTCCCCAAGGAATTGTAACAACATTTTTTTCAGTGAGATTTGTAGGATTTCATATTAAAATGTATGCTGAATTGTGTTTTAATGAGGGGGGAAAATATTATTTTGTAACCAAAATAAAAGAGACGTAAAATTTTTCTCAAAATGGTTTTACCCTCTAGAATGAAACTGAATATTTTTCATGGGTTAGTCTGAAAAGCATATTTTAAGATTTTGTGAAACATTACATGGCTTTCTCCAGTTACTGGCTGTTCCCAATGGTACATCCATCCTGTAGGCTTCTATGTTCTGGCAAACTTTGGAAATTGCTAGTTTTGGCCAAATAAACAATATCTTTATGCATAAATAAAATTTGCTTCTACAATCAAGATGATTATCAGCACAGCATTTAAGCCCTAAGTACAAGTGGTTATGTGCACTTACATGAATCATGGAAAACTCTAACAATAATAACGTGCTGTTATTAAGTGCTATTCAGCTACAGTTGATATAAAAGTGAAGAAGAAACCCGAGATGATGAAAATAAATCTTCAGCTGGGATAAATCAGCACAGCCCTATTGAACGGACAAGAGCTACACTGGTTTAAACAAACAGAGATTTTTATTGGGTACAGTTCATTCACTGTACCCAATAAGCCATGGTGGAGGCCAGTGAAACAACATGGTTTATCCCAAAATCCGCATTCTTAATGCTGTCTTAACTTTTTGGGAAAGTTCTCTTCAAGCAACATGGTTTAGGACTGCACCCTGTGCTGCTCAGGACCACTTTCCTCCTGCATATTCACATAGCAGCTCTCACTTCTGGGTGCCTGAGCAAATTTGCTCCTCTTGGGCCTAAACTCCACTGAAGCAGACCTATTATGATCCCTGCATGGTGTGGGCTCACAAAATCCTAGCCCAGCCTCTCGCAGGGAGGAGGATTTTATCAGTGTGGGATCTCCTCCCCTTGCTGGCAAGCAAAGCAGTGTTAGCTCAAAGGTGGGTCTGCCTAAAGCACCACAAAGTAGCATCAGCCCATGAGGAGGGAGACTTCAGCTCTGACTCAGGTCACAACAGGTACGTTATTCCCAGCCCAGCAAGTTTCAAACGTTAATTTGCTTAAAGACTAAAATTATTTTAATCACAGATGGGCCTTTTCCAGGCATGTTGCCTCTGTTTCGCTCAGGATTTTGAGGAATTTCATAACAGTGCTCTGACATCATTGCACCCAGACACAATGTGCACCATTGTCAGATCAAGCAAGGGTTTTACATTTGCATGAGTGTGTAGCTTTTCCTTTCTATTACCCAATGTTTTCCTTCTCCTTCTCCTTCTTATGAATGTTCCAAATCATGCACATTGTTCTGGGGAATGAGAAAGGCATTCCTGTTTTAAGGAAAATGAAAGCAAAGCAGGGTGCTTGTGTGCTACCTGTTCATAAAGGATGCTGAAGGCTGTGTCAGAGTGGCACAAAGCAGAGCACACAGGAAAGGTGGGATGCTTCCAACACTCCTTCCCACCTCATGGCAGGTCAGTTCCCCTGCATGCAGTACCTGGACAGCCTGGATTAGACACCAGCATGTTCCAGGAAATTGACACCTATCCTTATGGACTCCAGGCAGGGAAGTGTCATAACAAGGACCAAGATAAAAAAAGGAGATGGAAGTTATTCACATGATTGACATTCTGCCTCAGAGTTCTGACACAAAGCCCTCTCTCTCTGCCTGACATGCGGGCACTGCATTCCCAAGGCATTCTTGCTGCCTACACCACATCCCAAACAATAGCCAGCCTTCTTTCACTCTCCTGCCTGTCTCTCTGAACAGCCCTCTGTTGACAACCCAGGCTGTTCTCACTCCCAAAGAATTCAAAAAATTGAACGATATAAGGACAGCCTGTGACTTCCAGGAGGCGTCTCAGAGCATCCTATTTTTAAAACTGTGGTTTGGTGCTTCTTTTTCTGTTTTGTTTCTGTTTAAAAGGAAACCTCCAAAAATGTAGTTGCCCTGCAAATCCACCCTCAGACCAGGGAGCTGCTCTGGATGTGGCACCACTACTAGCTGTAAAGTGCAAATACGTGGATGACTTTCCCCGTTGGGCCATTCCAGAGTGGCTTTTCCCCTCTAATCTTTAATGTTAATGTTGACTGCCAAATTGGCAGCCCCTGTGCAATTGAAATATTTGCACAAGGAGAATAGATGCACTGGTGTTTGCTTTCATTGCCAGCCAGGTCCCAAGCCTAAAATTGACAGGGCACATGTAAGGTCAAGACCGCCCAGCCTTCTTCACACTCATGCCAACTCCTGTTCCTGAGGAATGATGAGTTTTGGTCAAGAGAAATACGAGGAGTCTGGATCTTTCTCTCCTTCATCTCACATGAGCAGCTGGCAATGAGCCAAAACTAACAGGAGAGATGAGGAATCACGCTGCTGAACTTGCTGAGGTGTTATCTCTCACCTTGGTTGGTGATACACATCTGTACCTGGGCAATACATCCCATAAACTGCAATAAAAGGGGAGGAGAGGAGAGGAGAGGAGAGGAGAGGTGAACTGAGATTGGCTCAGTTGGTGCCAGTAACACCAAAATGCACTCAATCCCCACATGGGCCATTTACTTAAGAGTTGGACTCCATGATCCTTGTGGCTCCCTTCCAACTTGGAATTCTCAGTGAACTTGTTGCATTGCCACATTGTGCCACTTTTCATGGCACAATCAGTCTAACAAAGACTATAAAAGGAGCAAAATCTCTCCTTATATAGTCAGCTGTTATATTTTTTTAGTTTGGGAAAGAAAAAAAAAAGGACTTTTTTTTTTCTCCACAGAAATATCTCTGCTGCTGGTACCCTTGGTTCTAAGCATGTGATGGCATTTCCACCTATTCAAGAAGCCTGATGAACTCAAGCACTTACACAAAACTGCATCCTTCTTCAGGACCTCACGTCTGAGGATGCTTCAAGGAAAGCCCCTCTTTTTGAGGCCCTATTTGTTCTTGGCTTCAGTGTTCCCTGGGTGGATCTGGCAAAGCAAGGCCAGAATGCAACATCAATGAACAAGTGTGCTGGCGTCACTGAAAAATGAAAACAATTGGAAAATGACAATCAAAGGAAGGTGAAAGATCCAGTCCCAGAGCTTCCTGTTGCAGCTGAGAGTTTATTCAGATGGCCTCCAGACAATCTAAGCCAGAGACAGGGCACACTGACTTACTATGGTGCTTATTCCCTTAGCTTTTTTAGCTGTCAGATGCAAGAGCAGTCTGTCCTGGATGCCCTCCTATTTCCACACATCTTCAGGTTTAGGCTTTAATTTATGGAGATGCTATGGAAGCAACATGGAATTTATAAATGAGAGATATAAATGAATGAGAAAGGGCAAGAAATTTCTATCCTGTAGCATCTTTGATTATGTAGTTAAGTAGGGTATTAATTCTAAAGCAATTAAATACACTTGTTACCAGTATTTCCCATACAGTTGTGGAAAGGAACCATGGCTTGCAGAAAATCAGCCCCAAATCATGTCAAGTCTTTCCTGGAAGAAGTTAGTTTAGGTAGTAGCTACTTTGAGTTAGATAATTTACTTGTCAAAACAATCCTTAACACAAGAACAAGGACAAACTTGTGTATGTGGGAACCAGCAAAGTCAAGTCATTCAACCAAGTTAAACACCTGGTTAGTTAGTTGATCTTTGCTGCACATGAGTTAATAACCTTTGGTATCTTCACAGTGAGAGCTAAACTCACTGGAGGAATCTCACTGAAGGAATTTGCAGGCTCCACCACTGGAAATCAAGGTGTTTTTTTCTCCTAGAACGGCAGGAAAGGATAAGGCTTAAGGCAATAACAACATCTATTATTTATCAGGATATGCACATTGCAGAGTTAATAGAACGTTTTGCCTGGCTTATTCCATTGTAGAGAAAACCATGGTTTTCCCAGCAGGAATCATTTGCCTTTATCCTTGCTGTAGCCTCATTGAAACCTGGGGATTGTGCTAAGATTTTGGGATTTCTAGTTCTAAAATCAAGTTTCTTAAGCAACAGAAACATCTTGTTCAGCGCAGTATTCATGGAATTACCAGGGCAGTTGCATCTCCACTGCAAGTCCAAAGAAGTTCATGGATTTGTTAAATGCTAAAATTTGCACTAGACTGAACTACGAGTACATTCTTGAAGTCTGTTTCTATGTTATCCACACACATGGTCAGGAAGATTGTATGCCTGAATGAATGTTTAAAATATACTTACTATAATATCATTTTGAAATTCAACATTTTGTTGATTACTGTTGCACTGATTTAGTTGCTTTATCACAAGTTTTGCATTTAGTGAGTCTAAACCTAGGATCTGTCTCAAGCAATATGGCAGTCCTATTACCCAAATGCTACAGCCTTATTTTATGACACAATTTTTATTCCAAAAGCTCTTCACAAAAGCCTGGAGTTCACCTTGCATGATAAACAGACAGTACAGGTCACTAAAATTTCCTGGAGGCAGCAATTATAGCAATTTTAAGCATGTTTGATGCTGTATTTAACCTTAGATGGATGCTTAAGATCTTTTGTCCATTTGATTAAACAGATAGCACAAGGGATGCATCACAGCAATCTGCTTTTAATGACCTACAAGACCCAAAATGTGTCTGCTCTACAATGCTGGAGTCAAGGAATAGAATCACAGAAACATTTAGGTTGGGAAAGCCCTATAAGATCATGGAGTTCAACAACCAACACAGCACAGCCAAGGCCACCAGTAACCCATGTCCCCAAATGCCACATCTGCATGGCTTTTAGATCCCTCTGGGGATGGTGGCTCCACTATCCCTATGCAGCCTGTTCCAATGCCTGGCCAACACTTCCACGAGCAAATTTTCACTAATATCAAATCTAAACCTACCCCGGTGCAACTTGAGGCTGTTTCCTCCTGTCCTGTCCCTGTTCCCTGGGAGCAGAGCCCGATCCCACCTGGCTGCATGGTCCTTTCAGGGAATTGTGGAGAGTCAGAAGGTCTCCCCTGAGCCTCCTTTTCTCCAGGCTGAGCCCCTTTCCCAGCTCCCCCAGCCTCCTCTCCTGCCTTGCCCACCCCATGACAACAGGGCTCTGGCCCATTGCTGCTCTCCTCGCCCTCAGAGCAAGAGCTGGCAAGTGAAAAAAAAAAAGCATTTCAGCAAGATTAATCTGCAATAATTATTTTTTGCAAATGTATTTATTCTGTTTAGGGAGAAACCCCTGTAAGGCTCCAGATGAGACATTTCTCACGTATATTACTTCGAGGCCCCCATTCAGTTAATGAACTGCTTTAAATTACAGACTTAGGTATTGATTAGCCTCATTCAATTGAAATCTAGGCTTAGCAATCTATACTTGTCTATAGTTTATTTGTGATATTATTCCTAATAAAGAGCTGCAATTAATCCACATCAAGAAAAATCAATTAATACAGATTTGTATCACAAAGAAAGAAATCCTCCTCATATCTGCCCACTAATCCTGAAGCTTAGGTCTTTCTTTGCTACCAAGGCAGACAGATAAAAAATATTGATTTCACCCCATTTTTACAATTTATAGTGATACAATAATAGCACACAGAACAGACGGGCTTATCATTTAAAACTATTTTTATACATGATGATAGATGAGGACACTCAATGCCTTTGTTTTCTGCATTATTTATAATTATTAATATGATGGACTAGGAGTTCTGTAACAAGAATAATCACTCCAAGCACAGCTCTCAAAGATTTGGGCTTCACTCCAGGTATGATTGTAAATTTTGCACTGAATGAACCACAATACTTGGTTCTAGAAGAAAAATTGCAGTTATCTGCAACTGCATGGGAAAGCAGGATTATTCTGTGTAATTTCAGACTAATGGTACAACATGAAAAAACACAGGATGCTATGCAAGTTGACATATTTCTAATTTTAACAACTTCTATCTCCCATTTTAACCAAGTTAATATCTAACCTAATTTATTAGAAATTTTTAAAAAAATCTTATCAGACCCTTGCAGGAAGTGTCACATAAACACCATGAATTAAAATTTGCAATTTTAGAAGCCAAACTTCATCCTTGCTACGCAAAGAAGACAACAATGTGTCATTGTCCCTTCACAATTCCTACTGTAAACAGTTTATGTGATTTATTCTTTGCATGCTAGATAATTACATATTTTATACCAGTGTATCATCAGTATGTTGTTATTCTGACTGCCCCATAATAGAAATTGTGTGTTTTCCCACTGCAGTGAATGCTATTCTTAACATACATTGGCCCCAACCAGCTAAAAATATCAGAGTTCTGTTGCCTGTGGGAAAGTTCTGCTGGAGTTATTTCTATTACAAGTTTAATATTTGTTCTCTTCAATTTTTCATACTGTATGTGCCATTCCCATTTAATGCTCTCCTCTCTCCTGTGCAATTACTTACAAGTGCTTAAGTGTCACATATGAGGCAAATAATGCCCTAATTCACTCTAATTCTAACATTAATATGAATGATTGGGAATGAGATTAGTACTGAGGAACACCACTTTAAAATAAACTGTAATGACACAGTGACAGCTATACAAAGGATTAAAGAGTGTGGATTATCACAGGTTGTGGTTGGAGGTATTAAATTACAGGGTTCTGTGTTTGTTCTTGCAAAGGACACCAGGCAATCAGGGGCTGGAGCAGCCAATTGCAATTCTCACACTGAATCTCTGGGTTACTCAGGGGTTTTTCAACTCCCCGAGGTTTTTGACAGACAGTAGGTTCAGAAAAAAAAGAGAGTTTTTTGAGAAGTATTTTATTTATCTGGCAACCTAGAGCCCATGCAGATACGAAGGGAAAGCTCTAGTTTTATAAACATTTGCTTTTTAACCCATATTCACAATATATCTTTTCTGTGCTGTTGCACATTTAAATTTATCTCCTTTTAATGATATTTTTGCCTTTCTTTCCCCTTTCTTCAAAAGTTATCAGAAGCCTATTTAGAAACCTTAATTGATGCAACTTAACCAATTACATTCATATTCTATAGGTCTCTACCTGTACATGTCTGATCCCCATTCTCCTGATGTCTCCACGTAATATTTTTGTATTTCAAGCTACTTAAAAATCAATATGGTTGCATTCAAGGAAGTGAGGAAGGAGTTGAGAGACAGTTATTATTCTTTGTCTCAATTATCAGATTCTGGGAAGGGCCAATGAAGCTACCATCATCTTTTGACCCACAGACAACCACATGGTTTCCCCTTACTGAGCTTGTACTGGTTTAGATCAAAGATGATATGTATAATTTTTAGATTTGAGAGATTGCATGTGGCTCACATAAGACAAAATTTACAGAGGACGCACAAGTCACAGCTCTTGTGGAGCTGTGCTGCTGGAGAGCTTAGTCTTGCAATACAAGGCATAAGGAAATAGGTGTTTAATGTCCATATTTAAAAATACAAGACATAGCAAGTTCAATATATTGAGTATGAAGCCACTTCACACAGGAGGATTTTGAGAAAAGAAAGTCAAGCATAAGTGTGTGTGCATTTGTCCCATAGTTCTATCTCCAATGTAGTGTATTCCACAGAATTTCCTAAACTGATTTATATCACTTTCTATTCTCTGATTTCAAATTTTTCAGCAAAACAGCACCAAAGTTAATCTCCACTATGTTGTTCTAGAGAAATGCAGAAGTCACCTGCCTTAAACATCCTTATTTGCCAGCTTCCTTTTCACGTAGTCATGGATGGCACCTGTCCCTTAGTGTTTTTGGAAGCTTATATCCAATTAGTATCTACTGTCACCCCAGAAAATCTCTGAGATACTTTAATATTCCTGGGTACAGATATAGGGATGTTTTGATCTTAACTCTGATTACAGTAGTTTGTTCCTAAGAAGCTCCTGTTAGAACTTATTAAATTACTCTTGGAAAGGAAACACTAAATGATCCCTACTAAGGATAATTATAAGATATGGATTTTTTTTTTTCCTGAAATAAGGCCAGTTTTATCCTATTCATCTTACTGTATTTTAAACCAGTGAAGAAGATCAGTATCATTCAGGTTTTCTTCTTAATATATTAAAAAATGAGCCTGATGGGTACAGGTCTGCCTTCTCACCTTATGTTTCCCTTATTCTGGAATTTTAAGCTTTTCCCTCATACATATTGCTACAAGTTTTCTCTTCTTCACAGCTAGAATTAAATATATACAAACAGAATATTTATTTTCTCCCTCCACTAACCTAGAACTTCCTCTCAGTTTGTTCCCTATCTCCTCTTCTGTTTTTCTGTTTGATCTCTGGATTTATGTTCACCTCTTACTCTGTTATTTTAAATCCATCATGCTTACATGTCATCCATGTCCTTGGGAGGGCCCTCTCCCAGATATAATGTGCTGTGTGGAGTTTAATACCCATGTGCCCATAAACACATACACATCCATGCTTGTTTCCTCACTTCTGCATAATGAATGATTATAGTATTTTTCCAGCTGTTTCTGTGAGCTCAACATGCTTAAATGTAATTAATATCCTGTTAATTAATACAACAATCTACAACTGAACATGAGCACATTATTACACGTGCATTAGAAAAAATAAATTTTCCTTGAGAGGTGAACTGAAAAAGGAATCGAGTCAGGGAAATAAATCCTCTGCCCCATTTTTTATTTAGTTCAGGTAACTATTGCCTGTAAAATTCCACTCTCCATTTCCCTCATCTCTAGATTCCTGACACCTTGAACGCCTGTCTGCCAAAAAAAGTTTTGACAGCTTGAGCATTTCTTATGGACAGAAAGCAGAGCTATTGAAAATGACTGCCTGACCAAAGCAGATTCTGATGAGGGTTTGGGTTGCTACAACCCTCCTCCCTCCAGGAGAAGGATTGTACAGTAACATATTAGAATCCATCTGAACTAATTTAGCTGTGCTGGCAAAAATTTTGTGTATACAGAAAGCCTGAGATACAGAACAGCAACAAGGAGTATATTAAAAAAAAAAATCAAGCTGTGATCTCTTTTAAACTTTCATTGTAAATCATCAACAAGCAATGAAAAGCATAAATGCAATAAAAATAATCATTTCCATGTCACTGTTAAATGATGTGACAAATGCAGACAGGGATATCATTAATGCTGCAAACCAGAGAAGACCCACTCTGCTCATCTGTCATTTCCTTTCCCTTTACATCCTTGTGCACTGTACCTCTTTTGCACTTTTCCTTCTTCCTCTGAACTTGCCCATCTTCTCTGCTTTCCTCACCCCTGAGCCCCCTGCAGCAGCAGCATGATGCTGATTTCACATCTCATCAGGCCTCCTCGGGGAGCAAAAGCACAACAATCTCTCCCTAATAAGACTCTGGCACTCCTCTGGAAGCTTCTTCCAGAACCTGGATGTGAACAAGCATGTGAAAATGAGGACTAATGGGGATGAAAGCCAACTTACATCTTTGGGACTTCAGGGGGACCTTAACTGAGTGCTGACAGCAAAGCACAGCTCTTGCCAGATCTGATCCCAGCACAAACAGAGTAAATTCAGTGCCAAGACTCTGAAATCCAGTAGATTATGAGTTTCTTCTGATTTCTTGTGTGTATATCTATCTATATCTATATCTATATCTATATCTATATCTATATCTATATCTATATCTATATCTATATCTATATCTAATCTATATCTATATCTATCTATCTATATCATCTATATCTATAATAGATATCTATATAATAGATATCTATACATCTCTATATCTATATATAGATATCTGTATTTACACACACAAACAAAACACGAATACATAAATTTGTGCGTGTCTCCGTAACTGGTTCTACACCTTTTGGAAGTGTACCAAAATTAAAACACAGCAAAATATCAATACAGTGTGAATTAATGGTGCTGAATAACTGGGTAGGAATCTTCATTTATTTAAAAAATGTCTTCTGCTTCAAAAATGTTCATTTTGGTGGTCCAGAAGGATGCTGATGGATGGAACTGTGCACCCCTTTATTGTGAGAGGGTTAAAGGTGCTACTGGCAGTTGAGATAAATCCAAAATACTGCTTTTTAGCCAAGTTCAGGCAGTAAGATACAGCCATGAACATTCACACCCAGCAGGTCTGTCCATCCTACCTGCTGGCAAAAGGCCTGTGCTGCACCCATGAAGATTAACCCAGACAAACCCCAGTCTATGGGACTGATCTGCTCTTTAGTGAGTTACTGAGAGCTCCAATGGTGTGAATGGCTGCTGGGAAACGATGTCCTCCTGCACGTACCAAAAGGGCTGCAGAAAAGATGGGGTCATGGCACAGGGTCTGTCTGTCACAAATCTGGAAATCTTGCCAGGCCAGTGTGCAAGCCAGCTATGACAGAAGCTGTGGAACTGTTCCTGGTGGGGTCAGGGGGACATGGGCCATATGTTTGAGTGCACAGAATTGTAATTCAGCAGTGGAAATCCCATATTTCTGTGTGAGCAGATATTTTCTCTCAGGGCTGTAAATGGAATCAGTGCCTGAAAGAACTTGGCTCTGTAGCCTGGAAAATTGTATTTTCTTAGGTTGTGTATTTGCTTATTTTCTAACTGCTGACCTGCTTTGATTCTATCACACACATTTCCTACAGTGAGAATTGGTCACTCTGCCTTCACCCTGTCTCCACCATGGCTTCAGGACATGCCTGTTGCCCCTGTTTTCTTCTCATTACACATTTCCCATCACCCCAGCCAAAAATGGGGACTGCCTGAGGCTGCAGAACACCACATCCACCACATCCCTGTGTTTCCTGCCTGCACACCTGGCAGTCCTGAGCTGTTGGAGGTGAGATCCACCCTGCACCACTGTCTGCTTCCACTGCCAGAAGAAGTGCAGCCATTAATTACAATATCACATGCACCTTTGCAAAAATGATGGAAAAACAGCCACATGAAGAAGACAAGAGCAAGTTTATTACTGGAGTAGGTACCTATGGTGGACACTGTAGTGAGTTGAAGGTATATTTTAAGGCATATTCAGAAGAAAAGATGACATGTATTCACCACCAGTGCCTCCCATGCACACTGTAAAGGCCTCCATTGAAGCCCTGAGTTAGCAGCACATGACATCTGAGATCACAGCATGGGGCTCTAAGCTTTACAAAAGCTCCAGCATCTCTCTGTCAATAGAGAACTGAGGGGGTTTTTGGGTAAAAACTTGGGATGTAGCTCCTGACTGATGTTGCTGGCTGGCCCTGTTCAGGATAAGACCATCAGACCCAGTCCCAGACACAACTGCTGGTGTGGTCCTGGGTTAGTTCAGCCAGGCAGACAAATGATCCACTAGTCACAGGGACTCTGATGAATGGCAAATTTGGGGTGTAAAAAGGCTCCTAAGCATCAGCCTCTTATGACCTGCCTCTGGAGGTCTGCTTCCTTCTGTACCTCATTTCTCTACCTTAACTTGCAGGATTTAGTGCAAGAGTGCAGGTTTTTGCACATGCCACTTAGGGGCAAACTCTCAAATGAGCATTTTGAAGGTGCAACTCATAGAGCTGGAGGCAGAGGGGGCTTGGCACACCCACCCTATAATGGTGCATGGAGCCGTTTAGGCAATTTATTGCATCACACCCAAGTGACACCAGCTGGGAGCACCCTGGTGACATGCATACCATTGTATATGAATATTTGTAATTTCACTGTTGAGTAATTTGTGGCAGATAATCCACTCACCGCAGTTCTGCTTCCTCTGCTGCTCCCATGCATTGCACACACCCCTTTGACAACACAAAGGAACAAGGAACGTTTCGCCATCCAAATTTTCAGATAAAATGATAGAATGGACACGACAGCCCCCTCTCCTATTGCCCTGTAACACACTTGCTCTTCATATTTTGTTTCAGCTTCAATGCTTAGGAAATGTTACCTTAACACTCAGGGAATAGGCTTAACCCAGGTAATAGGTGAGAGACTTGGCACAGATCAGCAGCTCCTGTACTTGACACTGATTAGATTAACACCAAGAACCACTTTAGAGAGGACAGTGTAATCTTTACTGCCATCACTGACTTGTTAAGAAAGCTTACCTCTTCTAGTTAATGCAGCTCTTCCAGCTGCATTAGATATCTTTGTTAGATGGTAATATTCACTTAAAGGAACAGATGAAACGCCTTTAGCCTTTCTTTGAGACATCCAGTCCTACCACGAGTAGGTAACACTTTCAAAAGAGCCCAGAGCCTATTTTCCAGAAGATTTAGTCACAGACTTTCACATAAGCTTATTCATCCTGGCCTTTGGGTTGTGGTTACACGCACATTTCTCCAGGATGTGGAGTCAGCACCAGCAGGCGATGTCCTCTGGCTCTCCCTGCTGCTCCCATGCTCCTGCCACCCCTCTGTGCCCATGAAGAACAAAGAGGGAAGTGTAGGGACTGCCACAAGCAGCCCTTGCTGGAGCCAAAAGTGCCACAGAGAAAAATGTTTGTGGAACCACAGCTTCAAGCACTTCTCAGTGGGGTAAATTAATGTCCATGGTGCTTCATCCTGCCACAGCCAGACTGCTTCCAATTCCTGAGCTCTGGAGACAGCCCAGGTGGGTTCTCATGTCACTTTGACAGGTGTCCAGGTGCTTCAGATGCTTCTGATACATTTTACACTACATTTACATTTCACACTATAGCTGCTGGTTTGGGTTTGCCTCACCCAATGTCAGAAACAGCGCTGTTCATGGTTGAAGAGGCTAAGTCCCTTCAATTATTGTGTTTCAGTGAAGCAAACAAGCATGAAAACACCTGGAGATGAACAGCCCTGGGCTAACACATTCTGACCCCTCAAGGTCTACAGCTTTGCCTACTGCAAACACCCTATCTGACAACCATAAATCACCAACTTATTATGTAATGGCCATGCTGTTTCATAGACAAAGATGCATTTCACAGAGAGTATGGTTTTAATAAACAGGCAGCCTCTCAGTGGCTAGACTGGAATAAGCCAGTGATCTCAGTCCAGTTCCTGTTGGAAAGGTAGTCACAGCACAAAAAACACAGATGGGCACAGATGGGTGGATTGTTCATGGGCTGCAGTAGATGCAGAGTGAATTTCTCACCTGGGGCAGGTTATGGCAGCAATGCCAGTGCCTGGCTGAGCCAGGGGTACCTGGCCCATAGCTGTGCCAAGGGATTGGATCCCTTGGGTGCCTCACTGGAATTCTCATGCCAAGTATGTGCACAGTTAACTTGGGACCTCTAATTAGTTCCCCTCAGCATTACCATGCAGTAAATGCAGGGCTACGCAGGGCTGACTGAGTTATGACCCACCCTCACAAGTGCAAAGCATGAACTTCTGAAATGCAGCGGGAAATATTCATTATTTGGATAGAGCTCCCTTTGAGTCCAGCAGTCACAGCAGCTGTCATCATTTACTGCATTAGCAAGCACTATTTCTGTGAATTTATATCATGATGTCCTGGAGTTCTGTGCCAGCAATATGCTTAAGCCACTGCTGCAAAATAATCCCATCTATATTGGCCACATATTTGAGATATTATGATTAGACTTTTTTAGTGGGTGTTAGGAATTATTTATATAAATGTAGCATGTGTGTATGCACAAGAGTTTTTTACAATCAACCCTAAAAAGGAAAGAAATATATTTTCATTCTTATATTTTGACGTGGTTCTCCCCCATCAAGCTAATAGAGCTACACCAGCCCTGTAAAATATTTATGAAATAACCAAATATGAAGAAATAATGTAATTTAGTGTGTTTTTTTCTGAATTGTGGTTTTAATGTATTTCCCACACACTATCAAATCTGTCATTTCAATGGAATAGGTGTTGATACCTGAGGGTGGCTGATATCAGTCAGAACACGGACTGGTGTCAGGGTTTTAAGAAACAAAAGTATTAGCAAGCACCTTTACAGCACCCTGCACTTCCAAGCCATGCAAGAACCTTGTCTTTCTTGTAGCATCATCTTAAACACATATTAGAATATGTATTGAGGACATCTCAGATGGAAATATCTTCAAATTTTAGTCATTACAATGATACCAAAATGTTGGCTTTTTTTCCCCTGCAACTTAAATCTAGACAGAGAATGTATATTCCAGCAGAAACACATCTGTAGATTATTTTATAGACAAACCTGTTCTGGAAAACTAATTCTAAAATTTTATTTTATGGAGTAGCATGAATCTTACTAATAATGATCACAAAATAGTAGACTCTAGTGCAGTTAAAAAGAAAGGTATGTGGAACTGCAGCTTGAATGGGGAAATAAAACACCCATGTTTTCAGAGTCTTGTTACATTTCTTACAGATCTATTGTCATGTTTGCAGAGGGCATTGCAGAATGCATTAAACCATCATTAATGGTTGGAATCAATGATCTTAGAGGTCTTTTCCAACCTTAATGATCCTCTGATTATATGATATTTTGTCTGAGGGGGTCTGAAAACTTACATTTTCTCTGCCACTGAAATCCAAAGGCATCTGGGATGGGTTTACTACAGCTCCACACTCCAGATTCTGAACCTGAGGATACCCACAGTGCTTTACCCAGTGAACGTCGTAGCTTATTTCTTCCTGTTCTTTCCCTCCTTCATACCTTTTAATGAGCCAATTATTTGTCAAATGGAAAGGAAGACCCAACTGAGCCCAAAGTGCAATCATATCTGCTCAGATTTCCTTGTGCCCAATACTGATTCAGCATGAATACACCTTCCCAAAGGGCTGCCAGAGTCTCACTCTAGCAAACCAAATTCAGGAGCTGTAGGAATTCCCATTTCTGATCAACTTGCATTGTCTTTTTCCAGATCTGTTTGGCTTAACCTGGACAAAGATGGGAATGTTCTCCCAACAAGCCAGAACTCACAGTGTCTATTCAAATCAGCAGGTTTGAGTTGACTTGTTGGTCCTCCTGTGCTCAGAAGGTCTGGCACCCCAGTGAGACTGCATTTTCAGACTAGAATAACTAGCCAAACATCCACACATCAGTGTGCTGGGGAGACAGGGATACTTCTTGAATCAGTTGCTCCCTGAGGGTGGAGGGAATGAGGAACAGGGAAACGGAACTAATTGCAGCTACCTTGCACAACTGACTTGGTGCGTGGGCTGGAGCATCCTCTGTCAGAGCTTTGCTCTAGGAGAATCACAGAATCCAAAAATTGTTTGGTTTGGAAGGGATCTTAAAGATCATCTAATTCCAAACCCCCCACCATGGGTAGGGACAGCTTCCACCATCCCAGGTTGCTCTAAGTCCTGTTCAACCTTCTCAATCACTTCCAGGGATGGGGCAGCCACAGCTTCTCTGGGCAACCTCTGGGCAGGGCCTCACCACTCTCCCAGGGGAGGATTTCTTCCCAATATCTAATGCTGTAGGCACTCTCCTGCAGCTCAGTGGCAGGATGGACAGGATGTAACACTGCATGGATGTTGGGGCAAGTGGAGTGAAGCTGGGGGGCCTGAGTCTGTCAAGACATGCTCAACTTACCCCAGCTTCTTCACAGGACACTTGGCTCCATCCCAGACTGGATCTGCCACTCAGAGCAAGTCATTGTAATAAATTCTAGACAGTGATACGACCGTCTGATCCTGTGGGACATGGAATTCAGGAAAAGTTGTGGGTGCTGAGATTAGACTTTCAGATAAACAGATCCTAAGGGATGTTGTGCCCAGTGCCTAACATTTGTAGTGAGACTCTTTTGGAAAGAGTCTTAATTCATTCATATGAGCTACAGCGTTGAGTCTTTTTGAAAAAGGTCTTCATTAACTCTTATTAGGACTGGCAAGAGCCTCAGTCTACAAGCTGCCTTGATGTTTTTACATTATCTGCTGTTAAAATCAAAGCAGTGTGTTGCATCACACTTCAGTGTTACCTGCAAGGAATAACCTGTCACTAATGCCAAAAGACAGCAATCACAAAATGAATGATTTTGGGTTATAGACACTCTCCAGTCCCTTCACTATTTAAGTAGGAAAAGGTGTTTTGAAAATAGAGCAGGGTTTGAGAAAAGAATCTTGACAATTACTGTTTTTCAGTGCAAACCATGAGATCTGCTTCAGCACTCTCCAGTTGCCTTGGAACTGAATATGTTTAACTGTATATTCCCCTTCCTGGAATAATTTCTGCTGATTTAAAGGCATCCATGTGCCTTTTACTTCCCCTGCATTTATAAGCAAGGGGGGCACAAACTGTTTTCAGCCCAGCCCCAAAACATTTTGGCTGTTTACCCAAAAGTGCCATGAATCTGATGTAAAACCCACCACACCTTCAGCACCATGAATGTTCCGGCCATCCATACATTCTATCCCAAACTGAAAGTTATGCATGTTCTTGCTAACCTAGTTTTGAGTGTGCATGTGCTTTTTTTTTTTTTTAACAATAGGCCTAAATCCATATTAATGATCCAAAAAGTGACCAGGCCTCAGCACCTTTTGTCCTCTATACATCAACTATCCAATAATCAACAGTAGCTGTCCTGTACTCTGGTGTCTTTAGCCTAATTCAGAGGGACAGATATTTATCATCACCCTTGAATTGGGTGACCCATTCTGACAGGTCGACATCCTTATTTATGTAACAATGTCATAGACAGTAACTGCTAATGAGTGGAGTGACACAGAGGTCTGTTAGATGGAAAGGCAGAGGAAAGCCGAAAAGGACATGAGGGGTTAATGGGACTTTTCTGTTCCAGCCTCCTGGGATGTGTAATTATGTTCTAATAAGAAATGAATGTATTGATTAGATTAGTGTGCAATTGTGTACATGTGCACACGTATAGTGCTGCATGTATATAGGCAGTCATTGTGTGTGCCTCTCGTCCCCTCAGTGTGTATTTGAACCCAAAGTATCTTTGTGCTGGGGCCAAAAACAAGCACAGCACTCCCACAGCCCTCTTCTTGTCCTCGCTGTGGCAAACTCCATGTGAATTCAACTGGAGTTTATCTGAGTAAAGGCTGAATTTAACTTCAGTAAACACCAAATAAGGGCTTCAGGATTAGGCCCTCACAAACAAATGACTTCCTATTTGCATTGTTTGGGCTGAACACTCACCATCACTTAAGAGAGCAGTAAAAGCAGTCAACACATTGTAAACAGTGTCATCTGCTGAGGAGACCATCCACCAGCCAAAGTAGGCCATGCTCATGCCTGATGGACAGCCACTTCCAGCAGCCTGCTTACAGTAGGGAGGAATTTGGCCCAGCATTCTTTCTCATCGAGTAAAATATGTTCCCTGACAGGTCAAGGAAAGCTTCCTTCACACGCTCACAAAGGGCCAATTCTCCGTCACATCCCTCCCAAGTGTGTGTTCTGAACTTGAGGGTGAATTCCCCTGATGGGAAAGACACAACAATAGGGGAAAGCAGGGCAGGGGGAAGGAAATCAGGACTGAAAATTAGAGCTGCCCGGAGCCCAGGAGCCCAGGGAATGCAGCTGATAGTGGTGCTCTCACCGCAGCCCCTCGCTGGCACTAATACAGGCAGGCATCAGAACTGTGGGGTTGGCACCTTACTCTGTACAGATTCCAGCCAGAAGCAGAGTCTTACATGTCCTGGGGATGTGATGTCTGAGTTGGGAAGGAACAAACAGGGCTAGGCTGCCAGAAGAATAGGCTTTTTGGGTCACCTTCTCAGCCCCCTGTCCCCGGATAACGAAGGCCGTGGCACCAGCATGGCACAGGCCTGTGACAAATTAGTACCTCCAGTTGCACGTGGAAGAAGAAATAAATTACTTTCTAGCTACTCCCTTTGGAAAGAAGCAACATTATTAGGCTCTAATGGGATTCCCTTCTATCCCAGTCCTGATTAGGATGTTTGAGAGGCAGAGGGGAGAGAGGGAGGGAGGGAGAATGGAAAACTGAAGGATTCTCGAGTCCAAGGAGGGCCCACTTTACCCAACCATAACTTTTGTGAATCGTGGCGAGGATTCCAGATGCGGCACTCAGGACAGGCTGGAGTACAAAGAAGCGAAAAAGGATTTACTAGGCAAGATTTCCAAACATTTCAGAAATGTTTAAACAAAGTCATATAAGAACACACTAGGTTCATTGTCACAAAAGAAGAATCTCTTGGAAATTGATTCTCATTAATGTATCTTTTTTCCTGAAGAGTTAAAGACAGAGGATATTAAAATATTGCACTTGCAACATGGAGGTCAATGCACCCCTAAAGTCTGACCTTTATCTGAGAGATAATGATTAAACACATTTCTTTCTCATTGCCACACTACCACAAATTTCTCCATCTGAGCAGCACTGAGGTTTGGGTGGTTTTTTGTTGTTGCTGTTGTTGATTTTTAAAGCATTTTGATGCCGAAAATCGTTCAGAGAACATATTTATAAAGGACAATGTATTTATATTCCCTACAAGAGAGACTTAAAATCCAAGCTAGAGCTAACTGTGAAGGCCCACCTTGTAAAAAATTGCCTCGATGGTCAAAATAGTGATTAAAAAAGCCTTGAACTTGTGATGGCTGTAGGAGGGTTATCTCTGACTTCATGAGAGCTGAGATGACATGTGAAATGAAAGAACTGGAGAAGGAATAATCTTGCAAAATGATGGTGGTTTTTTTCCTAAATAAAATATGATGCTCAAGCAAGTTCAGTATCTAGGCTGAATAACAGAAATGTCCTGTGAAGGCAGAGGTATTACATAGCTGAAATCCAGGTCCAGGCAGTGGGTGCAGGGGAGTTGATTTTTCAGCAAATGCTGACCCTTTGTCTCTAACAGTTGAGCGTTGGATCACATTTGAACAGTCACACAAAACTGATTTCCCCATTAAATTGATGGGAACTTTGCAATGTAATGCATCATCTTCAGCTGGCTGATTTGTTTCACAGGGCAACTTGAGGCAGCAAACTTGAGGAGCAAGGTAGCCCAAACTAAGATGAAATATCCTTCCCTGTCCCATTTATTAGTGTCAGCATCAGCATAAGCTTTTCTCCTTGATGAACTGATCTTTCATTCAGGCCAGAGAGGATCCTGAGAAAGTTTTCCTTGCTTCTTTATATTTTGCCAAACTTCTAAGTGGGCTCCTAAAAACTTATTGAAAGAGCATTACTCAGTCTGACACATTCCATTTATTTCAATATGGTGACAAAGAGGGAAGATCTAGTTAAAAATATTGCAATAGCCTTATAGGATACTTATGGGGTTTTTTTAAAATTTAATACATCACAATAGAATACTTTGTTTTTGTAGAAGGGCATTCTGTATTCGCCAAAAAAGCTGCTGACTTAATCATTAGTTATGATGAGAAGAGATTTAGTGTTCTCTTTCTTTACACTGTCACTGAGAACAATGTCTATGAAAAAGCCTATGCTTCCCATTATAAATCACTATAAGCTCCATGAAAATTTCTCCTCTACCCTGGGGTTTAAGGGAGCAGATACTCGGTGATGCAGCCTCCCAACAGCAGCACTTTATGCCAGGCTCTACAAGTCTGTGGAATGCTATGGTTCACCCTAAGTCCAGGCACTACGAGTGCGTGCAGTTCCCATTGTTCAGCAATTTATGAATGGCTACTCTTTGACAAAAAATGAAATACCTCTTCCTTTGCAGCCTGTGCATAATATTAAAATGCTCTAAAGCTGTAGCACATTACCACTCTTAGCATTGCAAATATATATTACTGTTTATCATCAGACTGCCTTTGAGAAATACAGTGTAGCCTTTGCTCCTTCACCCTCTCATGGCCAAGTTTCAGATCTTATTTAGGGTAAATGTGGATTCAGAAATAAAGCAAATCAAAAAACAAATGGTTCATAGGTCCTTCCTTCACTGGATGAAGAACACCATATCACATAATCTCAAAAGGACAATTCAACCTTAAAGGTTTTATGGGGGCAGTTCTGAGATGCATAAGATGAGAGGTGAGAGATGCATCTCTCAGAATTATTTGTAAAAGAAATACAGATTTAGAGACTTAGCATTAAACATACAGGTTTGACAGTCTTTAACTTTCTTCCCTTACTTCTCTCCTCCCTAATACCATAGTCACATACATTGGCTGGATTTTATTGTAGAACTTTGTAAAGAAGAAAAGAAAAAATAAGAAAGTGAGTGTTCCACACATCTGTCAGCATTTTTTTTGTTTGTTGGCCCAAGCTGACTGCTTTTTTTTTTGTTTCCTAGTTTATCAGAAGGCTATAAAAATGTTTTGAAGAAAACAAGCCAAGACATTTTCCCTAGATTTTGGTGTCCTCTAATATTTAAATTCACTCTTCTGAGTTTGTTTCTTATTTACTTCTTCCCCCATCTCTTGAAGATAATATTCCGAGAAGCAGAGTTGCTTGTTTCATCACAAGCAGTCTCAAATTTGTCCTTTGCCAGGTTTAAGTCTGCAAGCCCTGTTCAAAATTCATATCACTGGGCTCAGTTTGAAAGGGAGGACTTTGATTCAAAGTTCTCAGCCACCCACACTGGACCTGAAAGGCCTCTAGAAATAGCCCTTGTCTGCTTTGTTTCTCAGGAACCAGAATAGACACATTCCCTCTGGTCTGCCCTGAGATATGGATTTGGCTCAATAAGCACATGTCAGCTGCAGAAGCAGCTGGCTGTGGAGCAGTTTTCATGGAAACTGGGAGCCTGCGTCCTCTGAAAAGATAAAAAAAATTATTTCAGTCATTTATTTGTTAAACTTTTTAATTTATCCTGGATGAGGTTTGAGGTGGCTAACGGTGGAAGTCTAAGATCAAATTCTTACTGGCCTTTGATTTCAGTTTGATGATTGGCACTATTACTGTGAATAAAATCAGTTCTAAATCTGCAATGAAACATGCCACCTATGGATGCTAGATGCCTGCAAGACCTTTGTGCTAGAAAGCAGCAAGATAAAAGCACAAGATAAAAGCACATATTTTATGTGCTTGGCTTCAATCACAGCTCCCAAAGCCACACGCTGACATCAGGATTCAAATTTTTACATTAAAGCAAGACATGCCTTAGCCCTCACAGGTAAATAATGCCTGAAGACATTATCCACTTTAATGGTTTTATGGATGTTGGAGCGTCCAAGCTGAGCCAATCCTATTAATGGGCTGGGAACAGAGGCAGCCTGGTGATTCCCACTGTCAGCATTCCCCAGAGGAGTCCTACAGAAGTCACCAGCATGGCCTCCCTGTCCCTGCCTGGAGCTTTCAGAAAGAACAGTGTTGTTCAAAGAGAATCCAACACAGAGAGCAGCTCTTGTGTAGAGAACCTCACCAAAGTAGAGGTGCTGCCCAAATGGACTGCCAAAGCCTCAGACTGTCTCAACCCATCTGGAGTCTGAAGAGCTTGGACAAAATCAAAACTCTTTAAACTTCTCAACAGTACCAAATCCTCCAGTAATGACAGCAATTAGCACCTGTCGTCTCCATCTTCTCCAATCCTACAAAAAAGTTTCATCTACTTTGTAGATTTGTTCCACCTGTGAAATTTTTGCTTTCTAACATTCAAATGAGATTGAAAAACCTGTGGCAAAATTAAAGCTAAAACTGCAAGTTCGTAAACCCGTGAAAATGTAACAATTATTGCAGTCACCTTCTTGAGTGATCTGTCTGGAGTCGCTGGTTTCTTGTGACAGATTCTGCCATCCCGACCTACACTAACCCAGTCCTCTCTAAAAACACCCTTGTGCTCTGGCTTTGAATCCCACAGCTTCTCAGGAGAAAACAAGGCCAGTCCATTCCCACTTCCACTCACTTCCACTCTGCTGCTCTCCAGGGGTCTGCCCAAACTGACCACCCTGGCTTTGCTACTCTCCAGGGGCAGGCAGAGCCCAGAAAGCAGATGGTTCTCTCAAAGGATCCTTGTCCTTCCTGCAGGTTTTCTAACTCCAAACTAGAGAGGTAAAAAGTGGAGCAAATGTGACCCTGACAATTGAGATCCTTTGCTCATACAAGCAGGGCTATTAAAGCTGAACAGGAACATACATCATAATAATTAGAGTGGGCATGAGTTGGCTTTCAATTGCAGGAACTCTGGGTGACCACATTTCACTTTCCCTGTCATTGACTAAGATAGAATTTCCTCCTTCTCATCAAATGGCAACTCTTTTATTTATGGATTACATCTATGCCTTGGAAGGAGGTAGAGTTACTGATAAAGTTTTCCTGAAAAAAACATGCTGTATTTTCTTTCAGCTCACAGATGACTGCAGTTGATCACATCTGTTTTCCAGCAGACATCAGTGTATCCAATTAGAAAGATCACAGAATATTTTAGAGGTCTTAGGATTATTTGGTCAGCCAAAAGATTTGGGCTTTGAAAAAGAACAAGAAGACATATCTGGTATGTGCTAGTTTTTGTGACAACCACGGTAAAATATTCTCTTAAAACTTGTTACACAGATCTAATCCTTAGCATTAAACATATATACATGCAAAAACCAAGAGCTTGGGGTTTTTCAATATTATGTTAAAAATTGTGGTGACTAAATGACTTGTAATCCTGGCTGAACTGACAGGAAAGGTTGGGGTGTTCATGGTGACAAGATATTTCAAATGCAAAAAGTAATCAACTTCTTCTTTTCCTTGAAA
Source organism: Passer montanus (assembly GCF_014805655.1). Lineage (NCBI taxonomy): Eukaryota > Metazoa > Chordata > Aves > Passeriformes > Passeridae > Passer > Passer montanus. The sequence continues at coordinate 6,749,598 of NW_024370374.1, read as the reverse complement.
GAATACATGAAGCCTTTAGAAAAAAAAAATTAAAAAATCATTACTTGGTGGAAATGTTAGCAAAATGTTTTCATAAGTTGTTTAAATTTTCATCTTCATCTCTGATATGACAAATGTAATGCATGGAAGAATCTTCATACTAAAGATCAGGATCTTTTGATCTCTGTAGTTCCAAAATAAAAATCTGTTTTGATGCTTTCATTTTAGGATATTCATGACAGCAAGGAAATCAAACTTTATGGAAAAATACTGATATCAAAGAAGTAATCAGTTCTTAGTTGCAAAGTCTGAAAACATCTTTGAAGTGTCTCTGGCAATTAATTTCTTGGTTTTTCACCAATGCTTATGTCCATTATGTCCTCCTGTCAATTACTTCCCAGGATCTGACAGCTGAAACCAGGGGGGCTCCAGTGCATACCTACAGACACATAGTACAATGGATTTAATAGTTGTTGAGTTTTTGTGGGTATGGGGGGGAAAAAAAGCAAGAGAAAACAATTGGGCATTATGGACAAAAAAAGGCTGAACACAGAGCCAGAAAGCACAAAAAAATTATCTTGAGAAAAGCGAATTGGATGGGATTTTGAGTGTACCTGTGGAAAGGCCTTTGGACTGCAAGCCAGGAAATTCTCCCTTATGGCTTGATGCCTGCTCGATGCCTTCAGCTGAGCAAAGCTTTGCTTGCCTAAGCAAAACAAACAGGACTACATGAGAAATTGCATTTTCTTCATTGAAAAAAAGGCAACTCTCCGGAAAATCAGTCAGTTTTAAAAGGAAACAGCCAACCTTCAAATGTATCGTGAGTCTTTCAGCCAAGCCCTGAACCCTGAGAACTTCTTCCTCCCCAGTGCCACAGGAGAGACATCCAACATTGCAGATTCCACACAAAGATGCTGGAGCATCCCTGTTGCAGGAGTTGAACCCCCTCTTTGGGACTGCCAACCCAAAACTTGACCAAAACCCCCACCTTACACCTGCATGGTGCTGTGCTGCAGCTTTCCTTCCACAGGGCTTCCTTCACCTTCCACTGGTGGTGTTGGGACAGGGCTGTTGAACCCCTCAGGACAAAAGGAGTTCTGCAGAACCTCGTTACACGTTAAATATAAATAGTTCTATTGTAGCCTTGCATGCTACAATAGATGCTATTTCACTTGGGCAAGTGTGTTTTTTGTTAGACACATAAAACACAGAGTGGGTTTTAATGGCTGATCAGATCCCGTTAGAGCAAATTGCATGTTTAAATACATGCAATGTTTAAATACATGAAAGGATCTCTATTATTCTACAGATTTCTAGCAGCACTGCACCTTAAAAGGAATTTTATAGCAAATTTGTAGCTTTGCAACCAGCTCATGAACCAGGGGGCATAAAAAGGACATGTGTTCCAAGAGCAAATGCATTCCATATTTCAGAAATAATAAGTTCTTGCTAGAACCCAGATCTCATCAGTGCAGAGAAAGGATTTTGCACCCATGGGAAGAAGGACTTTTCTGTCTCCAGCAGAACAATTGCAATCCACACAAACATTCAAGACTAAAAATCCACATTAGGGGAAACACTGTCCCAGTAGATCTGGCTCATAGGAAGTAAAAAGATTTAAATACTCAAACAGCAATAAGGTTTGTGCAAGGGAATCTTCACTCAGGCAGGAAGAAAATGCTCATGTGATCTTGAAATTAATGAAGGTTGTAGTATTAGAAGGTGCAAGACACAAACATATCATAGCCTTAAACCACAATTATAATTAGTAAGTAATATTTGAGCCTTTGTACTCTATATGGGGATTTATGTTAATTTATATGGGTAAGCAGCTGGAGCCCTAAGCAGATCACTAGGACCAGGGAGGTGAAAGTGAGAATATGTGATGACTTGCTGGTATTGAGAAGGTAAATGAAATCCTAGGCTTTTTAAGTGAAGAATGAAAATTCTTCCTTCTCTACTTACATTTTATTACTTACAGTCATGGTTCTTGATCTCTCCCCATAGCTTTCTTCACGTAAACAGTTTTTGTTCAGGCATTGGAAGTTCCAGGTTCACAGAGACGGGATTCACAGCCCTAATTAGGAAGAAAGAAAATGAAAAAGAATGAAAATAAATCAGAAACTGAATAGGAAGCAGATTTTAAAGGTTCAAAATTTTATTCTTCCATGAGAAAAGTCACATTGGTTTGAAATTAGTGAAAACTGTTAGATGCCTTGACTAATACCTAAGCCACAAACAATGAGCCACAGGGCATCCCCTGCACATTCAGCAGGGCAGTGAGTGTAGGAGAACACAGTAATGAGTTGTCTGCAACAAACCTCAGAGTCTTGAGGCAACTCCTCTTTGTTCTCATTTATGTAAATCTTTACATGCACTCAGGACTGAAGTATTTGAGCCCTTTCAGCAGTGCACCAAGCAGTGATGCACTATGACCTCCTACATCTCTTCCTCTCACAGAAAATGAAATCTAAGAGGGTGGACCTGGACAGCTGAGCAGAGGGTGGGGAGCCCTGCCATGGTGTGCACTCCCCAGAGAACTTTGTGTCTGAGTCATGCCCTCAAAAGTGCTGTCTCTTGCAGAGATCTGCTTTCTCTATTTAGGAAAACCCCGTTGTGCCAGAAAAGTAAAGCTATTTTTTGTGACAGGGCACTGGCCTGGCTTTGCTAAGGGTGAACGGAAATAGCACCAAGGTTTGTTTTTCCTCATTCACAAGCTGCAGCCATGAAGATTTACATTTATCTATAGATGATACATTCTGAAAGTCACAGAAAAAACAAATCATTGAAGAAAAATGATCCAAAACACATCATGATTCCAAATAACTTGAATAAAATAAGCCAAATAGTAAAGATGAATACTGCACGATTAGCCAAAAATTGCAGAAAATGTTCTAGCTGTTTTTTTCCCACCTTTTCACTGCATCCAAGTTTCAGTTAGTGCAAAAATATGGAAATTTCTATTTGCAAGCTAGAGAGATTTCCTGGGCTCAAAACCAGGGTATGTCTTTAAGACAAATTCATGGCTCCAAAAATCCTATCACAAATGACAACCTACATTATTCCTTTATTCTCTATACACAGTACCTGTAGATAAAGTTTGGGTTGATTTTCTTACAATGTGTGCAAATGCTTCTGTTGTGGAAAACTCCAGGTTTCCAGTGGTATAAAATCATATTGTGAGACAAGAGCTGTCTCATGTTTGAAAGTCAGGAGGCTGCTGCTTTTTCTATTCCTTCCTGCCATCTGCAAGATCTCATATGGGGTAAAAACGGGAAATTACTTGAGCAAATCTTCAGCTTTCCTCAGTTTGCTTTAAATAATGTCCTCAGCCTTCTGCCTCATGATTTACATAATAAGGAGACTGTGTTGTGTTATTACATCATTTTCATTTCTTCAGGGAAAAGGGCTCCAGATGTATTTGACTAAGTCATTAGTGCAAACAGCCCATATTTGTAACAGCATTCCCTAGATCAACTGTAAAGACATACTGTTGATTTTGGCTACAGCCTGAGGAGTGGACAGACACTGCCACTTGATCTAAGCAGCTGCCTCCTCATGACTCCCTCCAAGTTCATTGTCATGGAGAGAAGTACAAACCCCTAATGGATCCACAACATGAGATTCATGAAACCTGGCAGATGACTCATCTGACAAAAATCACTGTTGTACAGCTATTCAAGGAGGAGGGAAAAAAAAAAAAGATTTAGGCATCCTTAGAGAGATTGCTTCCTTTCGTCAGGGTGTTTTTCTTCACTCATATGGAAATGAAATTACAAACAAGGACAGAGTGGCATCCTGACACCTCAGCTGCTGTCAGTGGGTTCATTGGAAGCTCTAGTGAGTAAAGTACTACTCAGGGTGAGGAAAAGTTACAAAAGCCCTTCCTATCTGACTTGAAACCATCACTGGAGTGTAACAATGAACAATATATGGCCCAGCATAATTCTAGAAGTAAAAGCATCTATTTTCCTACATTATTTGCTGCTTGATTCAACTCATACAAAAACTTGACTACACCAAATTATTACTCACTATCACATTGAGCAAAGGGAATCTTTTTTAATTGCAGATAAAGTCTCGTTGTTGATTTCCTTTTTGTACCCTAATATTGAAAATTAGAAATGGAAAAAAACTAATTAAAGATAGGTAGCTTTAAATTGTTAGCAAATTGTTCCAAACAGGCACAATAAAGCACATGACAAAAATGTGCAAGCCACTTCTCTGAAACACTGCTGCAAAGCAGAAGATACATGGCTAAGTAGATAAGCAGCTTCTAAAAGGAAATAACCTAAATAACTTATTTCTGAATAGAAGTTTTGAGAATAGGTCAGGAATTCTGGTAGATGCTCACCTGTTTGTATCACATTTGTGCCACAGCCTCTATTTGCTCCCTCAATGCAACCATAAGACTGAGATTTTTCTGTAAATGGTTGGAATTATAAATTGAGTAAGGACTGTCATGTTCCCATACAATAAACACTGTATTTTTCATTTAGAAACATTTCATTTAGAAAACATTGTCATTAGCATGATACAAAGATGTGCAAGAATTACAATGTACAAGTAATGGACAAGCAATATATATATATATATATATACACGTGTATATATATATATGTTAAATATTTTACACATGCACTCCTACAGGATTAGACCCCATTAAAAGGTAAAAAATTGCATTTATTGCTGTCTCCTGGCTTTGTCATAACTGTTCAGATTCCTGTTGCTGTGCAGGACATGTGATATTTGCACTTAATTGCATCATTTGAAAGCCTTAGAAGAGGGTATTTTAATGATTAAATCAATGTAAACCAGGTTTCAGAGCCAAAATAATCAAGTCTGACCAAGGCAAATGTTCTCAATAAAGTGAGCTTGCCAAACACAAGAGCTAATTAACACCTGATTCTAATTTGGTGATTGTGAAAGTGTGGCAATGAAGCCCTATGATTCTGCAAGTGGAAATAACATTGCTTTCCGCCGTTGGTAGATTGCATGGATTGCCCCCGTGGCCAAAATTCCTCCTTTTGATCCATTCTGGGTACAATCCATCAGAGTAGAGGCAGCTACACTCAGGTTGTACAGTACTTCCCTGGCTGAGAATATTTACCATTCCTTGGTGATTTCCCCAGCTGTAGTGGTTCCGAATGAAATCTGATCTCCCTCGATGTCAGCTTTCATTGACAATTTTCAAGATGAGAAAGTTCAAAATATCCCACTGACTACAAATGGCAGAAACACGTGGTCACATTCTTTCGTATTTCCTGTTATGATGGATTCTAATTTTTGAGGGAGGAAGGAAGACTTTTCCTTCAGCCAGTTTTCACACGGGGAGTTCAGGACCTCCTGGGTACTGTGGCAAGGCACTGGGAACAAAAGTAGCAGTATGTGACTAATTCCTGAAGTCACTGGGCATTTGATCAGTCACCTGGATAACTCAGGGCTTTGCGTTGACTTCTTTACCCTCTTCATAATGACACACAACAGACCAAGCACAGCCTGGCATTAGATGGGATCTTTGTTGACACCCCAAATGGCCAGGACTGGCTTTGCAAACAGAAAAGGGCTGAAAGGACAATTTTCCTTCCCACATTAACCAATGAGTCTTCCCAGTAGACACAGTCAGTCTCCTCTGTGGACAACTGCAATACTTCAGACCTTGGGACCATTAATCCAGTGTCATCTCCCAATTTATTTTTTTTTTCTTAAGTGCACACTTATCAGCAATCTCACATTTCTTTGCATGAAGGTGGCATCACTATACCCCAGTAACTTTTACAAAATAAAGTTATTGCTGCCTTAGACCTGAAAGTTGTGGCACTTCTCACTTGTGATGTGCTGAAAATAACATGCAATTGAACTCCATGTGTGACATACACAAGTAATTAACAGGGCATACAATATATGAAGCATCTTCAAAAACAAAGTGACATAAATTTAACTTCTAGCTGATTGTTGGTGAACCCAGTTACAAAATCAACACCTCATGTATTTGTTCTACACAGCAGCTACATTATACCATCTACTGATCTTTTTAATGGTTTACTCGGATTACTTGGTCCATCATTAAAAAAAAAAAAAAGAAAGCCAAATTTGTAAGTGCAGGGTCTACAGAAATATTTGAAAATACTCATAAGTATTTTATTACTTCTGCAGTGCAAATGTATTTGACTACCTGTTTAAAGCAACTGCAGTTTTTTGTTTTTTTTTTTAATAAGGGTGAATTTGCACTATAAACAGCATCCTCACTCTGGAAACAATACTTCCTTTATCTGCTTATGTTCAAAAGCTCCTACCAGGGAAACCTAACTTATCTGTTTCACCTTAAAACTGGAGCTGCCTGTCAAGCTTTGACAATCTTCAGATTCTTTTGGAAATAGGAAGCAACCCATTGTGTTCAAATTTGCTCTTAGTGACAGCTGATCCCACAGGAGCATCTAGTTAGAAAATAATTGAGAGCACTTGAAACAGAAAGGACTGCAAATCAGGTATGACAAGTTTGCATTCAATTGCAGCTCTAAAACTAATTGTCCAGTTAAGAAATAAGCTTCAAAGGGGGGAGGGTGGCGAACATAAGGGGAAGGAAATGAGAAGTTTGTTTATTGCATATGCACTTTCATTCTGACAATATTTTCCTCTTTAAAAGGCAGGTCTGGAATAAGCAGCACATAAAAGGGATGGGCCCAAAGCAAAGCCTCCAAACCGAATACTCCAAACTTTATGACTCAAGCCCATCTGTAGTTTGTTATAAACAAGACATAAGGCATAAATGAAAAAATCTGGATGCAGAAGGACAGAGGCTCGATTCTGGTACAATTGAAGTGAACAGAAAATCTCTTGCTGACTACAGAGGACTTTGGATCAGGCATTAAAATTCCAGAGTAATACTGGCACAGCTTCAATCGTGTGAGTGTGTGCGCGCTTGTGCATAAACACACAGACAGCCCAATATTAGGGATTTTTTACCCTGACTCTTATGTCAGACTATAACACCGGATGTCAAAAATGAAGATAACATGGGAGGAAGTTTATTTTGATGAGGAAATCCCTAAATGCTGTTGAAAATATGCTTGGAATGGTTAATTAGCATGTAGGGGCTTTGGAGGAAATGGTATCTTGCAGCTTGACCATCATCTTTTTGCCAGGTTTCCCTTCAATTTATCTCTTATCTGCAGGAAACTGTCTCACAGCTTCTGAATCTGCTGTTGGCTAAAAAGAGAAAAAGGACAATGACTCATTGTTAGGCAACAAGACAAGTTCTATTTGGATTCTAAATTTCCACATTAATATGAGTGAATGTCCTATCTACTGTACTTCAGCCCATCCAGGGGATATGCAGGGTGGGCTCTGAAACCAACCAAAAGTGAAAGTTCCTCCACCAAAACAACAAACAGTATATGAAGACATAACACCCAAGAGATGAAAACACTGAGTAAGGAAAAAAAAAATCTTATGTATTTTCTATTACTAAGGCATCAAAAAGGCTTCATTGAAAATGAAAGTATTGCAAATAATGGGTAAGACAGGATGCAGGAGCTGATGCCCACCGAAGTTATTGCTGGTCAGACAACATTAAGCACCTTGACTGCTGAGAAAATTATATTCCAGAGGATATTTTCATGCACAATCAAACGCGGGATTCCTTAGGAATGACTGTTTGACTGTGCAGCGCTGGTCGAGGGCTGGCAGTGAAGGTCTGCTTAGACACACGTGGTGAGAGGGCTCGGTGCATCCAGCAACCACAAACAGGGCTCGGGAAGATCACTGGAGCATCCCGGCCCCCGGCTGGAAATCCCTATGGAAATGCCGAGCTTAAGGAAGTGCTGGGGGAGGGACGAGATGCATCAGACGATCCCCGAGCCAACACTAATGAGCACATCAATGAGAGGATTAAGAAGGGACGGGGGACGTGTTTCTCCCACTCCCTCTCCTGCAGTGATTCCTCCAGTGCTCAGAGGTGTGGCTTCGTTTGGGTAAGAACTGAAAATTCAGCGGCTTCTCCAAATGTTACATAAAAGGAAAAAATTACATAAAAACCACGACCTAAGTGTGTAAATATTTTTTCCAGTTTCGCTGACCAAATCCCAAGCATGTCATGCGTCTTGCATTTTTTATTCCCCTAATTCTCTCTCCCCAGTGTTGAGCTAACATCTGAAATAAGAGTACACAATCAGTATGTTAATAATCAAAGAGTCTGCTCTATGCATTATGCAGACATCAGAGGAATTTCTTCCACTGTCTGATGAATATTATAAACAGGCCCGTTTGTATTAACAGAGCCTTGTGTAGCAAATCCAAAAGTGACAAACCAAACAGCTTTAAGTGGCTGCATTCCAACCCCAGAAGCTCTGAGTATCAAACATCACTGGAGACCTGCATCCCGGCTGCATGTGAGGGAAACAAAGAGGCCCACGCTGTTGGGCTGGAGGCTGGGTGCTGAAGCACATGACTGTGACGAGGATTTTTTAACCACCAAAGTGACACTGCAAATGCAATCCGCTATTGCAGCTGGGCCAGGGCCGCTGTATCAGTAACCAAGAGGGAAGGCATTTGCTCTGGAGATGCAGAGTGACACTTCAGTAAGGGTTTACATCTGAGTCACCACCTCTGCCAAAGCGTGTCCATCAGCTGGCTGGTGCAAACACTGCAGGGTGGCAGGGAGCTCCTAAGGTCTGGGACTGCCTGGGCCTCCTCTGCTGCCCTGCTGAAGGAAAGGTGCCCTTCCTGCGGGCCGAGGACTAGATGGCAACTCTTGGACTTGGAAATGGCAGTAAACATTCCGAGCATGTGGCCAAATTGCTTGAATTACCACCTGAAATTTAACATTGAGGGCAAAATAGGCACAGCTCCTTCCCATTCCTGCATAAAGTGCGCGAGACTCAAAGCATTGAGGGGTGAGGGGAATAGCAGGAAAGGAAAGAGGAGAACCACTTTTTTTCCCCCTGCTCTTTTCCCTCTCTACCTTCTCTTGGGAGACTGGGAATCCTCCTGGAGCAGGCTGAAGTGGGAGAGGGACATCCTCCTTTCTGCAGCTCATCACCACCGGACACGTGCAGAGGTCAAGGCTGCAATCCTGAGGCACAGTGAGCTCCCAAGGACTCATTTTAGAGGAGAGAAGGCTGCAGGTCCCTTCGTTTCACGCAACTGGATAGAAAGGAATGCTCAGACCGTCATAAGCCATCCACAGTTTTCTCTGTGCCTACCACTGTCACAAGGCTCGTGCACCTTCTAGTGGAAGGGACTAGGCCAGAAATGCTGGGAGAAGTTTTAATCACCCAGGGTGCAGGATGCTTATTTGCTGTTTAATCCCACCAACTCACTTGAATTTCCAAAGTGGGGCCTGGAAACTGTGAAGGGACAGTTGAGATTTCCTGTTGGTGCTGCATCCAGTAGCACCGGAAATATCACAAGAATAGCTTTTCTTGTGGTATTTTATTACTTCTGCTTCTGCTCCTGACCGGAATTGGGAAGTACAGGGGTGCATGGAAATGAAATATAGTGGTCAGGGGAGAGGCTGCCAAAAATTTGGAAATGACAACAGCAAGAAAGGTCATTCACTCAAGTCTCAGGAAGTGCTTCCAATCTGCTCCTATTTTATTCAGACATATTTGCATGATGCTGCTTTTAAAAGTCATTCACCCGAGGCTGGCATCAGCACCCATTCAAACATGGACTGTCTGTGGTTTAGCTGGGAGTTCTGCTGCTAAGTTCCTATAGAGAAGTGGCTTCTGTTTCCTAAAATGTTTAACTGACATAATCCATCATCAGAATAGGCCCAAGGGGAAAAAAAAAGAAAAAAAAAGAAAAAAAAAAAAAAGGCAGCCACATCCTGCTACACCTCAGTTGCATTGCCTTTACTTAATATTATGGCAGCATGATTAGCCATATTAGACAATATAAAATCTGCTTTCCCTGGTCAAAAGAGAATCTATTTATCTGTATTTACTTCCTGCTTGAAATTGTTTGACAAATGCTATGGGCAGACAAAATCTGTCTAGCAATTGTTTGTAAATACGTGTTGCAAATATTTTTCAGCTCTCTCAAGCAGCGGTTCTTGGTGGCAGTGGCAGTGGTGACTAAGCAGTGCAGGCAGCTGCTAGCAATTCTCCCCCAGCCACATTTCCCCTGAAGGCAGCCCAGGGGCTTGATCCAAATGGGAGGGGAATGGCTCAGGCAGGGGTGGACACCTAGGAGCAGTCAGGAGGAAGGGAAAGCCAACAGCAGCTCAGGCTAGCAAAAGCTGTTTGGCAATTTACACCCTTGGCATTGCAATCAGACTACCTAAACCACATGGGACTGATTCCATTTCCTGTTTGGTTGATTTAATCTTTACAAGTTACTCCTGTTTCTTCCTGAAGTGAATTCTCCTTCACTGCAAAACTAATTTTATTCCATTATTAAATAAGTGTTGGCTGCTAATCAACCCTTTGCCTTCCTGAACAAGCTCCATTTGCAAATAAACCAAATTAAAAGGAGAATAATGATGAGCTATTATTTAAAAGACAGAACAAGATTCTCTGAGTTCATTTCCCTAATTATCTGTCACCCTAAGAGCACTTTGCTCAGTTTAGATTAGAAAAGTGAAGTTTTGCTGCAGAAATGCCAATGTCATGAGGAATAATGATGGGTACTTTCAATTCCTTTTTTTGCAGGAGACTTAGGACACTTGTCTCACCCATAAATAATTGCACTGGAGTTGGGGGGGCTATTCCATCATGATAAAGATAAGACAGATTTGGCCCAAGGAGGCTGTTTTTCTGATAGTGTTTTGGAGAGCTAAAGGCACATGTGATGGAAGGAAAAAAAACTTCCTGTAATAGTTGGTTCCATAGCTTTTGTAATACAACAGGAACAAATTCTGCATCAACAACCTGTGCAAGCAGGACAAAGACCCATTTCTTTCAAAGTTCCAAAATTTTTGTCTCATTCCTCACTCCCTCACAGCCGCACAGATATTCCAAAGCACAGTTCAAAATTCAAAGTAATTATTGTTGTAAAATACCTTGGCTATCATCAAGGACTTTGCTGCACTCTTCAGAGGGCTCCACTCCCAGCTGTGCTTCCCTGGAGTCGCCACAGATTTCCTTTGCCAAGGAAGAAGATGGTTTGGAGGCAGCCTCACTGCTTTTCCTTTTTTCTTTTTTTTTTTTTCTTTTTTTCCACATCCTGTTCTGTGTTGCCACTGTTGGGTGGTTTTTGGGTCATCTCTATTGGCTGTATGTACATTTATTGCACATCTGTCCTTCCTCTGCATTAAAAGCTGGGACACTAAAGTATAAATTTATGTTGTGCAGTTGCATAATAGATAAATGCTTTGAAAAACCAGGGATAACAGAAATTAGCTGAAAGTTTAAACAGCAGCAGATGGAATCTTACGAAGGACTAACAGGTTATTGTAGACTGACACAATATTCAGAATCAGAATGTGCTGGGTTGGTAGGCACCCATCAGGATCATTGAGAACATTTCAATGTCTTTTCACACACTTCAGAATGAGGTACTGGCATCAAACATTGTAAAGATGCCTGTTTAAACCTTCAAGATCATGCAGCAGCTTTCACCCAGGGCTTAAGAATGACTCCTCAGCTTAATGGCCTTGGTGCTTCCTACTTAGTCAAGAAAGACTGTAAGAGTCTACCAGGAGAAATTTAAAGTCTGTGGGAAATTTGACTGAAAAAGACAAAAAAAAAAAATAAATCTCCTCTACCTGGAATTTGCCACAATTGAATGAAAGTGAAAATACAGAGCTGGTTTACATGCATCCAGTGTACATAAAATGAAAAGATTGGATAGGAATAGGTGGTCCAGACTAATATCACCCCTCCCTTTCCATGACATTCCTCAAAAAGCCTGAAACAGTCTGGATTCACTTACGTATTTCTTTGGCATTTGGGAATGTTTGGGTCTGAGGTTTTCTGCTGAAATGACAGGCACCTATTGTTATGATTTTAGTATCTATATTTTAATTCCTTTCTAGCACTTCAGTGGAACACAGAATTTTCAATCAGCTCAGTGCTCTCCGGATGACTTTTCAAAGTAGCAAGTGCAAATTAGATGGTGAAGACCTAAAAATGGTATGAGGGTCAGCCCATGAGGAAAGTTCTGCAGTGAGTTCAAGCTAGTTGAGGTCCTGGCCACCACAGCTGAAGTATGGGACAAAATTTGGATTTGATTGCTGACAGCCTCATAAAATTCTTTCCATATCACTTGTGTTTCTTATGTTTATGAAGAAACACAAATAACATCCTTATTTCCCGGGATTATTTCAAAGATAAATTAATTAATTTCTGTTTACAAATAATTTGGATTTTAGAGTGGATGGGGAGTGGGGGAGAAAATGAAACAAGAACTCGGATGGGCCAAGAAAAACAGCCGATTTTCTTCATTCTGTTTTCAGCAAAGAACGTGAACACGCGCTCAAATCTACCCCAGTAAATGCGAGCAGAAGCCCCCAGAGTTAATTATGTGTTTTGGTGCTTTCATAACAGGGAAAATCGACAGGAATAACTGAAAAATATGGCACATATGGCAGCCTGACCCCTCCATGCTCCATCCCCAAGCCTGGCATGGGCTGGCCATGACTGCCCTGCCACTGCAAACTCTGGATATGCCCGGGATCAGGGGGATCAGGCAGCAGCACTCAGGCACCCGAAAGCACAATTTGTCTCACTGTGTTTGAAATGTGAGTTTTAAATGTTCCCTAGGGCAGATGGAGAGAGTGGGGGAACAACCCATCCCACTGGGGAGCCCGGATCATAAACCTGGGCTCAGGGCTCGGACTGCAGCCGAACCTTGCAGCTCCTGCTTGGCCAAGTGAGACGCAATTGAACTGGAGCACACGGACTGGAACTCCTTAATCGGGAGCTATTTGATCAGCACGGCCACCGGGCACAGGCTGGGCGCTGTCCCAGCTCTGCCCTTCCAGAGGCTCGCAGTTATTTAAGGAGCATTCTTTTAATGCACTTGAAAGAAAGCAACTCCTGGCCTGCCGCGTTATCAGGCCTGTGCATCTCAGGATCTAACACGTTTTTGAGCCGGTTATCAGCGGCAGTAAAATCAACATTTACGGCTTCTATTCTTGTGCCATATTTGTAGAAGTCGCAGCGCTATCGCTGAACAAATGCCTCTTTCATTGCCTTTCTGGAAACATAAAGTTCTTTTAAAGCCCAGAAAATTAAACTGTGTTTGTCTGAGAGACGGCATGTAGACAAAATCTGCTTCAAAAGTCAGAAGGCCCCTGAGTCAGAGGGAAGTTCAATTAATTTGTCAGAGAACTGAAAACAGATGATTTCAATCAGCACCAGGGGATGACTTCATGGCTGGGAAAGGCCAGAGCTCCGCTTCCAGCCGCATTAACGCGCGGCCCCGCAGGACCCGCTCGGCTCGGAGCCTCTGGCTGCGCGGAGCTGGGCTCAGCCGGGCCGAGCCGAGCCGGGCTGGGCTGAGATCAGCCGAGCCGAGCCGAGCCGAGCCGAGCCGAACTCAGCCGAGGGCGGGCAGCGCGGGCTCGTGAATGGCCGGCATGCCGCGCCTCCCCATTGGCTCCGCCCGCGGGACTGGCCAATCAGCGCACTCAGCCGAACTCAGCCGAGGGCGAGCAGCGCGGGCTCGTGAATGGCCGGCATGCCGCGCCTCCCCATTGGCTCCGCCCGCGGGACTGGCCAATCAGCGCCGCGGGCGCTGCAGGGGCGGGGCCGCTCCGCCGCCACCGCGGCCGCGTCCTGTGCCGGTGCCGTCCTGTCCTGTCCTCATCCCTGTCCTGTCCTGCTCCGTCCCGTCCTGTCCTGTCCTGTCCTCATCCCTGTCCTGTCCTGCTCCTGTCCCGTCCGTGCCCCGTCCTGTCCTCATCCCTGTCCTGTCCTGCTCCTGTCCCGTCCGTGCCCCGTCCTGCTCCTGTCCCATCCCTGTCCCCTCTTGTCCCGGTCCCGTCCGTGTCCCATCCTCTCTTGTCCTGGTCCCGTCCGTGTCCCATCCTGCTCCTGTCCCATCCTGTCCTGTCCCATCCTGTCCTGCTCCTGTCCCATCCCTGTCCCCTCTTGTCCCGGTCCCGTCCGTGTCCCATCCTGCTAGTGTCTCATCCCTGTCCCGGTCCCGTCCCTGTCCCACCCTGCTCCTGTCCCATCCTGTCCCGCCCTGTCCCGTCCTTCTCCCGTCTCTGTCCCGTGCCTCCAGCTATCCCGTCTCGCCTCTGTCCGGTCCCGTCCTCGTCCTGTCCCGTCTCATCCTGGTCCCACTGTGGTCCCGTCCCTTCGCTGTCCCCTCCGTGTCCCTTCCCTGTCGCGTCCCGTCCTGGTGCCATCCCACCGCTCGCTGTCCCGTCCTTGTCCCGTCCATCCCTGGCGGCTTCCCGGGATGCGGGGCGGGGCCGGCTGTCCCGGCCGGGCTCGGGATGCTTTCCCGGCCGCGCCTGCCGCGGGGAGCGCGGGTGTCGGACACAAACCCTTGTCCCATCCGCGCCAGGGGCACGGGGGGCTCCCGCGGGATCGCCATCCCTCCCTGCTCCCCTTCTGCACCACTTTTGTGAGCAGAAGTAAGGGATAGTTAAGACGTAACAAAAAACAGGGAGTGGTGCTTTGAGGGATTCCAGGCAAACACCTGTTCCCGTATCATACATTTCTTCTTAGAAATATATATTGCTACTTTCCTCAAACAGATGATTAAGTTAAAATTAGCTCGATTATTTAAAGCAGTAATTACTGTGATTTGAGATAATGGAGATACACTTTAAAATAATAATAATTATTACTATTACTATCACTATTACTATCACTATTAATATTAATATTAATATTAATATTACACTCCTTTGTCTTTTAAAGTTTTGTGCTGCTTTAGCTCTGGCAGTATTTCAGGAAATATTCTTATGCCATAAAAAGCACTGATGAAATATATTAGGGTGCACTTTTATTACTCCCCAAAATATTTTATGCATTTTTGCCTTTTTTAACAAGGTTGGACAAAAAAAGAGTATTGTTTTTACACTCTGCACGAGGTTATTTCTTTCCATCCTTGGATTACCTTTGCCACCGACACCAAGGAACTTTGAAGCAGCTCAGAAAGGGATGGCTCCAATCCCAGCCCTTGTACACTAAACCAACCCCAGCCTCAGCATCTTAATAGTGAAGCTGCTGAAAACACAGAGTTTCTCTTACAGGGCAGATTTTGTTCTTGCCTATTTAACCCCAATTTAGCACTAACTAAGCGCTGACAGAAGATAGATAAAATGGTTCCTGGAAACTGCCAGGAAAAACTCCATCCAGCTCCTACTGAAGGGAGCAGAAAAGTGACGGATGGCTTCGGAGTATAATCAACAAGTGGGAAGGATGGACGCTGGCCAAGAGTGCTACGCATGCCTCACTCAACATAAAATAAAACGTATGGCCACAGTGGACAAGCTATTCCACATCTCTCCAGCGTCCTGCTCCTCCACCAGCCAACATCCCGGAGTTAGCAGGGCCAGTGAATGGCTGGACTGGCGCTCTCACTCTCTTTGGTCACTGAAATATGCTGGAGCTCCTCCTCAGAAGGCACTCAGATTAGCAGGATCCCTCTGAGGGGATGAAAGATTTGTTGTTCCCTCTGCTGTGGTTGTCTTCCCTTTATTCCTGTGGGAAGGTCTGGTAGCTCTGGCATCTCCTCTGCAACCTCAATGGACACAATCTCAAGGAAAATTAATTTCTCTGGTTTCTCAGAACCTGAAAAGAACCTGGTACAACACCTTACAAAACACACACACACACGCAAATCACAGAATTGTTCCTCAAGAAATAAAGAAAATACAACAAAAAGCAGAAATTAATTTTACAATTATATAAAAGAGGTGCTGCCACTTTTTCCACGAAGTCAGGGACAACATTATCACTAGTTGCAGGAGAAGCATGATGATCCCTGAAGTTTTTGCCTGTTCATGAAACAAACACTAACCCTGTTGCACATGGCTGTGTTGTAAAAGCAAAAATTGATTTATACTCATAATCTGTTTAAACTCTAATGGCAGAAGTTAAACTGTACAAGTATCTGGATCCAAGCAGATAATCCCACTGTTCCAGTCTCTGTTATTCCTATAAAATTATATTTGTACTATTTATGGAATGTGCAGATACAGGGGAAAAGTATTTATAGCTGTTTTGACTAGTTCTACTGTATGCTTAGAGAAGAAACCATGGAATTTGGGGTTTGGCATTTTAGGCAAATTAGAGGGCCCCTAATTCTCTTGACTGCCATTTGCTGCTGTGTGGTTCTCAGGTCAGCCAGGCATCTCTTGTTGGAAGGGAATACAATTCTCAGCATCAGCCATGTCCTCTTCATCTAATTATCAGTAAAGTGCACAGCCAGCTTCTCTCCCTGGACTGCAGGAAATGCTGACTTGAGCCACATTTTGGAAAAGCTCTGACATCTCTGAATCAGGAGGAACTTTGTATTGATTTTACTGCTTCTGTTTAAGTCAATTCTTCACACTTGGAATAAAAATGCTTTTGTAGCTTTTGTCACAAAGAAATAAGATAGCAAAATACTTTAAATATGACTACAAATTAAACTTTGAATTTTCTGTCACCTTGGAAATAAGCTTTAGGCATTTTAGTATGTCAGCCACAGATTTTTCAATTTCTCTATGTTACATTCAGTAAGACATAAAGTATTTAATGTTTGTTAAAGCTCAGAGGATACTGCACAGCCTGTTGGTTTGGTGAAGATGGTTTACAAATGTGGAGTCCCACTCCTCCAGTGACCATAAGGAATCTGTTTGCTGTTTTAACCCCTCTTTCCCTGGAAAAAGGACACAGCTGGCTCCTGCAGGGAGCGGGACTTTTGAGACCTGGAGAATTTGAAAAAGCATTTTCTGCTGCTCCTTATGCCCATGTAATGAAATCCTACACATCCCAAAAGGGCTGTGAGCGCGGTCCAAGAAAAACTGTCCCGAAGCAGAAAATTCTAAGCGATGGGTTTTCTTTTGCTTTAAGAATTAGTGTCACTCAACAAAACCCTTTGGTGGGTGGGGATGCCATACCACGACGTGCAGATAGCCTTCCCCTCCAGCACATGACTGCAGTGATAAGCAGAGTCAGATGAGACTGCTGGGCCCACGGAGGCGCCTGCTCCTGCTGAAAGGGAGGGAGCGTGTTGTGGTGCACCAGTTTTAGTTGTTCTCTTGCACTGGGTGATTGGGATTTGCACAGAATAGTTTGATATTGCACTGTATAGCTTATATCACATGGTTTGTTATCCCTTTCCCCCATCGCATGGTCTTTCCCTCACCCCATTGGCTGTGGAGCTCTCCCTCTGTCCCCATTCCCCGGTATAAAAGCTCCCTGCTTTTCTCCCATGGTTTGTCCACTTGGTGTGTCTGTTGGAATAAAGGACAATGCTTCCCATGAGGAGGAGAGAGCTTCTCAATGTTTTACCTTCGTCTATGAAGTATCATGTGGGCAAGGGTCCATAGCTAGCCCAGCAGAAAACACAATATTTCAGGAGCAGGGTTGTCCCCCCAGCCCAGCACTGATGGACCTGTGTGCCCCTGGCGTGGACACCAGTGCTCACCTGATCCCTCTGGGAGTTCCTTCAGCTCTCTCAGGGACCACATTGGGGAAAAAAAAAATTAAAAGAAGATGTTCAGGTATTTGCTGGCATAGGGAGCTGAATCAGCTTGCTGAGGAGCACCAGACCCAGCCTGAGTGCTGTGCCCTGCTCAGGAAGGGTACAGCATGGATTTGCCTCTTTCACTGGCAGCAAACTGTTCTTCAGCCACCTACATGACTCAGTCCAAAGATTTTTGTCCACTGGGACAAAAAAAGGGCCATTTTTTTAGTGTAATTACACTCGTTTTCTCAACATATCCTTGCCAGCATTTCCCACTCTTGCAGTATTATGGTTTTATTGGAGGGAAGACAAAATATTTTCTCCAGTAATTCAGAATTCTTCCTTTCTTCATTTCTGAGCAGGAAGAAAAGGAATCATCATAAACCAGCATTGTACTGAGTAATGAACCACACTTGTTTTATCACCCTTTTTTTTTTTTTTGCATATATTGGTAGCACTTAAGAAAATCCAGTCAAGAATCAGGCCCACATTGTGCAACACATTAAACAAACACATAGTAAACAGCCAGCCCACGCCACTAGTGACTTTGTATGCTTGGGGTTTTATAAAACCTTCAAATTGGAATATTTTGGATGAATCTGGACATTCCAAAATGAAGCATCTAAAGTAATAAGTAAAGGAGGCTGTGTTGGAAAATGTCATTATTGCATTTAAATAAATTGGCCTAGTTAGATTAAATGAACAGCCTTTAAAGAAGTAATTCTTCTTCCATTCTGTGCAGAGGTTCTGTCCCAGACCACCAGTACTCAAAGTAAAGAGCCTGTGAGAAACAGCTGGATCGAGTGAAAAATCAAGAAACAGCCTGATATGCATTCAAGCCCATTTAATTACACTTCCTAATTATATTTCCCATGATAATTATATACAGTATTTAAATGCAGCATGCTATTTCCTGTTCGGAGTGATTAAAAACACCCTCCCGACTGGCGAGGAGATGCTGGTAGATGCTGGGGACGTTTCAGATGCTGCCGATAAGGAAAAGCGCCGGGATCGGGGAGCAGCCGTGGGCAGAGCCCCCGCACGGCCCCTCCGGCTGCGGAGCCGCTGCTCACCTGGGAAAGGACAGATCCCTCCCACTATCTGCTGCATCTGCGCTCCTGGGTCAAAATATTCAAATCCGGCTGCTCCGAGTGCAGCATCTCGCTGCTTATTAGCACATCTGAAGGAGGCTGGCAGAACACCCAAGATCCCGGGTAGACGGGAGCCAGAAATCCCTCTCCTCTTCCCTCTCTCTCCTCCTTCCTTCCCTCTCCTCTTCTCCCTTTCTCTGCCGTTGTTGTTCACAATTCCCGCAGTGCCTCCCAGGAGCTGTGCTCCACACCTGAACCAGAGGAGGAGGAAGCTGGGAGGGGAAGGAAAAGCAGGCAGCGGTTTGGGGGAAGTTTTGCTGTCTGGGGGAATGGATTGTGTCCCACAGCAGCAATGGGCAGATACCCGAGGCCTCTGAGAGCTGCTCTCAGAGAATCATCGAGCAATTTATGACCTTAAAGATGACCTAGTTCCAACCCCTTCCACTGTCCCAGGTTGCTCAGAGCCCCATCCAAGCTGGCCTTGGAGACTCCCAGGGATGGGGCAGCCACAGCTTCTCTGGGAAACCTGATTCCCTCCCCCCAGATATTTTCTTTTGTGTATCCAGGAGTTTGTAGGACTGACACAACTGGCCTCAGGGAGAGAACAGGACGAGAATCCCTCATTTCATCATGTGAAATCACAAATTCATCACTTACTGGACTCCTCGTGTCTGAGCCCTCCCCCAAGACAGACAGTGCAGCAAAAGAATCCTTTGAATAATTTTTCAGCTTTTGTGTTGCTGAATTCACACACTCCAGATTTTTTCCTAGACATGAAATATTTGTCATTGTTAAGAAGGCATGGCATTTAGTTTATAGGCATGTTCTCCTGGACAATCCCAAAAGGGAAGGAAACATTGCTTCTTGAAATGTTGCAAAGGAAAATGCTTCCAGGAGTTGGCCTTTGAACTAAGTTTCTGCTTCATTTAACTGCTGAATTTGACAGCAGCAGAGCTCCTAATTTCTTCATGGAATGAAATACTTTCACTTCTGATCAACACAGGCTAAATGGATTTGCAACGTTGCAGGATACTCCCTGGAAGAGTTATTAATGTTATATTAGACCTAAATAAGCAGAATAATTATGGATTTCTGGGGACAACTACAGACCATGTTCTAATTAGGCAGAATACAATGGGAATATTAAACCATTGCTGTTACTGTGGATGCAGCTCAACATCCAGAACAGAAATATCAGCCCCTCAAGAATGTTTCTTACCAAGATCAGCATCTAAAATTAGCGAGGACAACCTCAAGTCAGTCTCTGAGCCATCCCACTGGATCCATCATATTTAACAAGAATAGTCAGATAGGGGTAGCACTTCAATTATCCAGTACTCAGCCTATTACATGTAGAGATGGAATCTGAACACTTATCAATGTCTTCATTTTGTCAATAAAAGAAAACACAGTCTGTGGGTTAAGAGAGCACAGGCAGATGGGAACTTTTGTGTGTGGAAGGAATACAGCAATTTATCTACCCACTGCTAAAGGTTCCAGCAAGATATTTAGCACACACTGACAGAAAATGAATGGGCAGTAGCTTTTAACATTTTCTCTGTTTTCACCATTCTTTCAATTTTAAATGCTCTTGATAAACCAGCACAATAGGAGACAGCTAATCTGTTATGTCATCATAATTCCTATATGAAGGCAGTGTTTATTAATCCTGAATAATTCCAGATTTACACCACTCTGATTGAGACCAGTTTCTGGCCCAGAAACTTTATACAATGCAAGTAATTACATCTGGGAGCACATAAGTACCAGAAACACCAGAACCTTTGATTTTTCAAAACCCCCTATCATTCAAACTGATTAAGACATGTGTCTCAATTTACTGGTTTGAGGTTTTCCAGTTGCATTCCCTAACTCTCCCTCTCTTCTATATTACTCCTTCCTGCCTCCCTCACTCCTCCTGAGTGAGAAAATATGCCTTTTAGGCCTTTCAAAACAGTTTAAACTCAGACCTAAAGCTCCATTCCCATCTCAATCCCATGAACCAAGATGCTTGCACTGTTTCAGCAGTTAATTAACAATGAATGCCTGCCTTTGGGTGAAGCAGGGTGGGGATAAAAGATGAAGAAGGCTGAGGACAGACATAACAAGAATGGGGAGGGAGCAAAGCGGGTAGCTTATCAAATTCCACAAATACCAGACGTGGAGAGGTGTTGATTTGTTGCTGGGAAAACCCTGTTTGTTTATGGAGTTTAATCACCTGTTTTATGTTTGTTGTTTGAAACATATGGGAGACAATGGTACTGTTTGGCCCCAGTGCACTGGAATAGGGTACAGTAAGAGTTGTACACAGGAATTTTAAGTCACTGGTATGTGTAAATTAGAAGAGCTCTGATCATTAACAGCTCAGGCTCCTGCTCAGGCTGTGTGAAGGAGGAACCAAAGAATGTGCCCAAGGTTGACAGTCAGAAAAAAAATTTCTCGTTTGTGATCCATAAAATAAACATAATTCTTTGAGGGGAGGTGAGGAAATTTGGAAAACAATGCATCCCACATAATATCTGCTGCCTGTCACATAGTTTGGGCTTCTTTTACTTGTGCTGTGTCTCATTTTTTTCTCTTTTTTTTTTGAAGCAGCAGCCAGACTGAGTGGGCAAGACCAGAGCTCTGCACCATTCTAAAAGAAACATCAGTTGACATCCTGTTTCTGAACAACTCCACTGCTTGTGCAAGAGATTTTTGCATCCTTTGTGCCCTGCCCAGGGGACAGGACTTGAGTGCCCCATATACGAGCAGTGCTGCTGGGCTGCAAAAGGACTCTCCTAATTTAATATTTCACCACATCTGGTTCAACCCTTCTTGGCTACAGCACAGTCTTGACAAGGTCCTGGTCCAGCAACTCATCCAGCCAAATCTCACCCCCTGTCCCCTCTGAGCTCTACTGCAATTCAGCTTCCTCAGTAATTCAGCAATGCTGCTGCCCCTCTCCTATAAGGAAAACACAAAAAGAAGCAATTTTGTCTCTATATTTTCACCATCAACATCTGTAAAGTCACTCCATTATCTTTTTCCAACTCTTTCTCAGATAAAATGCTCACAAATAACCCTGTGAGAAAGAAACTGTAACTTCATCTAGCACTGATTGCTTGAAACAGCTTTTTTTGTTTATGTATAAACATTTCTCAGCTAGAGCTTAGCTTGGAACCTGTTGGGGACAGGGACCCTCTATATGTGCAGCTGCTAACACAGATATTTCCTTCTCCACATGTGGATGGACACATGACAATAAAAAAAATAAATATCTATGAAACACAAGATTTTCTATGAATCTCAGCTTTCATTCACCATTGAAAGGAAATTATTTAGCCTCAGTGTTGCCATAAAAAAACATGGTCCACATTCACTGAGAGGTTAATGCAACATCTATTCTTTTTATTTTTTTCTTTTCAAAAAATTGAATTGGTAAGTCAACCCCCTTATTCAAAGACAGTCTGATTCATGAGATTTGCATGTTTGGGGGTGGCTGTACTAGATTAATTCAAACAAAAATAGAATACAGCCCCTCCACAGGACAAGGTCTAAGAAAGCTCACGCCATTCATAAATTGTTCCCAATTCCTACAGAAAATAAGTGTTTATTATTTTGTTAAGAGGGGAGGAAAACACCATCAGCATCACTTAAATGATGTGGCCCATGTTGTTGACATGTTCTGGTCATGGCTATAGTTTTTGTGAAGTCAGAGTGATTGATGGTGGAGGCTACAGGCTGTCCCCTGAGCTCTGTGTGTGTGTTCGTGTGGGCAGGGTCAAAAGCATCACACATAATAATAATAACAGGATTTGTGAACCTAAATTTTAACCCCCAGCCTTGGATTTAGCCACTGTAAGTTTTATGAGTTGCTTTCCAGAAACTGGAATCCAAGTCAGATTTTTCCAAGTTTGTAATTTTTTTTTCTTTATTATTACTATTATTTGTTGTTGCCTACACTTGCAGACACTACAGACTTTAGGACAAAACCAGTGTGAGGGGTTTAGAGCTCTGGTCTATAAAAAGCTCCTGGTAAATTATCAAAGGCATATAAATGATGTGGGAGTCTAAATTCTATTTTTCCAAAGGGATTTACACATATATTAGGAATGTATGAACTTAGCAGACTTAGGCAATAAATCTAATTGATTTCAGGAAGATTCCTAGGTATCTTTGATATTTTCAAAATGCAGCCCTTTGTTTGATGGGCTGAACTAGTTCTTGTTTCCCTCATCATCACAATGAAATTCATCTTGACTATCTGCCATGATCTAAAATGTGCTAAATTCAATCATCAAAAAAATGTGGCAGTCACAGCTGATGTCTAACTTGCTTTCTCCACCCACCAAAACAATGTTTCTGTATTTTTTTTTTCCATGAGTACAAAAGTAGCTGGGTTCACCACCAGAATGAATTGTGTTGCCTACGGTGCAGGTTGAGTGGGACCATGTAACATTTGTTTTTATTTGTCTCATTTTCTCTGACTCCAACACTAAAGCTCTGCAAGAGAAGCTCAGCTAAATTGTAACAATGTCTTGAGGTTAATTAGAAGACTGGTAATCCAGACCAACCCTTTTTTTGCTGAAACTCTTAAGACCAGCATCAGCTGGGGCTGACCATGAAGTGGCTTCCCTGAATCAAAGTTTTACTCTGCGACTCTATGTGCACCAACACAAAGTTATTAAAAGTCAGTGTTGAGTGACTCCATGGGACAATGTCCTTCTGAGATCAGCCAACTTCTGCTCCAGTGTGTTCTCCAGCAGGCTGGGCTGGATCTGTCACGAGCACCTAGAGTGAGAAATTCCACCGGGATTCCAAGGCCTATGTTTTCAAACATGTGGAGGAGGTGGCCCCTTTCTGGAGCACTTGTCTTCCTGCAGCCCCCTGACCCAACAGCCACTCAGCCCATGGGCAGGAGGAGAGCCGGACTCAGCTGTGATTTTGACTTTGGGGACAAATGCTCACTCCCCTTCTCTGGAGGAGCTGAGCTGCTGCCAGTAATTAAGGCTCTGAAAAGCAATTCCCTGTTCTGTAGAGAGCATAACCTCTTGCCACCAGTAATTAAATATCCCTGGTGGCTGTGGTTTCGCCAGCACAGCCCTCCAGCTCTGTGCTCCTGCTCCTCATCTCTTGCTCCGTGGTCACACACGCCACTCCCTCTGCTCCACCAGTACAGCCGTGGATGAATCTGTGCAGTGAACTGGAGCAGGGAATAAGTCCAGCTCAAAAATAGCCTGGCAGAGAAACACTTCGTTTTTTATGTGTCTTCCTCCAAATTGGATCAAATTCCTGATTCGTTTCACAGCAGAGCCGCAAACCAATACTCCAGGAGAACCAAGGGGCCCGTGCACTGCAGGAGGGAAGATGAAACAAGCAGTAGGAAAAGGCTGGAAAGGGAATACCAGAAGCCAGAATTGGTGTTGAAGACTTAATCTTGTGAAACCACAGCCTCACTCTTCCAGCCAGGAAAAAGTCAACAGCTGCTGACCAGCACTGTTTTTTCGAACACTTCAGAGCCCCCTTTGAACTCTTTTGTGGCCCTGGGGGGATTGCAGCCCACAGTCAGGGAAACTCTGCCCTAGGCTGGCCATTCAGTCTTAGTGCACTGAGACCAACTTTCCAAGGAACAGAAATTTCCCTGGCTGTTGGCACATGCAAACTGTCTGCTGGGGAACATGCCTCTTTCCACCCACCCTGGTGAGAAATCATGAGAATCCTGATGGGGAAAAATGTAAGAGGTCAAATATAGCTCTGGTTAGAAAATCATCTTCCCCCACAACATGTCTTGAAAAGAAGAGCTCAAAAAAATACTTTCCTTAGCACAGTTATAGCAAAAAATTAGTTTTGAACATATTGTAATGGCAAAATATTGCACTCATAACAATAAATCATTTCTTAAGGAAAACTTTCAATTTTAAACGTGTTGGCCAGCCATATTTAAAACAACACTGAAAAAGTGAGATCTTGTTTTGAATTGTTTGGCAGTAATGTACAAACACTTCCTGAGATTCATAAGGAAATGGAATGATCTATGACTCATAAGGAAAACATGAATTTCTTCTTTTTATTTTAGAGTATAAATGCAAAGATCTGTGTATGAACAAGGAGCTAAATAAATGTTTGGGTTGTTAGTAGCAGACATTTCACCCACTTTGAAACCTGAATACTGCTTTTCTGAAGGAAAACAGACTCTGCTGCAGGACAGAGTCTCAAATTATCGATAGGAATATTCATACACATCCAGTCACTGGGGCAAAGAGACAGGCAAAAATGAATCCCAGATTCTTGGAAAGTCTTGCATATTTTACAGAAAAAATTAAAGCCATGCTGTTTAAAGAACATTGTTTAATAATATTCTTTCTTTCTGCCACCCTGTGTTCTTTGAGTTCTTTTGTTATTCAGTGTTCACATTCAGGGCAGATATTTAAGTGTGTGCATAATACCAAGCAAATGTCTCAGTGCTATTGACTTTAAAGTTCTAAAGTTAAGATCATATTTTAGTGGTTTCCTGAGCAGGATTTACATTATTTTTTTTTTTCCTTGAGCCATGACCTTTAGCTTGAAGCTTTTTAAGACTTTTTGCTATGGTAGTGCTGATCTTGATTTAGACCTATAAAACAAATTATAGGTTTACATTAGTCAAAGACTGTCCCCTCCAGGACGTGCCATTCCTCAGTACAAGTAAATGAAAAGAATAGTCAATTTTTCTAAATGAATTTCACATATTTTTTAAAGTAACATCATTAGCTATTTGTTCTCAAGAGTATTTCTGTTTCTCTAGGCATTCTTTTTCTTAAAATGAGGGGTTTATTTGATTTCTTCCCACTAGCATGTAAGAAATACATTTCAACTCAAACTGGATGACATCGGATCCCCATTTGAAGTGGCCAGAGTTCATCTGGACTGGACTCAGTGTCAAAATAACAAGGCTTCTATCCTAAAAGAAAGACTCAGATTTGGCCAAATCCACCGTACATTATTTTAGGCAATGCCCAAAACATTGTAGTTTGTAAAGAAAACATCCTGCATCTCTCCAAGGACTTCAGCAAGCTCTCTGTAGTCTTCCAGTGCTCCATGAACCACAGCCTGGGAGACAAAAGGGTGGTGTGGTTTATCTGACTTTGTTGATCTATTCCAATTGAGGGGGAAAATGTGCCATTAGTTAGAGTACATTAATGTAGCTCTTATATTTGCTCAGAAATTTACTGAGCAAATTTCCCTTTACATCTGCTTTATTTTCCCCTTAGTAGTTTCCTTTTTTTCCTTTCCTTTTCCTTTCAAGCTCTCATTCTTTGAGGAAAGATGAGATCTCCTACAAGGAGAAGAGGGAACCCGCTAAATACCTCATTATCTCCCAGGACTCTGTTGATTTAGACTTCCAGCCAGAGAAATGGAGTTCAGTTCATCTCTGACTGAACTGACACTGCAGATAACCCCAGCACATCCATCTCAAATTGTCAGCTCAAGACAAATTGCCTTCTCTCCAGGATACTCTCTTTCACTGATTACCTACTACTCAAATTAAATGCCATCTGACTTCTGAGAGTCTTTTGTTTGTCAGATTCCACTGGATTATGCAAAAAACGATGGGGGGAGAATCTGGCATGTTTGAAGTCTTGAGAACAGAGTGCACAGGCCCTGCTTCCTCATCCAGCTTTGGAGGAAGAGCTGGGCTTTTCCTAATCTGTTTGCCACCCCACTGTATAGTAAACTTTACTGTCAATAAGAAAGATAAAACCTAAAAGCCTTCTGAATAATGCCTTAAAGCAATAGGATACTGTGAAATCCTAATGTTTGGTGGCAAGTATTTCACACAACCAAATTTTTTAAAGCCCAGGTTTTAGTTCATTTTAATATTTCATTTAAATATTTCACTTAATTTCCTTGTTTTAATGTGTGAAAGTAACAAAAAAGGGTCAGGAAGTACTTCAAAGGAGGAGCTAGTAATTGCAATTGTGTTTACGTAATATTTTCTCTCAAAGACTTTTGGACTTTTTACTTCATTCAACTCTAATTGTCTGGCCTGCCATTTTCCATGTATTCACCTCAGGCTGTTTTATGCATTTGTTTTTTTGTTGAAACTTTCCCATTTTCCAAAATTATATAAGAGAGGGGAAAACCCCCAACATTTAGAGGTTTTGCAGTGAAGCACTTTCAAGAAATCTGTGCTTGAGAGAAAGAATTTAAATTCTACAGATCAGGGGCTGCCTTTTGCCCTTAGTGTTGAGATTGAAGATCAGAACCCCTCAAATGGAGAGCCTTGTCAGCAGAAAACTGGGAAATAATTAAATCCCCTGGTGAGGCAGTACCCCAAGAAAAAGTGCAATCCTAGGTGTACTCAAAGACAAGATCACTGAATAGTACCAAATTAAGGAGTAAAATTTACGCCCTGTGATACATTTTTTCCCCCCAAACAATGCTTTTGAAAATTATCTTAAACTATATATACAATTTCTGTATGAAGCAGCTCAAAATAAGACAATTTCCAATTTAGAAGACACTCTTTTGGTATTGAAATATTTCTTCTTGTAGAAAGAGAGTTCTTAACATTGGCTGATTGAAGGTGCAAATTAATATTTTTTGTTCTGAAATTATTACAGAAAAGCAGAGATACACCACTCTGTCCTAATAACCTGCCTACAGAAGCACCACATTCATGCAGTTCACTCCCTCTCTTTTTTTTTTTTTTCCTGGTATGCTGAAATGTTTTCCTTAAATGTAGCTTTGAAGATTTCCACTTTGTTAGGGAATGAAAGCTCCTGGTGGTAACATCTCTGGAGATGGGACAGTGATTAATAGTCACACCTTGCCTGTGCCAAGCTGATAGAGCTTCAGAGAAGTGGGGAGAAGAAGAATGGCTCTGCAGAGGGCACGGGGGGTTTTATTTCACATAAATACATTTCCAGAACTGACAGGCCCTCCCATCACCCTGCTCTGGCTCCATTGTGCCTCTCCCAGAGTCCCTCAGCACATCCCAGCTCACTTGAATCCTTCCTCTGGCTGCGTGAATTCCTTTCTGCTGAGTGGTGTGGCTTGGACAGGATGGACAGAGAGCATCCTCACCCAAATCAGAGTCCTGCTCATTGGCCAGAGAGCTCTCCCGGGAGGTAGGACTTGAGTTTTGAGTCCTCTGGGGCAGAGGAAGAAACGGAGCCCTGACCTCTACACAGAGATCAGTAGCCATGGGTCCCCTGCATGTCCCATGTCATGCATTTCCCAGGGCTGCTGTGGCTTTGGATGTGCAGCCTGCTGCTGACCCAGTCCTCTCAAACAACCCCTTTGCCTCTGCATTCAGTCTCACCCTCCCGGGTCCCTTCTGGCCGCTGGAGCTGACATTCCTGGTGTCCCCTCTGAGTTCCTGCTTGCATTAATGAGCCTCCTTCCTGTCCTGCTGCTTTACTCCCACTGGCAGGAAAAGGAGGGAGCAAAACAGGCATTCCCCTTAAAACTGCTTGGCTTTAAGTGCTGAACTCTTGGTCCTTCCACAGGCCTCCTTCCCACCTTGGTCACTTTGCTGCTGGAGATGTCCTTTCCATGGCAAAGACAGAATTGTCTTCATTGAGTGCTTCTCCTGTGAGGGTGGGACCCTGACTGGAAAACCATGGGAAGCTGGAACCCTACCCTGATTGTATTGACAGCAGGGCTATTTAAGGACTTTCTGGCTACACATAAACATGGAAGCAGTCTGGGAACCAAGTGGAGCACAGCTATCCCTCCTGGCAGACTTTGGGGGCTGCAGGCTCTGCCTTTTGCGTGTTCCTCCATGTTCCAAGCACAGCTATTCCAAGTACGGCTCTTCCAGACCCAGTGAGCCGAGAACACTTCTCACGGGCCAGGTGTGTTTGTTCAGGAGGCTGAATTTGAAGGTGCTCAAGGAAGGTACAGGAAGTGATATGAAGAAGGACAAAGTAGGAAGGGATTTTTGAGCCAGATGGAGCTGGAAAGAATTTTCCAAGAATTTTCCAGCTATGTAATTTCGAAGAATTTGGAAAGAATAACCACCCAAAGACATTCCATCCCCGGGACCTTTCACAACTAGATAGTGATCAAGCATTCTGCAGAGAACAATCCTGCACTGGCATGAATGTGCCTAGATGACCTCAGGAGTCCTTTGCTCCTTTAATTGCAAAAACTTGTTACAATAAAAAAGAAACAATGTTGTGCATGATAAAAGGGGCATTTGCAACTAAAAGGAGTATTTCCACACTAAGAAACGGGTTGGGTATCCAACCACAGTAAACATTTAAAACTGCACCACTGTGAGAAAGAGCAAAGAAGATAGTGGCCAAAAAATAAAAAAAAAAAAAAAGGAGAGAGAAGTAAGTTTTCAAAGGCAAAGTTCTCATCTGTGTGTGAGCTTGCAGGTGTGAAAAGACAGGGTTGGAGCCATCACACCTCTTAACATTGCCAGGCACTAATGAACTGGTTTGCAAACTTGCTACTGAAATTCATGCCTAGCCATCAGAATGAGAGAAAATGCTTGAAATTGATTTCAATCCAGTGTCTATTTGTTCAGATTGGCTCTATTTGCTAGGACAGCTTAAAACATTGGGTCCAAGCTCTAAACACACTAGATGTTTCCATTTATAGTAGGAAAAAATAGAAGTTTGTATTATTGAGCAGTTCTGAACTCTTCAGTGAAAGCACCTTGTTCTTCTGCCCTAGAAAAACAGGCCAACCCTATTTACATAAAATAAAAAAATCTGAATCTAAGTGCAAGCAAGATGTATGTGAAGCACTTGGGCAGCAACTCCCAGCAGTGCAGGAAATGCAGATTAATGCTCCATTCTGCTGTATTTAGCCCATTGATCTGCATTTCCACCTCTATCGAATGTTGAAGAATAAATTCCCACTCAGATTTCCCTCAGAGGCTCTGGGAGTTGTGCAGTTCAATGACTGCAAAATCAAATTCAGCTCAAAAGATAGAACTGTGCAAACCAGAGGAAATTCCTCTGTTTCTCTTAAGCCCAGGCACTGCATTTAGCATCTAATTTCAAAAGCTGTGGAGATGGGCTTTGGACTTTTCCAAAATGCCACAGAAAAGTGGTTTTTTTTTTGTTTTGGTTTTTTTTTGTTTTGTTTTTTTGGGTTTTTTTTTGAGAACTCTGCTTTTGCTCTTTGCTTGTGTCTGGTCATTTCTTTGACATATGAAGACCAGGTCCATGAACTCAAGCAGCTTAAGCAGCTGTTAAGCACAAAGTTAAGCACAAAGCTGTGAATATTTACTTTGAAGTACTATTCCACAGCATAATGAAATCAATGTCCCCCAAACCCAGTAGCAGGCAACTGACTGTCCTCCAGTTCTGTCAAAAATATTAGCATTTTTTGATTTGGGATAAAATTAAATTTTGAAAAAGCACATTTTCTTTCAGCTTGCTTTGTCAGATGAAATGTTTTTCCAGCCATATCTCATCCATTGGATGAGTTCCTGAGTTTGGGATTTCTCAAGCTACAAATAAAGAATCACAGCATAGAGAGGGAAACCCTCAACTTTGCCTTTGTCAGGGTTCACTCCTGTCCTGTGGGGAGGCACAGTGAGTAAGGATGAACATTGCAATACTTCCACTGGAATTCCTTGTTTCTTTTTAGTTTTCTGACCACTTTGTAGGGGAATCATCATCCAAATCTCAGTCTTTCTTTTCTCTGCACTCCAAGCTTTACATTTCTCCCGGTTTTCCTTCGCTTTCTGTTAAAAAAAAAAAATAAATTGTTTCTCTCCTTAAACTTCTCTGGCTGTGCAGAGGATCCAGCAATGTTTTTACATTATACTTCTCTGGCTGTGCAGAGGATCCAGCAATGTTTTTACATTTGCCTGAAGACTGCTCAGCTGCTGCCCAGCTGAAGGCATTATTTTGTCAATTTCTGCCATATCTCACTTGATCCTGATTCAGTTTCCCACAAAGTGCCAACAAAAGGAATCCAGCAAACAATTCTTAAGTGACAATTATTCAGCCATCACATCTGCTAACTGTGTTGTCACAGTCCAATGGAAATCCCATTTCAACATAACAGCAGTTACTTCAAAACTTATTAAATAATGCCTCATATTATCAGGTAGCAGGACAAAACCTAATTTCCTGTTTGTAATCAATATATGCAATAAATTTAATTAATAAATAAAGCAGCAGAAGCCTCTGGTCCTGTACTCCATGGATTTCTGTTATTCTACTGAAATCCACTGGTGATCTGACAGGGGCCAGAAAGGTGATATTTTTTCTAGCATTTGGGGCAGAGTTTCTTTTTGTTTCTAACCATAACTGGCTGAGGAATGTTCCCTTTGGCAAATATTCTGTTTTCTGGTTTGCTTATGTCCTTGAATATTTGGCCCCAAACATTTTATTTCAATGAGAAATGGGGCGGGGGGGGGGGGGTTGCAGGGGGTTTGTAATCCAAGATTTAGAAAAAAAAAAATCACGGTTATGTCAAGCAAGAAGATAATAATGGCAAAGTATGGCAGAGGTGTGTTGCTCAACTATTCAAAAATTTGGGATATCAAAGTACTCCAGGTAAAATCCATGACACAAATAAGATCAGTACACACTTTCCCAAAGGTCTGCAGATGAAATTAAGGCACTGCTTGAAGGTGAAATTAAAATTAGAACATTCACTAACAGAACAATATGGTAGCTGTCACTTTGACAGTGACAGAATATCATCTCTGATGGCCTCACTTAATTTGAAACAAGCAACTTTTAGGGAAAAAAAAAAAAACCTCAAAGGAAATGTAGGAGAGAACAACTTCCTTTAGGTCAGTCTGATATTGTTGTCCTACTTGTGAGAAAACATTCCCAGCAAGGAATGGATTTTCTAGTTTTGTGAAGGTTCATAGTCAAAATAAACAGAGAAGAAACTGTGGGTAATGGACAACCATGAGCACTCTTGTCTGTCCTACATGAAGTTTTAAATTTTTATCCAATAGTTTTATACACAAAAAGATGTATAAAAAGGCATTACCTGTGCTAATGCACCCAGGTTCTTCCAAGAAATACAAACACAAATTTAGAAGGCTGTTTCATCAGCTGTTTTCAAAGGTTGGCATTATCCTTAGCCTGGCCTGAGAGGTTTCAGGAGGTGGCTCTCAAGACCACAGAATGATTTATCACAGTAAGAGAAGGAAAATTTACAGTTGGCATCATATTTTGAAGCAGCACTCTGCTTTTACCAAGACTCACACACTGTAGAAGGTAAAAGGCACGATAAGGGGCTAGAATGACTCAAATCAGGCGCTGGGCTCTGCTAACAATGCCAGCGTAAATTGGATTTCGGGAGCACACGCGAGAGGGACAAACTCTCCATCCCTAAACACTCTAGCCGGGCAGAAAAGGAGTCATTGACATTCCAGAGGGGGCCGAGTTAATGAGTAACACACCGGATTAGTGTCCCACAGCTCCACCACGGAGATCTTTTCGCATCCCTCGGGGATGCGGTGGGACGCCGGGGTGCCCGTCCCTCCGCGGCACCGGGGATGGCCAGAAGCAGCTCTGCCACCGAGATTTAACACGGAAACTGGCAGCTGCGGCGTCCACACGGACACATCCCATTACAAGAGGTGAAGGGTCATCGGGGATCGCCCTTTTTTAAAATGCAGATTGAACGCCGCCGCAGAGTCCTTTGCAAACTTGGGCGCGCTCGCCTCTCCGTTTGGCGGAGTTCAAGGAGCTGCTCGGCTGTGCGACCCCAGTGCCAGGCATTTCCAAACACTTCAGGCACGCATTCGAGGCACAAGACTTCCTTGTGAGGCGAGAAAAAAAAAAAGGGCAATTTACACTCCTGCCTGGAAAAAGTTCCAGTCGCTGCTTCTCGCCCTCCACCGCCGCCGACCTCTCAGGCTCGCAGGGGAATCTGCATGGAAGTGTTAGCGAAACCAATGCAACCCATTGTGACTCCGGATTGCCCAGCAGGAGCAACCCAAAGGTCTGAGAGGAATTTCCTCTTTCCTCGGGGCTCCTGGAGCTTATATATGCCTGTGAGGAGAGGAACGAAAACTTTCCCGCACCCCGAGCGGTGTTGAATGCTTGGTTTGTGCACTTCCAAGTCACAGATACGTGAAGCAGTTTTGAAATTCTCCAATAGTACCAAGTTTCCCTGGGAGGAGGTGAAAACATAACCCCAAATTCAGTGCTGACTTCTAGTTTGGGAAAGAGAGAGGTGGACCTGATATTTGCAGTCGTTCAGAGTGCTTGCAGATCCGTGGATGACAGACCTTCAGTTTTAGCTATTTTTGGCCTCCTCTGTAACCTTTTTGCCTTTCCCAGGTACTTCCCAGCACCTTGTAGCTATTAGGCGAGCAAAGGAAAAAAAAAAAAAAAAGAAAAAAAAAAGGAGTTTAAAGGACAACAATCTAATCCTTTCCAGCGCATGTATCTGTCTCATTAAAGCATTCTCCTGGAGCGGTGTAATGATACATCAAATGGAATCCATTTCAAGGTAAAATGAGTGCTGCTGATGGCTAACACACTGCTCCCCAGGCCTGGCTTAGACCCCAGTCCTAGTGCAGCCTAGCACTGAAGTAGATTAAATATCAACTCGGGTCACGTTCTCATGGCCCAGGCACAAGTGCCAACATTCTTCCAATTATTCAAGGCCAAAGAAAGAGCAACCTGCCTGACAGAGCTGTGACACAGCTTGATTAGATTTAGCTTAGAAGCCTGCCGAAAAGGATGCTGTGGTATTTAACTTAGATGGAGAAAGGAATGGCCTCTCTGTTTAAATGAACTGAGGAGGGGGGAGGAAGAAAAGAAAAAAGAAAAACAGAAAAAGAAAAAAGAAGAAAAAAGAAGAATAATATATTTCTTTAATGAGGGAGAGCATGTTTTAAATTTTAAATGGTTGTTTCTTCATAACACAGCCAGCATGTTCCGCATATAAAAACTGGCTTAATTATAAAAGGTGGCTTTGTACACCCCGTATTTAAATAATAGCTTTTTGCAGTCTGCACAGAAATCTTTCAGACCAAATAATTTTATCTTCCAGTTAGAGTAAATCACCTTGGATAAAAAGGGCTCCAGCTGGCAAACGGGACAGAAAAGCATGGACAGAAACTGAGTAAACACTGACATTTCAAACAGAAATAGTAACAGGAGTTTGGGTAGGCAAACACACAACTCCAAAGATCAAAATATCCAAGTGATTTGGCTGTGACTTTAAAGTCCAGGGAAAAAAGGCAATGCGTGTTCTGTGATTGAGGCCTGAGTTTCACATCTAATCTGACTGACAGGAATTCCAGGAGCGTAGTGAGGCAGTGGGGCTGGGATGCTGATTTCAGCCAGAAGAATGCTGCTGCTCCATCTCCTGACATTCCTCAGAGGCCTGCTGTCCAAGCATTAGTCAGAGCTCAAAAGACTCTTTATTAGGGCAAATTGACACATTTTGTTCCATCGAAAATTAATCTAATTTTAAAAAAAGAGAAGGAGATAGATGAACATAAAAATCACACAAGCAAATTGTTTTGAATGAGAAAGTATCTTTTTTTCCCACCAAAACCCATTCACCCATCACACTCCCTCATGTCTCTTCTGGAGAATTTAGGAAACACTTTTCACCCTGGTTATTTTATGAGGTATTGCTGTATTCCAGAATAGGATTAGTGTGCTCATTCTGGAGATTTGTGCAGGGCATGATTATTTTTTAGGTGCCTACTGCTGTTGGACAAGAAGCAGAATGTGGGAAATTCAATAAAAATATCAAGAGACTGCTTGTAATCACTTACACACATTCTTTGCAGAGATCCTGGCTGAGAAGGCAATAAGTCATGCAGCTGGTAGACAACACCAAGTTTTAAGTGGCCTCAGTATTTAGGACTCTCTACCCACCTAATTTGCACTATAATTTAACTATATTGGTATAGTTGCCTTATCCTGTCCAGAAAGAGAAAAGATAAAATGTGTTCTGTATGACTGGAATTCATCAGCAATCACAGGAATATCAACCTCATGAGGTTAGAGGAAAAAGAAAAAAAGAAAAAATATTACAGGGATCCCAAATTATTACACCAAGGTATAAACTACATAGGGACTACAGGAAATAAAATAATATGTATATATTGGTGTAAATCCCAGTCTCTAAATTCTGATATCTACATTCCAGAATGCTGCTCAATCAATTGAATGCTGGCATGAGAAGAGTATCTGTGTAACAAGAAATTAATGAAATTTTCAGTCTAGTGCTTTTAAAATTATATATGAATCTTTATAGCCAAAAGGATTAAGGCTTTATGTTGAACACTTTTTCAAATATTGATTTTATTTGGAAAATATAAATTATTTCTCTCACAGTTTATCAAGACAGGATACGTCAAATTTTTATTTTGCATAAAAGTTTCACTTGGATCTTCAGTTACATTCTATTAAAAAAAAAAAAATTGAATCCTCCAAATGAGATGTCTCATTAGGTCTGAAAAGCATTCCCCCTCCCATTTCTTGCTTGTAAGCTGACTTGACTCCACCCAATTCCTTCCTCTCCCTCTTTCCCCACTTTTGGTTCTTACAGAAAATGTATTTGCACAGCTGTACTCATAAGGCACATATATTTAGATTTTATTAGCATTATGATGGCACAAAAATCCTATTAAAAGTAGATTTTTAAGTTTTGGGTTATTCTAAACAGGTATTTAACCACCAGCAAAGGGGCAGAAATCACACCAGGTGCCTGTGAAGTAAATGCTCATGTATTCTCTTCCTAATTGCTAAATGGTTTGGTCAGCTTGGATACTTGGGTAAGAGAGTTTATCACCCTTTACCAGCCCGTCTGACATCAGCTTATGGAAGGGGCTGTTTCATGATGAATTTACCATACCTCTCCATGCCTAAAGGCTCCTAATGAGCCTTTCAAAAGTATTCTGAATTTTGGCTTTTTAATATTCTCTCTTTTTGACACCACAAATTCCAACCCCTCCACCCCTTCCACGTTTTTACCTGACTCAGTTGACTTTCATAATTCCTTTACATTTTGGGCTGGAACCTAATAAAGGTTTTCATGTTGGGGTTTTTTTGGTTTGTTTTTGGTTGTTTGTTTTTTTTTTTTAGGTTTTTTTGTGTGTGTTTTTTGTTTGTTTGTTTTTTGGGGTTTTTTTTGTTTGGTTGGGTGGGTTTTTGTCGTTGTTTTGTTGTTTGTTTGTTTGTTTTGGGGGACTTTTTTGGAGTTTGGGGTGGGGTTTTTTTGCTTTTTTTTTGGTCTGGAAATGGGAAAAGAAAGTTCATCCTCAGCATTCTGTATCAGTCTCTTCATTTTGAGAGGTTTACTGTGACCCATGTAGGTCTTAATCTCCACTTTGCCTTTCCAGGCTTTTAAGGAGAAGCTAATTTTGGCCCTCTGACTACAGGAATCTTTTTTAAATTTTTTTTTTTTTTACATGAGAGTCATGTGGAATGTGACACTAAGTGAGCATCCACTTGGGAGAAACAAACACCTTGCACCTCCAGGGCAGCCACAGGAAGCAGAAGGGCCCCAGTGGTGGAGCAGAGGTTTGTTCTGGGGCTGCAGGGTCCCTGTGAAGGCAGCAGCCCCACTGGCACAACCCATTTTCTCCTCTCCATTCAAGCAGAAGAGCCCACAAGTCTTGACATTCTGTCCTTGGCAACACAAAATCCCCTCC
Organism: Passer montanus; assembly: GCF_014805655.1. Lineage (NCBI taxonomy): Eukaryota > Metazoa > Chordata > Aves > Passeriformes > Passeridae > Passer > Passer montanus. Next base: position 6,713,373 of record NW_024370374.1, on the reverse strand, counting down.
CTGCCTCTGCCCTGTCCCAGGGACACTGGACTAATTTTAAACAAAGGGAATGTTTCTAAAATGTCACAGAAGGAGCATCCTATTCTTCCATCCCCTACTCCTGTTGGCACGTGGCACTCTGTTGGAAACAAATCCACATAAACCTTGCATGTCATGCTATGAAGTTACAGAAATTACCAATTGCCTTAGAAATATCACCCAATTTCCACAAGTAGTGTTTTCTCTATTAATTGAGAAATAAAAAGCAGATCCTACAAAAACAAATGATCCATTCTGAACAAATGAGATCATTAATCTGAAAATGGGTAGCATAATCAAGGCCTTCGTTTTCCATGTGGCATCCTGATACATATTTCAAAGTGTCAAACAAACTGGAAAAACCACAGTGGAACCTTGGGCATCCTGGGTGCAGTATCAGCTCCACCATCAATCAGATATCATGTATAGCCCTGAAATAAAAGTTATTTCATGTCCACTCATGCTTCTGGCAGTATCAGTTCTAGAAACAATTATTTCAGATAGCTTTGTTTTAATTTAGTGCTGTAGCAGAGAGATTATCTAGTGCCTACACCCTCAACTTTCTTCCTGGTCTCCAAAGGTGCAGCCAACTGCATTTGAAAGATGAGGTACTCAAGAAGGACTTTGAAGGGATGGATATAAACCTACATCTGATTGATGTACAATGTAACTCAGGCTTCCAAACGTCTACCCATATTCTTCAGAGGGAAAAAAAATGGATCAGAAGTTCTGATCTGGTTGCAATTTTAGCAGAAATTTAAATTTCTAGTTTGAAATGCAAACTTTCCCAAACAACTACAGACTATTGCTGTTTTGGACCCTTTCCTAGTTTAAATGATTTCTTGAGGTACTCAGGGAAAAAAGAATCAGCAAAAAGAAAGGTTAGACAAGACACCTGACACACCTTCTGGCAAGCAGTTGAAACACTTGTAAAATTATAACAAAAATGTGAGAAATCAGAACAGCCAAGCCAAAAGCTGATAGAGAATGTAACAGCTCCAGTGGCAGGAGCTGCAACCAGATTGGGATCCATCCTCCCAGTGCCCATTTGACCCCAAACTGATCATTACCCTAGAGGAACAGCCCTAGAGGAACAGTTTTCTGGAGTATTCTGTTTACCCACTTCACATCCACTTCATTCCCAACTAGTTTAAGCCCACCAAGAGTCTCTTCAAGCTGGCTTTAAACTGGAAAAAATTTGGGAGATAAAATACATCAGATGGGAGAAAACGGAGCTGTTGAAGCTGTAGGGACTGAAAGCTGTCAGCATGAATGCAGTCCTAGGAAGGATGCAGTGGCATGTTTTGTCTCAGGGAAGGGGCAGTGGCCATGGTGGCAGCTGATGACAGCTCTTTGAATCCTGGCATTTGCCACAATGCAGAAGAAATCTGAGTGGAATGTTTAAAATACAGAAAATGTTTAAAGGAAACCTCAGACCAAGAAGCGGACTGGTTTTAATGGCTTTGCTGTAGACATGCAGGCAAATGACTTGAAGAGAGCCTGTGCTCTGCTGCCATGTGTCTCCTGCTTACATTTACTAGGAGCTGTCCCCGTGATCAGGGGCTGGATTTTTAGATTTTAACTTCTGAAAATCCTGACATAAAATTTACAGGAAAATGGTTGCAAGAGCTAATGTAACACTATTTGCTTCTGCACCACACCACTGTTCCAAAATCAAAAACATTTTAAGTTCTTAAAATTAAGAATTTGCCCAAGCAGTGTTGAATTGGGTGAATTTAAATCCCCTCTGAGTTAAGTAAGACTTTTGCAGTAGAAGTCCTTTTTTCACCCCCTACTTCTTACCTATTTAAAACAGAATTAAAGTAGTGCTATAAATTAGTCTTTGAAAGAGTAAATAATCTTTACAAATCTAAACAATGACTAGAAGGCATATAATAACAATAATATTATTAATAACAATAACAATAATAATAGTAACAACAACAACAATGTCCAGATCATGAGGATCTCACATCTCTGAGGAAAATTCAGAATCAGATTTCTAAAGTCAATGCAACTACATTTGCTGAAAGAGAATCTCCAAGGAAAAAGGAGTTGGAAATTTGGCCTGAAACTATCTTAGTGATAGAAGCAGTGCTACAGTAACACAGCCCACTGCCCTCTCTTATCTTTTGGTGATGCTTTACCCATGAGGATCCTAATAACTTCAGTTCTATGGAATAAAGTACCACAGAATAAGGGGGTCCAGCTCTCCCCCTGTGCTGGCAGTGAGGTGAAGAACTGGATGTTTTACAGAAATGTCCCCACCCACACACTCTACTCTCTTTTTTTCAACTCATTGTGTGCTGTGGTTCAGGGAAGCATATCCAGGCAAGATCACATGTGTGCTTAAGGATTGAGGCCAGTGGGAGTTGGCACCTGAGGCAGAGCTTGCCACATTTCTGCCTCAGTGCAGAATTTCAGGTCATGGAGGAGTCCCCATAGGAGTAGTTCCATGCTTCCATGGAACTGTCCCACACAGAATCACAGAGTCATTAGGGTTGGAAGGGCCCTCTGGAGATTACCCAGACCAACCCCTCTGTCAAGGCAAGTTACACAGGAACACATCCAGGTGGGTGTGGAATATCTGCAGAAACACTTCAAGTCCATGTGGCCCAGCGTTGTCACCTAAAAGAAGCTCTTCTGTCCTTCCCCATTTGCTCATTCCTTCTCCTGAGCAGCATTTCTTCTTCCTGGCCAGTGCAAAGGTAAAACAGATTAGGAAACTTGATCTGGCTGAAAACAAACCTGGCAGGAAAAAAATGTCAAAATATGTCAATTTTCAGCCAAATTGATTTTCTGAATTATTTCACTGTGTAGTCACTGAACCAATCATGCTCTGCCAGCTTAAGAGATGAAGTGCTATCAAGTGAGAACAGCCCAGGGGACAGGAAAGGATGACAAAATTCTTATCATGTGGTTGCAGTGATGAAAACTCCTTTCCCCCTTCTGCCCCCCAGGGCACTGCCAATGTTCCAGGGACTGAGATTCCTCAGGACACGACAAACGTAATCTCTGCTGCTGATGGTGATGGAAGAAGAGAGTGTAAGTCAGATGAGGAAATTCTGCCAACCTCAGCCAGCTTTGCTGTTTTCAGACGCAATATTCTGTGATATAAATTGTGTGTAGCCACACTTCTTCAGAAACTTCTGCAGAGCTGCTTGCATTTTCCTGTGGCTGGAGTGGTGCCACAGCTCCCTTCAAATCTTTACAGTACAACATCTTTCCCTTTGAATTCTGCCACTACCATTTCTCGTGTCTGTCCTCCAGCATTTTAGTGTATTCACCACCTGGCTCTCTTACACTTATTTCAGAGCTGCTAAGCAGCAGTGGAATTCCCTAGAAGGGATTTGAGCTGGAGAAATGCCAAGAGTAATAGCAATAAAATAAAAATAACAACAAAAACAACAGGGTATTATAGATGTTCAACACTATTCAGAATCAGATTCTTGGTGTGTGAACTGTGGCAAGTTTGGGAGCCTCCTGCACAGTCTAAAGCAACCCTACAAAAACTGTGTGTAATGCAATAAAATGGTTATTCTTATTAGCTGATGTAACAGCATAGGGATCTCTGCCAAGAGCTATGGACCTTACATGTGGTCCTTTGATAAATATCTTTGTATGCACTTGGTATGAACAAGAGCATTACCATCTGTTTACCTTGCACTAATACACATCACATTTTTGCACAAATCCTGGCTTGTATTGCCTAAGCCAAATCTAGGCACTGTATCCATCAGAATGGGTGACAAAGGTTTAAATCAAGCAGGCCGTGTTTCAGCACGTTATTCATAAAACTAGGTCATGGGATAAATGTACTGTTGGAACACAGCTTTATACTAATTTTCCCAGTAAGATGTATCATAAATATTAACTGTCCTGAACACATACACACAGGCTCATGGCCTTGGCTCCGGGCCCTTCACATGGAAGCTGGGGAATGAGTGCTGACTTAAGGTAGTAAGAATGTGAGGAACTCTGAATTATCATCAGGAGCAGAGCCTTTGCTGCCTCCAGCTTTTCCAGCCAAGCAGTAACACGGGAGCTGAGCACCACAGGGCCTGGTCCCACAACACCTCTCTGGTGTTTTTGGGTGGACTTGCCCTCATGTGCTGCCCCTCCAGCAGCCCCAGACCGAGTGGTGCTCTCACAAACTCGCACAAACTTGTGCCTCTTCCCTATTTTCTGCCATTATGCGGGCTCAGGGCCACCCCTCCTCCCCCAAACACTCCCCATTGTCCTGTTATCTCCCAGCACAGCTTCCAGCTTGCCCATGGTACCAGGAGCAGGTACCCCTGCACACAGCAAGGCTGCAGCACTGCAGGAACTTCCAGAAACAAAAGTGTAGCAATATCTAATTATTTACAGCAGTGGTGCAAAGGAGGAGATTAAGATTATTTGTGATCATGGGTACGCATCCTTCTTTCCATTCTCATGGTATTTCCTGCCCGAGTGAAAGGAGGAAGAACCAGAAATCCACTGAGAATGTCTGCCTCTAAACTTTTTTTTTCAGCCTCAAGAAGTATAGCCAATAATAACAGTATTCAGAGTGCTTTTCCCTGATAATTTTCAACGTGCCTCACAAAGAGGGATAAGAATAATGATCCTTATTTTATAGACTATAACACGACCAACAAAAGAGCCAAGAAAGGAACCCAGATAGCTTGCCCTTTCCTCTGGACTTTGCTATTGTTTAAGGATTAGGACCCACATTCAGGATAACACCTCAACCACATGCCTGACTTCAAGCATTTGCTTAAGTCGCATTGATTTAAGCACATGGTTAAAATTAGGCATATTCTTAAATATGTTCCCTAACCAGGCTTAAATAACCATCCAGTCTTCTGGGTGCATATTCACATAAGACCAGATTTTATTTAAACTTAGGAAGAGGAGGAAGAACAGACTGGGTGCAGCTGTTTTGTCCTGAAGTCATCCTGGTAGAGGTCCCCATACTGCAGCTAAAAACCGTGTAGTGTTCTTAGTTATTGCCAAGAAAGTAAGCAAAGCCAATGTTATCTCACCAGAAGGAAAAAAACGTGATGCCAAATGCCACCTAAATTGACTGAACTTTCAAAACCAACAGCATTTCCCAATGTTGCTCTCCCAGATTTCCCTGTGAGAGTTACAAAACCTTGCTGCTGAAAGGAGGCATCAAAAGAAGTCTCAGCACAGAGCCAACTCCACCTGTGCCTCTGTGAAGCAGAGAAACCTCTTGTTTAGTCCAATAACAAGTGTATTGCTATTATCCCTCTGTGACAACATTTATCTAAAGTAGCATAACAAATCCTTTATATTTACCTACACTTAATATTTATCCTCTTCTGTTGCTTAATTTTGCTCTAAACATTACATACCTCATTTTCTACTGATCTAACAGCCAGATATTTCTACATCTATGTTGATGAAGTACTTACAGAGGACTTTTATTGAAGATGGGTGAAATGTCTGAGTTTAAAACTTCCAAAACTGTTTCACAAAGGAAAATCCTTCTCCCCATTTACTGTCCTGGAGTTTTTAGTCTGGGACACTCCAGTTTAAGGAAGCGATGACCCCGACCAAGACACTGCTTTACACTCTGCCCATATGGAAAGAAAAGAATGTTTTCCATTAGGGGTCTTTTTTTCTCAGCTTAGCAGCCCAAATGGACTGGAGTTGTAATTTAATACATCCAAAATTAGACAAGGTCAGGCCAAATTAATAAAATATGGCCCTGAAAGTAAGATGATGATATGGCATACAGAAAACATGCATATATGTTTATAAATTATATGATGTATGACTCTCATTATCCAGTCAGAGATATTAATAATAAGCAAATATAAGAAAACAAAGTTAGAAAAACTTACTGTCACCAAAAAGCAGAGACCCTCCATCCCCAGGAAGTTTCTCATTGTTCACCACCAATTCCATTAGATTTTCTGACTCATGTGGTCTTTCAGATAGTGACTTCTCTGGGCTTTTTATAACCAATATATTGTGCTCTCTAAAGGTCACCACTGACACCCAAACACTCTGGCAGTGTTTTACTGATGAAGAAAAAGATTTTCAGCTCTGAGACCAAGCAAAATTTATACGGAAAAGTTTGCTTGGCTCTTAACTGACCACGGAAGTAATAAAGGGTTAAATCTTCTGTCTCATTTGGAAGACTTAAAACTGATGTAAAAGGAGGGACATTTAATTTATCAGCTGCAGAATGAGTAACAATTTGGAGTGCTCCATTAAAGACAAATCAAGGTTTTCAAACCTGATTTTTTTTTTTCTTGGTGAAAACATCCCTTTTAGCTGATATGAGTGACTTGGACATCATGACAGATTTTAGAAATATTGCCAGCGTGAATGCAGAAAATAATGGTCTCAAAACCATCTCTGTTGTAATAGTGCAACAACAAGGTGGAGGTAATGCGGTCATTTTATGGTGGTGCCTGTGGTGTGTTGACTCCCTAACATGAGGATGTTCCTTTTTTTCACTCTTCTCTGCACTTAGGCAGACAGTGTGAAGTGAGATATAGTGGAAGACCATACACAGGGCACTTAAATGACTGTTGAGACATCTCCTTTTGCTATGAAGTGAGAAAAATTCCGCTTATCAAGACCTTTTTGTAGAGGCTTTGGATCAGCCAGTACATATGGCAGTGCCTCCTTGGGTAGTGCAGCTGAAATCATGGGAAATATTCACCATTTGGAAGTTAGATCCAGGTTTTAATCTTCTGCTGCCTTTGTAAAGAAATGTTTCTGGGAATTGTTTTGTCAATAGTAAACTCAGATGAAGATGGTCCAACCAAATAAGTGGGCAGGAATATATTAGCCCATGGCAAGAAATGACAGAAAGTTTTTAGCCAGATCCACAGCTTGAGAAATTCCAATACCTGTAATAGAGCCATGCTGATTTCCACCAATTAAAGAGCTGGCCCTTTATTTTCTTTTTGATATGTTTTCCCCTAACAAATATACAATACTTTCCCAAAGGTAAAACTTGCTTCAAAGCATTTTTAGGGAAACATTAAAGAAAAGGAAGTTGTAACACTGCCTGCCATTATTTTATCTAGGAATTTACCGCAATTAAAAAGAATATAAAGTGCTCTTGCTGCCCTGGACAGTTACTTTTGGATTTTTAGCCTTGGAAAAACACAGGCTACGACTCCTTGTGTCAGAGCTAGGGCCTCCACATATTGTCCCTGCATTACGCTTTTTGATCCTGTTAAAAAATGTTACCCTGTGCAGCTCCACGCATCAAAGGAGCGCTTGTACACACTGGGATCTGTTTCAGCCCTTAGGCAACGAGACCAAAAGACCCTTCTCATAAATTCTAATTCAAAAGTTTTTAGTTATCAAGAGGAAGTTTCCAATTGCTCTCTCACATGTGGGAAAATATGTAAGCTACTGAGAGGACCTTTTGTCTGCGAATTTAATGGGGGCAATTTGCAAGGGGGAGTGCAAAGGTTCTAATATGCAGTGTGCACAGACAGTAAGCAGGCACATACTTGGTATTTAATGAAGTTCCATGAATCATTAGCCATACAATAACCATCGGGTTCTATAAATCACCTGCAAAGATTTTCTTTTTTTTAAGGCCAATAAGTTGAGCAGCAGAGTGGAGCACCTCAAGGAGACCAGGAAGCAGGAGGAGGAAGGAAAAGAAAAAGATAAAAGCGCGGCACATGATGTGTTATCTCTCAGCTGGCCTGCCAACCCAAAATTAAATCCTGTTGGTTTAACTTGTTGACTTTACAGGAAAACAAGGCAATAAAATGAAACTTCTCCTAATAAAACCCACTATGATTTGCAAGAGGAAAATGTAGCTGGAATATCATATGTATTTTAGACATCTGAACTGGAAAATATGTGTGAGGAATTGTTCAAATTTTTTTCATTATTATTTTTTATAATAATAAAGCTAAATAAAAGCTAAATTCTTTGTAATTAGCAAAAAAAAAAAAAAATCCTATTTACAAGGCAGACTCTCATAAGTGGAATTTTTTATACTGCAGAACATTCTATCTGTACCTAACCCGAAAAGACCAAATTTTAGCTGTAATTATGCAGGACACAAACTTCATACCGTGTGATTAAAAGGCAGAATGACCATAATCCTCTGATGAAAAAATGCAAAATTCATTTCAGCTGCTCAGGAGGGCAGACAGCAGATTCTCTCAGTTACTCAAGTCCCTGCTAAATCTCCCTAAAGCAGAGCAGTGGCATCTCACTCCTTCTGTACTCAAACATATTCTGAGATGCCACACAGTGAAAAGTTCCTAGGTTAATTTATTTTTATTTTTAGTTTCAGAAAGACACGGAAAGAGACCACACCTGAGCTGGCAATGCCATGTATTAGGACAAAGAACAAAAAAATTAATATTTGAGACTGATGCTGTGTCTTGTTCACCTCAGAGAACTTTAAAACTAGGAGCCAATTCCCTCCCAGTGGAAGGAGAGTGCAAATAACATTTTGCCCTGTTGCTTTCCTTTGCTCATCAGTGAAAATCAGAGCCTAAGCCACTCAGCCTAACACACCACAGTCCTCCCCAGCTAACAGGAGAAATTAAAAACCAGGGACAACTCTGTAGCTACAGCTGAACTCCCACATTTTGGCTGCTTTTTCCCTCTCACTCCCACTTGGAGATGGGTTATAAAATGCAAATGGCAACAATCATTCCCGGAGGTGGCATCCTGCCTGGTGGCATCCTGCCTACCTGGCCCTAAGTGTGCTGGTGGCTGAGATAAAAGGAGGTGGCAGCACGCTGTTAATGCATTTACCTTTAAATACCACCCCTGCCCACCAGTACATCCAAGGGTTCCCAGCCAGCCCCTAATGATCATTTGTCCCCATAAAAGCACCACACAGCACACTGGCCTGGCCCTGCCCAAGAGAGGCCCCAGCACTAAAACAGCAGGGAGGCTGCAGGTAAAGAATCCAAATAAATTAGCAGGGCAGTTTGTCCAGAATGCCTGCCTGGGCCCTGCCAGGATCCAGACTGTGCTTCAGCTTCCCATCCAATCCATCATGTCAGGAGCCAGAGCAGGGCTAGAGCAGGGAAAGATGGGAAGACAAAACAGAGTAGGGAGGCTAAAAGAGAGATGCTGCCATAACCATCTCAAGACACACCACAAGACATAAAAGGGCCTTTTACTCTGACCCTTCTCCATCCTGAAAGTGATATGGCCAGCAATAAAACAACAAACTCACCAGTGTGATTCCTGAGCTAAGAGCAATGTAAAAAGCTTGGTTTGAAAGAATAATTACCTTTTAATTCACACAAGATATTTCAAGTTAAAATGTAAAAATAGCATAAAAATGCCTGCAAACACTTTTTATGGTGCAGCTGCAAAGAACTGACTGCTATGCAAACTCAATTTTTTTTGCAGCTTCAAATAGCTATAATTCATCAACACAATTGCTATTTTTCCATCTTTAAGTTTATTCCCTGAAAATGATGCCCATTGAGAAAGGAAAGCTCTCTTCTTGGGCAGCTTTTAAAGTTGATATTCAAAGCTGAACTTTAACCTGAGGGAAAGAACTATTTCATTGACTCTGGGACAGTGGGGAGAGAAGGAAGGTCTGAAAGGAGGGGAAATATTTGAGTGCAAAAACATCACACAAATTGAAAGTTCACAGTATTTTCACATGAATTTAGATGGAAAATATTCAAGCAGCTTTACCCAGTTCTAGTTCTGTCCACAATTCAGTCAGTCTTGTCCTGTGATAATCCCTTCTCCTTCCACTGAAAGAAGAGGCACTTAATCACTTAGTGCAGATAGATTGCCAGGAGGTTTAATTAAAACAACTTATTTTAAGTGATCTTAAACAAGAGGCAAATGTATTTATTGTTCTAACATTTGGAGTGGGATAGGGGAGAAGGGAGGAATAACAACCTCTTGGTACATGGTATCAGGTTGCCCCTTTTATGAGCCATACGGTAGTGATTAGGAAGCTTAGTCCCTAAAAGTTTGCAGCACACTGTTGGGATTGTTTTCCTGTGTTTCCAAGGCTCTGCTCCCCAACACCGATGAAGAAGGCAGCAGGGTTAACACGTGTGAAAATGGTGATGGCCAAAGACATTGGCAGGGCAATGTCAGTTCTGTGCTTCCTCATCCTTCTCTCCCAGAGGAAGGTGTGTGGGCTCTTCCACGTCTTTCTGGGTTCATGACCTGAGATAATATCCTCACATCCAAACACTTCCAGCTGCCAAGGGGATTCTCATCCTTCTCCAAACGTCCTCAGTCATTATTCATAACTTGCAAGCAAGTATAGAACAGAACAGGATGGTTTTTTCTGTTAAAACACGGAAAAGCAGAGCTCACAAGTCCAACTAGCAGCTGTGCCTTGAGATACAAAGAAATAAGATGATTGCTATTACACTACATATATATATATACACACACACACACACACACATATATATATATATATATATATATATGTAGTGTGTTTATAGTATATATATAAAAGTGGATTCTTTTCCCCCATGTTTCCAGGCTAAGAAGTCATGATTTCTTAACATGCATCTATTTATTGAAAGTACTTCAGTGTTGTGACTTGGATGTTTAAGGGGTGTATTGGTGTTGGGAAATGAGTAAAGGAATATACACAGCTTCCTCCTTGGGAGAACTTCATTTGGGATGGTTGGATGAAATATAGGCCTCAAACCAGCCACTTGAAAGATTCCTACCAATTTCACTGGGTTTCACCTTGTTAACTCATCTGGATGCTTCACTTATTGCCAGCTCGACTGTGATAATCCTTGCAGATGAATGGAGGAACTCCAGTTTGCAGCATTTAACAGCGCGGCAACACAGTAGCTGGAGCTAGATTCAGTGTCTGAGTCAGTTAAACCTTAATTTAAACACTTAACCACTGTGTATTTTGAGTGTGGGCCAAGTCTTGTTCATGCTGAAATTATATGACACGAGCCGTGCTAAGATGTCAGCTCGAGCTACGCGCCAGAATGCAGCGGGGCGTGAAGAGACCCTGGGCTTGTGCTGCTCCTTAGCCCAAGCTCAGCTTCGTGGCAGCCTGGGGACATCAGTCCCTGTGGCCAGCACTGGGCACGCAAGCCATCAGTCGGGCCAGTGGGTCAGCAGGGCAGGGATGGCCAGGCTGATCCCACCGCCATGCTCCCTGAGCATGGGGCCTGCTGTGCTCCACCAGGATGTGTCCCAGGTGTTCCCTGGCCTAACCACCCTTCCTTTCCCAGCTCTGTGTGGGATCCAGGGGCTCAAACAGCTGTGGAGGGAGAAACCACAGCAGGGGCCAAGGGCACACCCCCCTGCCCAGGTGGCAACCTGGTGCCATCCCAAGGAGACCCGAGAGGGGACACCAGCTTTAAGCAATCTCCCATTTACTGCTGGCTTTGCTTGAATCAAGATAAAAGGGGCACTTCAGACCTGGGAGAAGTTAAAGGTTTGTATTAAAAATTGACTGTCTGGCTTGAAAATTATGGAGCTTGACAGATGGAGGATGAAAGGCTGCAACAGAAGAAAAACATAGGCCACCACCCTTGACACCGCTGACCACCCCATTGCTGACAGCTTCTTCCCACAGCCCCGCTCTCTAAAGCACTTCCCACTTTAAGGAAATGTATCAGAACACAGGAGTTTATCTGCCCTGACCTCTACCCCCAGAGTGAACCCTCTTTCATGTTAATTCTCTTCACAAAACCCACCGCATGTAAGGTCCCTGCAGTGCTCTGGCTTATTTGGTTCTCATTATTTGGTGGTGATGGTGGTGGTTGTTGCTGTTATCCTACAGCAGTTAAGCTCTGATCAAGAAATTCTGGAAGCACATTAAATACGATGGCAGGTTTGCTGTTTTCCATGGGTTTGAGGTGGGGAGCACAAGCCAAGTGCTGTTATTAGAGAAGCTTTTAAGAAATAAGGACACAGGAGAATTTTATATCGAAACATTTTAAATCAAGATAAAAGAACAAAATTCTACAACAGGAAGACTGACAAGATTCCTCTCTTATATTTGGGTGGCACCTTTCCACAGTTATAGCTTAATAGTTCAGAAGCAACGAACTTCAGGGCCTGGTCCTCTGACACAAATATCACAAATCACAGTCTGCCTATTCAGCTTAGGTTCCCCAAAACAAGGCAGGCATAAGAAAAATAAGCTGAAATGAGGGAAATATTATATTCACACAGATAGTAATAGCTGGGATCATTTTTTCCTGCAGACCACAAGGACTCTGATGATGAAATATTTTAAACCCCCTTCTATTCTTTGGCTGAAAAAAATAGTGTTGTTAGCAAGACCCCAAAACTTTACAAGGCAACTTAAAAAGGATGCTCTAACATTCTTCATCTAACAGTTCTCCTGACAGTATAAGTGAGGTCACAGCACAGCTGAAGAAAATTCATTCTTAAATATGAATGAATGAATGCCTATAACAGCTTTTTTCCCCCCTCTTTTTCCCTAGAGCTGAATTTCTGCAGATGATTTTCCTCTGTTGCTGACACTTAAAAGAAACACACTAATATGGGAGAGGAGGGGAGGGACCCTCACACTGAACAGGAAGAACTGAAATAATAATTAAGATACTAGACTGTAACACAGGAAAGGAGAATGTCACTCCTGGCTTTGCCCTGGTTTTCTGTGTGACCTGGAGCTACTCCTCAAAGGGACTGGGAGCAGTAGCTGGCACCGTGGGAAGAAGCCACAAGCAGGGTGACCTGCACAGAGCCTGGGCTGAATTAAACATCTCAGTGTTCTTGAAATAGCCTGGGGGCCGCTGGCAATTGTGATGTGCTGGACAGGGAAGCATTTAAATCCAAATTTTTTGGGGGTTGGGGGTCTAGAAATTCCTGTCCAAGCTGCTCTGAACAGATGTCAGACCAGGATGTTTGCCCAAAACCCTCTCCCAAATATATACAGCTACATTTCTTCCTATCAAAAACCAAAACAAACAAAGCATAAAGCAAGCAATAACAGAAAACAGAGCAGAATTTACTCTCACAGTCCAGACAGATGATATGGCTGAGCTAATCTAAAGCATCCCTACTGCCAGGAGGGGACAATTCTCCCTTTACTGCTTCCCCCTTATTTCCTCTTGCTCCAGTCCCTCCCCTCAGCTCTAAAGCTTATTTGACTGGATAGTGAGAGCCTCTAATCACAAACCCAATGAAAAACTGATCCATCAAAATATAGTCTTCCACAAGATTAGCGGGTTAAATTGCCTCAGCATGTGGCCAGAGGAAAGCAGGACCTGCATGAGACAGTGACTGGGGTCAGGGCTGGAGAGGGAGGGAGCACTTCCCTGCTGGAGAAGGTAACCTGTGCCTCTGATACAGGAGATGCAAGCCAGATTTTATTCCCACCTTTAAGTAATTTTTTTTTTACACCCAGGAATACATAGAGATTATTAAAGCTCCCATGCTTCTATTTTTACTGCATTTTCTTGCAGTCCCAGTGCCAACACTGTCATTCTTCAACTTCCCTGTGCCAGCCAAGGGAGAAGTTGTCACACTGTACATGGGAACATCAGTCATATTAAGTGCAGGAGATAATTAAAAGGAGGCATCACTGGCAGGAGTAACTGTCCCTGACACTAAGCTGGGAGCCCAGTCCCTCATCATGACACAATGCCATGGCTTATATTTCTCACAGGAACTGATGGAGAGGCTGAGGACCTCATCTTTCCCATCATAGATATGTCCAAGCTGCTGAACAAATTACATCTTGAATCTCTCTCACTCTCTACTGGGATGGAGAGAGAAGTTCTCCCTGTTACCCAACAATTGCATCTTTTCAAGTCCTTGGTGTAGCAACTGGAACTCCAGTGCATGCCCCCTCCCCAGTAAATGCCATCACTACCAGGTTACACACAGCTCTTGTTTGAAATACATCTCCTGCTTCCCAAACTAAAGATCAGCCCAGTGGGCTATGGGCTGAAGGGACCTAAACTCTCTCAGCAGTTTAAGTCTGCGTGCAGATAAACAGGGATTTTGAGAACCTGAAGTTTTCAGCTGGTGGAGGGGACAGAGCCTTTAGGCACCTGGGCTGCCTACTCTGTCAATCTCCCACTTTGTTAGACAGCAGAGGAGGAATCTGACTCTTTTGTTTCTCAAAGCAATTATTGTCACTGTGATTTTACACCGTAGAAGGACACAGTGCTTAAGGAACAAGGATTACACATCCAACAGGGTGTTTTTTCATTAAAGAAGCAGCATAAAAAACAGTATTCCTCTTCAGCAAAACGTGGCATTTGGACACAGGACCACCAGGGTGATGGGGATGTTTTGCCTCTCCATTCATCCATTTTTAAATCCATAAGTTGTTATAAAATGAACAGATGCTATTAACACTTCAGTGGATTTGTGTGGAAACTGTGATTCATCCTCAGCAGCAAGTTAATATAAACACATGAGATTGCCTTCAATCTGCTTCCCAAGCCCTGAGAGGGCTCACAGAGTCAAATAAGAGATTTTTGCAGAAGATTCTTCTGGCTGCACACACAGAATAATTGTCTAATTTAATCATGGATGCCAGTTGCTTGTTGCCAAATGCCCAATGTGGCTTATGCTGTGGTATTTGCAGTGAAATAGATGTGAAATAATTGTACCAGGTAGGAATGAAGGTGGAATCCTGAAGCCTGGAAGAGGTAGATGGTTTTATATCTATATTCAGAGAAATAACTGAAGCATAAGCTTTGCCTGTGTCAGTGAAAGAGTGACACAAATGACCAGAAATCTCCTGAATCCCAAACACAAGACGATTTTATCACCAGCATTTTCTAAACTGTAAAAACCATAGGAAATAAAAAAAAAGTAGGAGCTGTTATTCAGCTGAGCACTGAAACAGGAGGATCTTTTCTAAACCATTTCAACTTCTGTAATCATTCTAATACCTCATTTATGCTCTGTAAAGGTGTACTTAGAGGACACCTTTATTTATGGTCAAAGCCTGCTACATCTCATCAATTCAGTTTAATCCTGGCACTGCAAAGTTTCCTAAATGGCCTTGGTGAAATGTGATTATGGTTCAGCCTCCTACCCCTGAAAATGAGCTTAATAACATCATTTACTCTCTCCATTGCGCCGTTCAAATTATTCATGAATTTTTCAGGGTAAGAAAACATCTGCCATATGGCAGCAAATACCAAAGAGCCCTGTCTTTAACTGCAGGCTCTGGGCTTTTCTATGGTACAGATAACTCTGACTTAGAATAGCTGTTTTGGGGCAGGGATAATTGCACTGCCACAGTGAGTTACCAGAAATGGAGACAATTGGTCCAAAAATGCAAATCAATGCAAAAAACTTTTTTTTTTGTGTATTTGAGAAGATGCTGTTTGGAAAAGCCACTTTTAGAGATCTGCAGGTTGCTGGGGCTGAAACCAGATGAAAAAGTTTCTAAAATAGGTGATAGCCTGGTGGCTGAGATATTCCTCTATAATGGTGGAAAACAACAGAGGGAAACTTGAGTCTGGATCACCCATTCCCTAAGTAGCTGGTCCAACAAGCACCAGATCATTTTTCAACACCCTTTTGCCTTTTTCAGTGAAAAAAACCCCAAGCCATCTTGATTCTGTCCTGCTAAAGAAAGGAATACTCTCTGAAGCTTTAAAACTTTGGCAGGACAGAAAAACCACCTTGTCTCCTCTCTTAATTACAGCTGTGACACCCTAACACAGTCCAAGCCAAAAATCCCTTGTGATTGTGCCTGGCCACTGGAAATATCACAGGTATGAAAAAATTTCATGCAATTATGTGATTAGGGGCACTTCCCAGACTTTTGCTCTTTTCTCTTAATTGTCAGGTTCTGTTCAAATACATGAAGTCTGTAGCTCTTTCCTTTGTGTGAATAGCTTTCTCAATCCCTATACAACTTAATATTCTGTTGCCCTATTAAGCTAGCCATGCAGAAAACGGTTTCTAGCCAAATAATAGGAATAGAAAACGTATGAACTCTATACCTCAATGAGGTGTTAACTTCAAAGCCTTGTTATTTGGGAGTTGGGGCCATTTAAATGCTGACATTATTAGGCAAGGAAGTCTAAGAAACAAGCACTCAGTGGGAGTCAAAGATCTTTTTAAAAAGCATTTTCTTTATGCTCATCACACCCCAATTCATTTAGGATGGGCTCCTGTTCTATGCCTACACGTTTCCTAATTAAGACTTCTTTCCTTGCCACAATGTTTAGGTTGGAAGGAATCTGAGGCTCTCCGTGTACCCCCTTCATGATTGGCATATTTTTTTCTTTCCCCTCTCCCATCTCCCTGGTTGTAATTACATTACAGTGGCTTATCTCTCCATCAAAGGATGGGTAAGTGGTCCCTTTATAAACCTGCTTGGAGCAGCTGTTGGCCAGTCAGGGAACACTGAGGCCTGACCAGAGCTGCACTTTCCCCAAAGGGCTTATCTATATTGTGCTGCACTGAATGCGATGTGAATCGGTGTAGACAAGAACAAATAGCATTCAGCACATGTCAGTTTTAGCCTGGCCTCATCAGTGTTTAATCATGATTAGCTGACATGCACAGTTTATTGTGGTCTTCACCAGCCAACATATTGTGACCAGTATTACGTCAATTACTCAGTTACCCAAAATTGCATCCAGACATGATTAAATCCTTTCGTTCCTATGGCTTTGTGAAGACTCAGCAACACAAATTTGGCTCTTTGGGACCTGGGCAGCCAAGGCTCACATCCAGGTTTGGGCCGGACTCTTGCCACGGAATGATGCAAAGCCTCTGGACTATCCACTCAGTAACAGCAAGGCGCAGCTGCAACACAGGCAGGGATCTCAGACTGGCTGCAACCTCGGTCTAAGTGCTCAAAGCAATGAGGTCAGAGCACCACAGGCTTCAGCTGGCAAAGAGGCAAGTGATTGCTCCTGGTTTCAGGTAGGGAATACCATTTGTGTCTCACCCAAAGCCCAAGGTGTTGCAGCTTTCCTGCTGCAAAAGCCACGTCAGCTCTGCAGAGCATCCTGCAATGCCACACCTGACTGCAGCTTGGGACAGCCCAGGGAGGATGGCACTGCCAGAAACTCAGTCCTACTGGGGGAAAAAGTGGGATTTATATGCTACATATTATGAAACAATACTCCTTTATTCCTCAGATTCTTGCATTGCTAGCATTTAAATGAGTTTTGTGCAGATGCCCTGAATGAACCCCACTTTTGCAGCAGCAGCAGCTCCACACAGACTCCTCCTCAGGTCCCATTGGAGCTGCCCATTCATGTGCACGAGAGCAGCTCCATGTTAGCCCCATTCAAGCCTAATTCCAGCTACAGTCCAAAAGCAATACACCCTTGGCAAAATACTCTGCTGATACTAATGGATCAGAATTTTCTGTATACTCAGCATCTTGCTATAACTCCATATCTACATCCAACTCATCAACAATTACCTTTTTAAAAAAATTATATATATATATAATTTTTTTAAAAAGGTAATTGTTGATGAGTTGGATGTAGATATGGAGTTATAGCAAGATGCTGAGTATACAGAAAATTCTGATCTTTTTAGAACTCATGCAGATGTATGGCACTGGGTGAATGGCAGAAATAATAATATATGTTTTTCTGGTCCAAATCACTTGCAGGGATCTCACAGAAGTATAGTAGGCAGTCGATATCTTTTCAGCTGGCGTCCCCATTCTACTTTTGCACACAGCCAATGTATGTATTATCGTCGTTTTTTTTTTTTTAATTTCCAGAAAGGAAAATGTCCTATGGGCCCTTCTGCTTCTGCTAAGCTTGCATGTTGTGGGGTCGATGGAAGATCACATCTTCTAATGGTTCCTGCTCCTCCAAGTGCAGAGACATGAGGTTTGGGAACAAAAGGCATTATTCAGCTCCTGGGAGCAGAACACTGGCATCTATGTTTTATGGACTATTTGAAGCCTGAGATTTTTAGGGGTCAGCAGCCTCCCCAACCCCTGTGCTCATTTTGCTGGCACCCCTTGGGCAGAACAGCTACAACAAGAACAGTCTTTCTGAAACCTAGGGATCCTCAGGCTCCCAGAACTGGCAGTTACTGTGTGCAGGGAAATTCTGAGTCGTGTATGGCTGAGGCCACATCTGGTGTGAAATGTATTTACCATAAGCACCCCGACCACACTGAGGCAATGTTTAAAAGCTACAACGTTTTCAACTAAATCACCATGAATCAGTCATCTGCTTTCTACATTTTTTCCTTCCTAACACAGCTGATTGCTGAAATATTCATGCATACATTTTCTTTCCTAATCTTCTTCCTCCCAGCATGAATCTGAGGAGCAGGAAAGTGTAATATGCAAACCCAGAAATATTTGTTATATTTAGATGTCTGGACATAGCTCCCAGTTGTGGTATCGCTGGATGATTCCAGGCAAAGAAAAGTAAGCTTTCCTCACCAAAGTTAAAAGCTGGCACCAATTCTGCTTTTGCTTATTTTGGTATAAAGCAGGAATTTCTCCTCTTTAGTCAATAGACTTGTACCATGAGGGTAAATTAGAGGGGAGGCAACTCAGCATGTAATAAACAGGAGTGAGAAAAGAGAACCCTGTGGGAGGCAAATATGAATTGGGTAATTTAAGAAAAATCAAATAGCCTAAGGGGATAAACTGAAGCTACTTTGCTAAAAAAAAAAAAAAAAAAGTCACTCAGTCTAGGACTATGAGGTTTAAAGCCTGATGAATTCTACAAACTTTTAACTTTTTAATTACTGGGTAAGCAGCCTAACAAGATTTTCCTGCCAGTGTGATGAGCAACTTCATTCATCTCTGTCATTCCCATTCCTGTGCCTGACGCAGGCAGGATTCCTAGAACTTGTGCATGGATGGACAAGGTGCCAGTGGTACCAATGGTTTTGGAGAGCAGAGGTTAGGAAAAGAGCTGTGAGATGAATTGAAAAGTACAAAATCAGGAAAGTGCATTATCAACCTAACAAGGAGAAGGTTAGAGGAAAATAAATGTGGGAAACAGAAAAAGCAACAGGCAGTTCATCAATGCAACGGCCATAGGTATTCCTGGAACTAGAAATGAAACACCACTAGACTAAAAAGCCTACATTTCAATTATTAAGTATTAGGTCCTGTCTCCTAACCTCAGTATTGACAGCTGGGATATTATATTAATTATATTTATATTAATTATATTAATATATTATATTAATTATATTGTGTCACAGGCTGCCTCTTTTAGAACAGGGTTATGCCCATTATTACCTTAGATATTGTCAGCTTCTCTACTCTTCAAGCAGAAATGCTAAAATCAGTAAAATATATTGCTCCTAAATATTTCTGACAGGAGCTAATCCAAGGAAGCTCTGTAATTTGCACTAGAAAGTGGGTAGCGAAGGTGAGCACTAAATGTCATCTCATGAAGGATTTCTGGATTTATAAACTGTGGTTTGTTTATTCCCATTTCATAGAGGAGTCACTGAGGCAAAGAGAGTGGTTTTGTCCCATGACTGTGAATGGAGGCTCCAAGAAGTCCTCCTTAAGCACCTTGAAACTCTGCTAATCCTCGGCTCAGGCTTCCTCCCAAAAGGTTGAAGTGTTTAAGCAGCCACTTGGGGTCTGACTGCACTCGTTTGAGCTGTGTTTTGAAAGGTGCCTGTCCCTGCAGCCTGAGCACACCCTGCCTCTGTGCCACCACGAACACATGGACACCACCATGGTTATTCACTCCAGGACCGATTTTAATAAGGGGCACCTTCTCATAGTTACAAATGCACCCAAACCATGAGCTGTGGTAGCCAGGCTTACTGGGAGAGTCAAGTAAGCAGGGAAAAAAAAATAAATTAAGGATATGTTTGGCCTTAGTTTTAGGGGCTGTCTCATTCTGGTTTTACCTGATTTTTCCGCCTGCAGAGTCCCATCCCCAGCAGTGCCTCCTGTCCTCATGGGCTGCACTGAACTGCGCTATCAGCAAACCTCCAACCCTTACAAAGGAAAAAGAGAACATGAATTAGCTGAAATAAAAGACCTTGGCCAGATTGCTTTGTTGGATAAAGCACCTTTGTTGTAAGAATGTGGGAAAAGAGAGTCCAACCACAGCTCATCCAGATTCCTTAGGCACACACGCCCAGTGATATGTATTTGTGAATATTTTCCACATTTATATTTGCTAACCAAACTAACCAGTTTTTACTTGTTTAATTACTGCCGAAGAAAGAGGAACTGTCAGTGCTTTAAGAGTTATGCCAAAGCACAGGGTGGGTTCTCTCTGATTCATATGCTGCATGTCTACAGAAACCAAGACCCAGCATTAGGAATGCCAAGCACTTAAAAAAGCAGCAGTCCAGCTCTATGGTGTATTTTTTAATCTAACTCCCTCGTTAAATTAATGTTATTCCTAACTTTCCCAGCAATTTAACAGCGTATCAGACATTTTATCAAAACACAAGGAAACACAAAGACCTTTGAGGGGGTAAATGTATGGGATCTAAGAGACTGTGCCAAGTGAATGAAAGTCATCCCAGCTCTGACTCTCTCTTTAGCTTCATTGGTACACAACATTACCACAGGAAGTAGATGAAATAAATACATATGATTTTTTTCCTACCAAAGTGGAAAAAAATCTCTTGAGCTTTGCACACAGAAAGACATGGAGGTTACCTGTGCGATGCCTTTCTGAGAATCACCACCACCACCACTGAAAATACAAAATCCTCATAGTCCAGAAATTTTCAAGAAACTTGGCAGATTTTGGTCTTTCCATTCCCAGTGAAGATATAAGTTAGTGGAAGTGTAAGGTGAGGATGCCAGCTACTTCCTCTATATCCAAAAACTGCTCCTAAATCTCACAGGAAGAGAGGGACATGATACACAAGAAAGAAAATATGGGGTAATATTCCAAGGACATTAGAGTGGGTTAGAATCAGGATGGAAAATGTGCTCTAATAAAGTCCCATAACATTATTACCATAATGACATCTGCACTTGGCTTTGTGAGGATTTATATCAGGTTATAAGGAGACACACAGGGAAGCAGATACTTCTGGATGCACAGGAATGCAATGTTCAGCCTTGAGGTGAATTTGCAAGGTGAGCCTCAACCCTTCCAGAGGCCTGAAATTTCTGCTCATCCATATTGTTCACATGCTTCTTATCTCTGTCTGTTATTAAACTACAGGATTTGACCTCCTTGCTCAGTCTTTTCATCTGCAAATTGCAAAAAGCAATATTCACCTTTCTTGCAGAAAAGGATTTTAGAATTAGAGAGATGAAAGTGCTGCCTCTCACCATGGAAAAACCTTGGACAAATGCACAAAAAAAGTCAAGGTTTTGATGTAGGATGGCCACTACTGCATGCACCCTGGAATGAAGGAATGGTGGGCAGGAAAAGATAGACACTCCTCCTGGGACCTACAAAAGTAGCTGTCTAAACCTGGAGACTTCACATCTAGAACCACACATACGATACCCCTTCATGAGCCCTCCTGCAATTTACTCGTCACAGTATCCACGACAGGTAAATTAACTTAATTACAACCATCACACACTTGAGAAAACTGGGACACAGCAAAGAAGCAGCTCATTGTCACCACTGTCACTACAGCCCAGACCTTTCTGATGGGTAAATCGCTTGTCAGAAAACACCAATTCAAGTTTTAGTTTCCTAACATAGGATTCAACCCAACACCCTGAGATTAGCCAAGCGTCCCTGAGGTTATTCAGAGGTAAACCAGGGTTTGTTTTATTTGTTTTGAGTGAAATTACACCGCTGAAATGGCGTTGAAGAGAGAAGGGTTTTAGTTCTACAAATCTTGCACCTTGCAAGTTCAAGTAGCCCGTCTAGACAGTGTATTTTATGCTGTGCTGACATGTATATAGAGGAACAGTTGAAGCAAGAAGCCTCATATCCATGATTTTAGCAGGAACAAGAAGGATACTGTTCAGGTATGTTTGTTATATTCTCAGATATGCTGGTGGTGTCAATATGAGTTTCCCAGGGCCAGGTTCTAAATGCAGCTGTGCCCAAATGAAAAGTGACTCCTCTGGACTCAATTAGCCCAGGTCTCCCCTTTCAGTGTCCAATTAGAGACCAAAGGATCTTGTCACAGTTGTATTCACAGCCAGTGAGTGGCTGTGTCCAGCACAATGTCATTCATTGCCATGGTAAATGCAGGTTTTGGGGGTGTTTTGGGGAGAAATTTGGGGTTGAAATTTGGGGCTGTATTACCTGCTGTTTAGGAGACAAGTGATAAATTCACAGTTGGGAAATATACAGCAACAAGTGAAGGCACTGACAAACAAATGTAAGAGAAGAAAAGCAAGTTTTGAAAGTGACTTTTGCTTAACAACAGCTCCCACCCAATAAAAAACTGCCCTCTCAGTGGTAAGGAGAGATTAGGGAAAACTGGCATCACCAGAAAGGTTGTCCCAGAAAAAATTGCTGTCTAGAGAATTGCAAAGGAGAATCCAGACCTTTTCCTGCCCTGAGCAGATCAGGTTTTGAGGATTTTGTGCAAGGCTTGAAACGATTTCCAATGCTAAATGTTAACAAGGTTTTCAGATAGTCCTGAGACGTTGGGGTGTAAAGGCCAAATGAGATCCGTTTACACAAGCAAAATGGATATTTAAGTAGAAAGCAGCCACCATGAAAAATGTTTTTAAAAATGCTGTTTTGGTTAATGCAACATACTGTACTTCTGCCAGCAAAGGCAGTTTCTGATCAGGACATGCCGTGCTTTCCTCTGGAGATTCTGCAGGCAGGGTGGTCTTCCATGAGGGAGGGGAAAGAGCTTAGTTAACATTACACATCCTTCATATATGCAGGCTGGTAAATGTAAGGCATTGCAGCTGTGCAGTTTGTCACCAAAAGCCAAGCTGAAAGGAGTCTAAATGCAGGAGACCGACAGGAAAATGACCCAGCCACTCTCGACACCTTTGATTCTCCCCCTTCAAAATAAAGCAACTTCTCCTGCATTTGTGCAGCCTTGATCTTTAGAGAGATTGGTCAGATGGTAAAGACAGGGGGAAAAAAGAGACAGTGCAAAAATACCCTAATAAGTGATTTATTATTTTCACATAGACTATGAAAGAAGCCTGCAGTCCCTTTATGCTAGATTAAGTTAATTTTGATAGGAAAAGGCTTCGGCACTGGAAGAATGCACTTTGTACCACAGAGATCTAAATCCATTCTGGAGGTAGGGGCTGCTCTGAAGACCTCAGCTTCCCTTGCCTTTACCGATGCCTGCAGAAATCACCTCTGTGCAAAGGAGGGATGTAGCTGGCAAATCAAGTGCATTTCAGTGCAATAGCATGTAAGAAAGCATCCTCAACCAGTGCATGTTTAAACCCAGTGAGACCTGAGCCCAGCTAAGGCTAAACAAGTCTTTTTGTGAAACAGATACATGTGAGGAAACACTGATCAGCTGGAATATGGGATTCATTTTCTGGTTCATCCCCTCTTTTCCACCTAGAATTTCCAGAGTTTGAAATGTAAAGAATCCATCTAAGTTAATAGGGAGATGTTTATGTAATTATATGTGTATAGCAGGTAGAAAGAACTCATTTTAATATCGTAAATATGGCGGTCACCTCCCAGGTTAAACAATTTACTAAGATCACTTGTTTTCATATTGGCAGATCTTTAAAAAAATTGGCAAGTTGGAAATTTTGTGTTTCTCTTTGAGAGGTGAAGCAAAGTAATCAAGCCATACTATCTGACAGGTGCTAATTCCAAGAAAATAGATATTACACCAATTATCCATATTATTAATGTTGTTGCTATTATTATTATTATTAGCAGTGTTTTCCATCCTGTGCAAAGCAAGCATTTGAAAGAAGGCATGAATACAAGATTATTATACCATTAGAACCATTCACCTTTACCTCTGTGATTAAGATTAGAAAGACTTGAGAAAGCCGTTTATCAGATTTCTTAAATTCCAAAGGTCTTAGCTGTAAAAATTCAACTCTGGCAAAAGAGAATAATTTAGGAAAAGATGCCATCATTTTTTCTAATCTCAGCCAAAACTTATTCTGGAAGAATTTCCACTGAAATAGATGGGATTGTTCACAAAGTCGAGCCTTTCAGCATACATACAAGAGAAGGAATGCTGCACGCAATTTTGAGGCAATTTTCCTACTCCCTTATTCCCAAGTTACAATATAGTCAAGATGGCCTCTTCAGCTTTCAGGCTCCCAGCTTGGAGTGCTGCTCCAACAGTGTATTCCCAGCTGAGATGGGATCACCAGTGAGTGGGACCAGCATATGGCTGAGCACGTGCAAGAGTACAGTTGGATGCACAGCCCAGTCCATGGCTACTTCCAGCTGGGAGTTTGTGACCTGTCACATTCCTCCAGAGATTGTGCCACTGTCCCTCTTCTCTTCCGCTTCCTCGGATTTGCCATCTCTTTTGGCAGAACCTCCTTCCAGCTGCAGGTTTTAGGGCATGAGTGAAGTGGCTGGGGTGGACAGGAAGGGTAAGCTGGATCAGCAGAACATCTGCCCATGCACAGAACCTGGGCAGCAGTGCAGGAAATCTCCTGCGTGGGATCCAGCTTCAAAGCTGCTTTTCCCATATGTTAGCAGCTATGAGGAGGAGGAATACACAGCCCCATTCCAAGCTGGATGATCCCATTTAAGGCTGAAGCATCCCTGCAATGTAAGCACAAATATACAGAGAGAGTAAGGATTTACAGATTTTACACAACAGCATGACCATCAATAGGGTTATAAACCAAGTGCTCATCAGTAACACCATGATTTTGCTCATTTAATTCAACCTGATTCAGGTTCTTCATGGAAGCCTTTGAAACACGATGAAATGTTATTTTCTAGCTCCCATCCACCCAAACTCCGTGAGATACAGACCAGGCTCATGCTGCAAAGACCTCCACAATCACACTTGGCTCTTTGCACCTCGGGCTGCAAATCTTTCAAATCTGTCAGGTTATTACTTTGCCACCTGCATATTCTGCACACAGGACAAAAAGCCCAAAATATTGTCACTGCACAAGAGTAACCTGCTTTTAGACCTTTATCAGGCATATATTTATACCAGATGGCCTACTTAATATCATAAACCATGAAAATCTATCTTGAATTTCTTTACAAAACACCTAAATTTCTGGGGCTTGTACCAAGCAATCAGTTCCAAAATTCTGAAATGAAACAATTGTAAAATCTAGGTTACAAAAATAACATGTGGTAATACCAGCTTTGGAAGATTAGAGAAATGAGGCACAGCTACAACCTGCTCACCTTGGGCAGCCTTGATGACGCACTCACGTAAACACAAGGACACTCAAAAGGAACATGTTCACTACAATTTTCCTGGAGGAATATTCTCAGGCTACTACAAAAACCACCAAGATTTTGGGATACTCATTCAAAACATAAGATAGAGGATATAAAGAGATGTTACAGTGCAGAAAAGTTGTGCTTGGAAATCCTTGGTGTTTTATGAGCCCCAGCCAGGTATTCCCAAAAACAGAGGAGGAACTTGAAGGAAGAAGAAAGTCATGCTTAACAACAGGTCCTTGATACTTAATAAACCATTAGCTTTTGAGACATATGCATCTCATGTACCTATTCACATATTTCTTGAGCCATAAATATTTACCATACAGGGCTTTCCTGTTTGTCCCCCTTCCCCCCCTCCCCCATAATACTATTTCAGAAGACTAAATTAAAAAAATTAAAATAAAAATTTCCCCTCTGAGTTGTATACTGAAAAGAACAAAAGAACTAAGAGGTCTGACTCTCCAACTTTCTGAGACTACTGTCATTACTAAATGAAGGAAGTAATTTTGTGACAAAAATCATTCTCAGAAGAAAAATATCCAAATATTAATATCTCCCCACCTTTTAGTAGGAATGGGTAATGTTAAATTTCTGCTGCACTAACTGCTCTGAAATACCAATGCAAATTGATAAAACCAACCCAAACTGATCTTATTTGGTTCTCCTTTTTTTTTTTTTTCTAGAGGATGGAATTTTTTTTTCTTTTTTCCTGACTCATGAAAGACACCAGACAGTGATGTGGATGATGTGGTGAAAGCTCTGAAGAAAAAAAAATCTACTTAAGTCAAGGAATAGGGGAAGTGGTCACTCTGCAAGGTCATTTTCCTGTGAGACTCTGTGACAGCTGGAGAAAATTAACCAAAATATCTGCATTCCAGAGAGGTATAAAAAGAAGAAAGAAAGGGAGGGGAGGGGAGGGGTCAAATGTCTTGTGGAAACCTGTAGGAACAGCAATGGCATTTTCTGTATGGGCTCACTCAATCTCGTTTCCTGACAAAATTCTACAAAAATAGGAGGAGATTTTTAAAGTCTCAGAGGGTAGTCAGGCAGCCAGCTCCCTTAAAAGTCAGCAGGACATTCATTAAACTTGAACAGATTAGCTGCATTGGATCTTTTATCTGATGCTGGCACAGGGGCCACACAGAAATCTTATTCCCAACACTTTATTACCATTTAAAGCGTTACAGATCAGTCACACTTCCGAAGTGGAAGAGTTTGGAAGACAGCAATACTACCAAGGTATCAGATGTGTTCTTTGGTTTCCATGTTTATATTTCAAGGAAATAGCTATTGAATGCCAAATTTGTTTCCACACTATTTCTGAATCCCCAGCATTGCTTTTGTTTTGTGATAAAGTGAAACCAAAATTCTCTCAAACATTTAAAAATTTTATTCATATTCTTTTGAAAATTCCCACAGGTTTCCATGCCATATTTCTCCCAGGCCAAAACCAAAATTGAACTTTAAAGCCTGAATCCTGTCTAAATTAGTGTGTTTTTGTGAAACATTTTGACTCTGCCAAAGCTGAATATTAATTGAAACCATACTTTCCTACCTTCAGAGCACTTCTATCCCTGGATGGATCCTCTGGTCATTTCAGATTACTCTACTTGGAGATGAAGCAGCTCACTGTTGTCATTTCAAGCAATGAAATTAATTCATGCAGGAAGGATAGGCTCAGGCACTCCCTCAGTGGGAGCAAGACAGACAGAAGGACACAGGCAGGACTCAGGAGATGGCATCCATGAGTAGAGGCAAATTAAAGGGACTGAAAAGCAGAATTACAATATTTTTCAGTCTCCCAGGCATTACTGTTGAGGTGAGGATTTCAAGACAACACAGCTGCCATTTGAGTAACTAAATTTTACAGACCACTCTGTATCTGTGACCTCCCACTGCAAGAGACAGAGCCAGATTTCCCTCTGAAAATTCATCTACCTCTTGAGGTTTTTTCAGGAAGCCGAGCCTTTCCAAAAGCCCTGTGCTAAAATCACAAGCCTTTCTAAAATTGCTGAAAGGAGGCAGAAAGACAAACAAACACTACAGAGAACTCTGAGACATTGCAACCCATACCAGATCATCTACAAGTGGAGAAGCAACTACTCCACATCTGCAGCAAGGCTGTGTACTGTAGTGAGAACTGGACATTCCTGCTCACTGCTGTTTCACATTCGTCACATCCAGGATGTTATAGCATGGCTTTTAGTCAGCAAAAGCAGAATCTGCAGAGAAAGCTGCTGAAGGATTTCATGTGGTCTCCAAAACCTAACTCAGCAACACTGCATTCTCTCTACTGCAAAACACCAAGTGTCCTCTCCTCATAGCTTCACCACTTTGTTTGAAGTCTCTGTCCACAGTTATCACAATGTCACTGCTCTTCATTTAACCTGATTTTCTCAGGCAGTTTATCTATTTTGTGGAGTGAAAAGAAAACAGTGTCTTATTAGGGAAGACAGATTTGTTTGGTTTTGTTTTCTCAAAATTTATTTTGATTTGCTCATTCTCTCTTTTCCTTTATTTCCCTCACAGCTATTTATCATCTGAAGGTTAAGAGAGCTCCCAAAGGAGAAAAAAATAAAAGGATGTGGCACTTTGCATTACTAACTCCACTTAATGCTAACCTCTTGTTGTGTTTGGAATCTGATATACGTATCGTCCAGGTAGTTACAAAAAATTTCCCCGACTATTTACAGAACAGATAATGGTTCAAAATAAGCATTAAATGATCCAAAATGTGAACTTAACAAGTTCAAAACTCAGGTAACTCTAAAACATATTGAATTCACTTCTTTTAAAGGAAGAATTTAGTTTGTGCACTTGTTTAATTTTTAAATGGACCAGAAGCAGAAGTTCAAAATGTCACAATAAACCTTGCTTTCAAAAGATTGCTGCTTGAGCTTCACCTCAGTGAGATTCAGAAAACTCCAGATAAACTATTCAGCTTGTTATCTGAACCAAAATGCTGATCATTTGAGGATTATTCAGCTCCCTATCTTTACCAGACACCTTTTTTTACCCATTAGTGTCTCTAAGCCATCATAAAACCTCTCCCCACACAGGGGGTTTTCTTGACCTGGTCATGGCTGTGTTTATTCCTGACATGGAAGTGGCAAGTTTCCCAGAGCAGCTTTCCTGGGTACTCTGACTACTCATTCCTGTTCATAAGGAAGAAGGGGAGTAGTTCATAAGAACCTTACTGGTACTTGTCATCTTTCTCTCTTAATGCTTTTCTGTGGTTAATTTGATTAATTTTTAAAAGGTAAATATTGAAATACATTCATTGACATCCCGTTATCTGTGGATGTTTACATATAAGAGAACAAATCCTCTACTCCACTTGAAGCCAAAATAAACAGATCTTGTACAGGCAAGTTCCAACTGTCTTGGGGTGTTGGATTTATCACCACAGGCTGCAGAGCTGTTTGATGCCTGTTCCTGCACCCCAGGTATGCTTTTTTTGCAAAGTTGCTGTGCTTCCTAGAGAATCTTCAGGCACACTTAGTAGCTTTTAGCCTTGACTGAAGCAATGTCAACTCAGCAACCTTTTATTTTCACATTCTTAATTAATAAAGAGATGAAAGACATGACAAAGTTAAAAGAAGTTATTTAGCCTATTTACCTACCTTGACTGTGAGCCTTAAAAGCACTCTGACTTTTTAACCTAATTTTCAAATTAGCTAATTTTAATGAGAGAATGAAGTATGCAAAAGTCCTTCACACCTTTCTATTAAGGTGTGCAGTATCTTCATACCACACAATTGCAAGGACAAAAGGATACTAAATTATTTTTTAAAAAGTTACAGAATGATTCACTAACCAGTCTCCTAATTCTTCACTGAATTCTGTCCTTGAAAATCTACCAAGTCTTTCTCAAACAAAAAGAATTTGTAGTGAATTAGCTATATATATATATATATATATATACCAAATAATAGTGTCCTATTCAGGAAAAAGCCACCAGTTTTATGCTTGAAATTATTATAACCAAATATATCAATCTGAAAACACGTATTTGATAAAAGCATGGAGAATAATGTTGGACTCATATTATCTGTGAATCTGCAGCAGAGCTGAAAACCAAAATAAACATACAATTAAATGTTACCAGTACTTATCATACAAGGTGATGTTCTGGTATTTGCTTTCAGGTAAGAACATTCCTCTTCAAAAACTTTTTTTTTCCTGGATTATCATTTTTAAAAGAGATAAGAAGTTTTTAAATTATTTTCTGCTACTAGGAAGGTGAGTAGATTATAAGTAATTTTGTTCCATGGATCAATCTCCATTGCTTTGCATACAGGGTAGCCTTAAATTGTTACCATTAACAATTTACACCCACTTGCTGGCCATAAATGACTTTCCAGGTCCAAGGCAATGGATTGTAAAACTGCTGACTCCACTGCTGGAGCACTGCAGAAGAGAAGAAACTGGATGAGACAGAGCAAGTCCTAAATGCCTTCCATAATTAACAAACATGGCAAGACAAGTTATGAAAAACAAAAGCAGACTGGACTTCAAGATATATACTTGAAGTTTGGTACTTTTGAAGAACTGTCCAACTACAAAAGCCTCTTTTGATCTACATTAATTGAAAGCAGTTAAAATTCAATCACACGTTTACAGCCACAGGTTTAAAACCGACTCCTAATCTTGCATCAATCTGTAACTCACTGGTCAGACAGGAATGCTTTCCTTCTGCAGAGGATACAAGTCTAATGGCAGCTGTCTTCAGTTCCAGCTGGAGAGTTTTACAGCTGTGGCCTCAGAATTCCCTGATCTCAATCCTGAGTACATCCACTATGAGGATCATTATCACTTGTGGAAATGACGGGGCTTCTGCAGATGAAGCCACTTGTTCCTGGGTTGGTTTCGTGAGATGAGGTAAGAACAGGATTCAGCTGGATCTGACACAATGCTTCCTGAGCTGGTCTGAGATAGAGAGAGCAGCATCTCCCTTTTTTTGGGAGGCAGGAGGTGGAGTTCACAGTTTTCAGTGGCACTGGTCAGCAGAGTGACATTACCATGAGCATGCCTGTAGGGGGATGCAGCCAGCCTCACCTTTGACCAGGTGAAGTAAGGAATAAGGAATCAAAAAACCACATTTATTCCCAAGGTTGCTTTTAGATTAAAACCTGCAGGGCAAACCTGAAATGCCACCAGACAACAGGACTCCATCTCACATGACAAGGACAGATCAGAGAACTCCTTGCCCAGATCCAGCAATCTGAACCAACACTGACTGCAGGAGCAATACTCAAGCCCAGCTCTGAATCCTCTCACAAGCCAAACCACTTCTGTATGTTATACTCAAGATTCATGAACCCCTACTCTTTCAGACCCCCCCAAAAACACTGAGAGGTAAACAAATTCTGCTTGAATATTCCATTATGTTATGTACCAGGAGAGCTCTGCTAGAGAGCTTGTGCTATTGTACTGTCTTGACTAATAGTTTGTGTGACATGCATAAGGAAGACCAGATATTTGCAAATTTAAGGATTTTTTTTTGCCCAAGGACAGCTTGTAAAATCCATTAACATGAATTGTGTCTGAGCTGATGAAGAAAAAAGAAAACACTGAATCCAGACCTTCAGTATTTTATTGGTGTTTCTGAACTTTTATTAGCTGTACTTTCTTCCATAAAATCAATTTAATAAGGTGAGCAGTGTTTTGGTAATGTATCAAAAGCAGTTCTTCTCTTCAAAGGGCATCTTTTTCACTCAATCTCTCCTCTAAAGACAGTGACATTAGTTTTGTAAATTAATAAACAGGCCAGCATCTGAGGACTGCATGAAGCCTCCATCACCCCTTATTGTGCTTTCTCTTCTGACCCCACTTTCCAGTGCAGGGCCCTCATCTCGACAACAATACCCTGAAAGCCTGTGTGGCACTCTGGGATCACACTTGAAAAGGCCTTTGGCTGAAGCTGGCTTTCAAGGAGGGGGGACAATTGGCAAGAGGCCTGTGGCTATTCATGCAGAACAGGCAGTGAAAAATGCCTGAAGTCAGATTCAGGGGTGGGCAATGCCCAAAAAAGAAAGCCCACATAACATGAATGGCTGCTGCTAGGAGACTAAAACCAAAGGCATGCCACTAGCAGGCCTCCATGTGCCGACATCAATGGGTTCATCCTATCCCTATTAGGGGCCTAAAATGATGGAGAAACATGAGAAGTGACTACAAGCAGGAAAGGAAAATAATACCAAAGTACACAACGGTCAATGCTTATATTGTTATACTAAACACTCAGGAGAAGGAAATAATATTTTCGATATTCAGCACCTTTTCTGCTGGCAGGGGTTGCATGGGTTGCAAAATCTGATAAGCAAAGTAGCCATGGCACATTTTCTTGGAGGAAGAAAGCCATGCACTTCGGTAATTAGTTATTTCTCATGCCCATAATTAAGCATGATTATAAAAACATATTGGAAAAGCCAGGCCTGAGTTAGAATGGCTCCAGACTAGGTGCTGGAGCAGCTCCAGCCCCCTGACTGTGCACACACAAGTCCAGTTTGGTTCCAAACCCAGCAGTGCTGGTCAGAAGGGAACAGGAAGTCTACACGTTTATTAAAGGAAACCACTTTAATGCACCACAAAAGCATTTCAGCAGCATACAAATGACCCAAACCTCAAGTGTGCTCAGGGTTAGGAAGGCTGAGAGGTGCTGTCTGCAGTGCCAAAGGCCTCCAGTCAAAAAAAAGCCCATTGTGAAGAATTTACTTTGCTTTAATTCAACAAGCAGTTCTGTTTTCCCCTCTTATAAAATACAGCTAACCCCTCATATTAACATCCTTACATTTCACACTGGAAAGCACAGACTGATGATCTCTTTTGAAAGAAAGGACACTGTGCACTACTTTATTAATTTCAGCAACATTCTGAAAATGACACAACAGTTTCTGTAGGAACAATCCATTGTCTCTAAAATCCTTTCTATTTCAGTACAGATGTTGGGTCTTGGCTAGCAAAAACCTTGAAAAATGAATTACAATGTCTAGTCATGTTTGGACCAATTTCTAGGCATTATCTCAGCTCTTAAAAAATGATCATATTATTTAGTTTATGAGCAATAATGTCTGACTAAAAAAGGTAGAAAATACAATGTGATACTACAATCAAGTGATTTCTTTCAAGGGGTGATGTTTATTATTTGGTGTGGAAGAAACCTCCCCATCTTGCTTTTTCAATTATCCATTCCTGCAATCTGAATTTCCAACCCTTTCTAAGTTTTTTAACAACATCTTTCCTTCCTGCACTCAGTGGTACAGCTGCTGGAAGGAAAGAAAGACCCTCATTATTGCTGTGCTCTGCCCTCCACGAGGGGTAGGAAGGAAGTAGCTGCTCCCAGCCAAAAGAGGGAAGAGCAGTGGCAGTCAGCCTGGGATTTCCCTCATTTGGTCACTGGTTTGGGTATGAAACTGGGTGGGCAAGTGGCGAATCTGATGCTCCTCTGGAGGCAATGAAGTAATCTGCTGTTCTGCAGTGAGAGTCAGGAAGGGGCTGTGCACACTGCAGCAGCAGAGCTGCCGTGATGTACTGAGACATCAGGGAAGGCTCTAAAGCAACAATTCAGAGCTGTTTGTCTGTCCATTTGGATAAAAAATTTTTACACCCATGATGGAGTCAATCTTAGGCCCAAGTGTGATCTCTTGTGTTTTTCTTTTATCTAAAATTGCTCCTGTAAATGACTTTTACTCATGCAAATTTCTACTTCCACCAGAAAATCTGTGCCTGTTTTGTATCTTCTCATGTATTGATGAGCAACGTCTCACTGCTTTAATGTTTGAAAAAACCTCAAGAACACTAAAAGCCTTATATAGAATTTAGAGATTAAATATATTTATAGGTGTCATAGATTGAACAAAGGGATGTGAGTAAGGCTAAATGCAGCTACACTGCTGCTCTGCCAGAGGAACTCCTTCTCTTGAGTGGTTGTGATTCCTGTAGCCTCTCAAGGTTGAGTATTTGGGACTTGGTATTCAATCTATTTAGTGGCGGAAAGCAGAGGTGTTTATGATATATGGCCAAGCTCAATCCTGTAATCCAAGAAATTGAAGACTCTGTCATAATTTTCTCATACTTTGAGGCCACTGCTTCTCTTCCTTTCTTTTTCATGGATGAGCAAATAATTTTCCCCCCAACAAAAAAGATGAATCATTACACGACTTTGTAAAGCACAGAATTAAAAAACGTTTGTAAAGCACAGAATTAAAAATGTTTGCAAATCACAGAATTATGTTTGAAAGATTTAAGTTTACTTTTGAATGTGAAGCATTACGTGAAATAAAAGAAGAGTCAAGACCTGTAAGATCCACTCTTGCTTCCTTTAGTGAACAGTTTATCTACATTTCTAAGGCTGGAAATTTAAAAATCCTGTTCACTTACAGGGGTTTACTGTGAATTGAATATATATTTTAATATATATATATTTATATACATTTTTATATATTTTTATATATATTTCTGTGAATTTAATATGTATATATATATATAGAGATTATCTATCTATCTATCTATCTATCTATCTATCTATCTATCTATCTATCTAATTTCCTCATCAATCCTATGGCAGGACAAGCTAACTCTCTAGATATGTCTTTCTCTCTCCAGGAATTAAAGTTGTATTAGGTACCATAGGTAAGCTCCTAACATTCTCTAGACAAAAAAGTTAGACTGAATCTCTTCCATTCCAAACAACAGGAATTTTACTATCTTGGATTTCAGCTTAACTTGCATAGCCCTTTGAATACCCTTACCAGTTGCAAAGGGCATTTTTATAGTTTCCCTTATCTAGTTAGTTATATTGGCACACACAAAGTGATACATTCAACACAGATCAGATTTGACAGGTAAAAAATACTTGAATGTTTCAGGTTTTTCAGGATTCTTCAATGGATTTTGGATATAATTTGTGTCAATCGAAGGAGGGCCTTCCTAGCTTTGGAGGTTGAGAAAACAACCTTCCAAAGCCTGAAGAAATATATCTTTTTAAAATTTGTGAGATCTGAAAGGAAAAGGGTGGGTGGTCTGAGCCCTTCAGAAGGTCTCTGATCTTCTGACCCATTAGACCATTAGTTCACCTAACCCAACCAATAGCTATTCGAGTCTAAGGGTATAAAGAAAGGTGGCAATAAAAATAAATTACTAAACAAAAGCAATAAAAATAAGCAGTTCAAGGCTTTTTTTTCCTCCTGTGAAATCTGAAAAGTTTATAGGTTGTTCGATTCTATCCATTCAGTCAAGACACCTACTTGATCTTGCCAAGAAAAAGTAGGATTAAACTACCATGGGTGCCCACTACAGAAACAGGGTAAGTTACTGACGTCAAGCCTTTGCTGTGTGTGCTGCTCCTCAGTTTGATGTTTAGTCACTGCTTCCCGCTCAGACCAAGCGGTTTTGTATACAGAAGCAGAAAATCCTACTTAATAATCATTGAACTGCAAACACCAAGACTGTTGGGACACAGCAGAAGTCACACATGGATGCCCTGGCTGGACTACAGGAGCTGCCCATATACACATCTCCCAGCTCCAGCTCCTCACAGAACAAACTGTAGCTCTCAGACTTTTGGCCAAGGGGCTCTGAAAAGTCAGGATCTCATTTAACTTGTTGCTTCTTTGAAATTGAAAACATTGAGGAAAAGCCATACATCGCACTGGGTCTTACTTATCATCAGGTTTAGCCCCCTGTGATGTTTTTTCTTCCTTTTTTTTATTTCAAAGAGCACTCTCTATACATTTCATAGCAGCAAGCAGAGCCAGACAGCATGTGGAAAACAAGAATATCTCCTAATACAAAAACCATTAGGCAGCACTTGCTGTCTATCTGAAAACCAGAAATTAGATGTTTTTTCAGTGAAATAGCAAACATCCACAATGGGGTCTTTTCTGGGGTTTTGAGGCTGGGGAAAGACTCCCCAGTCTGATTATAGATAAAGCATTGCTGCTAAGGAAAAAATATAATGGCTGAGGCATTGTACTGGAGATTCTGCCCATGTTTTCAGATATACTTTATGCTTGTGGGTAGCTCCCTTAATCTCTCTGCTAAACCCTTGGTTCCTCTGTGCAGAATGGATATTGTAATTGTCTTTGTTTGCCTTCTAAGCACACAGTGAAGGAATATGTATTATTATGTGTTTGTAAAGCACTTTGCACAAGAAACTACTAAGAAACACAGCCTGTGTATTGCACATTCTCACCAACACTGATTATCCCCACTTTCAATTCCTAATTTTTAGTCGCTTGTGGCATTTTCCCAGTTGCTAGATAAGAGGCTGACCACTGGGATAGTTGGTGTGAACAACTGAATTAATGCCAATGCTGCCCATGAACAGGGAGCCTTCTGCAGTGTCTCCACAGAGATGGCACGCCAGACAGAGTGCTGTGTGTGCCACCAGCTCAGCCACGGAAAAGATGCA
This sequence comes from Passer montanus, assembly GCF_014805655.1. Lineage (NCBI taxonomy): Eukaryota > Metazoa > Chordata > Aves > Passeriformes > Passeridae > Passer > Passer montanus. The sequence goes on along the minus strand of NW_024370374.1, from coordinate 6,677,757 downwards.
GTAGAAACACCCAAGGATGGTGTTGGCTCCGGTGATGGCAGCAATGGGCTGCATTCCACCAACCATGGCACTAAGAACATTTCCAAATTCCCTTCATCTTTAATTTATAGCCACAGCCACACAGTGGCTTTATTTAGAAGATGGAGACCTGAAATATGAATCTCCAGCTGTTCTCTGCTCCCCTTTGGATCCAGGATGGATCCAAGCACCATAGCATATTTCCCTGAGTGTAGCCATAGGACTTACCACATTTCCTAGGTTGTCTGGTCATTTTTCTGGAGAGTCTCATTACTATAATTCTTTTTTACAGCTGGATGCAAGCCTGGAAAAAAGCCCTGAGCTTCACGCCAAGATAAAATATTACAAAAAATAAACTAAATGTTTTTCTGCCCACTGAATCTATTCCAGTGGTCCTGTACTTAATAAAATGTGTTTAATTAATGTCAGTGGGTGTTACCTCAGCAATGAAGGCAGGACTGGGCTTACATAGTCAATAATTGCTTAAAACCTCATTCTTGATGAATAATAATCAATGCTATGAGGACTGAGATTCCAAAGGTGTGGAAAAAATATTGTCACCTGAGTAAAATATTGCAATAAAAGTGTGAACAAAACTGGATTATAGGACATACCTGGAGAAGATTTGATAAACATTCATATAGAAACATTCTGGATACAGTGGGAGCACACTTTGATATGGGTGAAATCAAACTTGAGATGCAGTATTGCTAATTATTGCTAGGCACCAGTACCACTGCTTCCCAAAGCAGACATTCTTAACAGTTCTCTTATCCAGGGATTCCTTTAGAGAAGTCTGAAGATAACCAAGCACATCTAAGCATTTAACGGAAGCAACAAAGTCAACTGCACTGTCCACAAGCTTGAAAAAAATATTCTGAAATAACATTTGGAACCCTGAGTCCAGGACAGGAGAAGTAGTGGATCCTGAGCCTGAAGATGAGGTCAATTCTTCCTCTTTTCCTCTCCAGATACAGCAGGGGGTTCCCTGCCCATCCTTTCCCTGGATAAGTGGCAGTCCCTACACTGACAAGGAGAGGCAGAATGCATCCAATCTCTTCCCAGTCTGATTTCATGGCAAACTAGTGGCAAACTACACAGGGGATTCCATAACAACAGAAATACTGAAAAATAAAATCTGCTCACAACTTGTCTCATTGCAGTTGTTCTTTTTCCCCGTTTCCCTTGTGTAATTTTGAGGGCTGGTAAAACTCTGCTTTTGTATCTGTAGTGAGTGGCTGTGATACTGCAGCAATGGCAGGTTTTTATTAGCTGAGCTGACTTCTGAAGTTAGGAGGAATTCACATTCTCCTTCTCTAAAGAGCAAGCTCTCATTCACCTATTTTTAAAAGATTTTCATTATGTCTTACAATAAATCTACTGAATACCTACACTGGGTTTATCTGCTTCTCGTAACATGAAAAACTCACCTAATGCATACAAAATTTAAAATCAGACACTTTTTAATCATCTGTGTGGAACTCAGTCCCCCTTATTTTTCCAGACTCAAACCAACTAAACCTGACTATGAAACCTTGCTGTTTCAAGATCAGTCCAGTGAAGGTTGCAGATTTCAACTGCTATTTTTGATTTTATCATTTTAACATGTTAAAATCTTCCAAAGAATAGATAACGTATGTATTATAACCCCTTTCATTTATGACCTTTTTGTTTTTATTTTTATCCCTGAAGATTAAATACATCAGATGCCAAAAATCAACTAAATCCAAATGTTAAAGTCACAACACAATAGTTTGCCTTCCCAGCACTGCTATCTTCTTTTAATAAAACTGATCACACCTCTCTTCCTGTGATTATAGACCAAAAAATAGTGTGTTGAGGCAGGATTATGACTAATCCATCCCCTGGTCATTAGGAAGGACTGATTGTTTCCAAACATCCACAGAGGTGGCACAGTCTCTGTACCTGGAGGCCTGTCTGCCTTCAGCCTCAGTGATTACGAAAGTATTGCCCCTGGTTAACTCTGAAACCTCTGTCAGTAACTCTGACTGCATCATAATTCACTTTATTCAATCTGACCCTCTCTTTAGTTTAAGTTGTTCTCTGGGGTATTTCTAGTTCTGCTGTTGCTGGGTGAATGGCTGCAGTGAGGGGAAAAAAATGGGGTTTGCATATTCAATTTCATGCCTTTGCTTCAAATTTGTGTACATATTCCATTTATGATGGGGTAGGGGGAATAGCTCAAGCATTCAGCCCCAGTTCAACAGCCATGACCACTGCAAGAGATGAAATGTGCAGGCAGAGAATGTTGCTCTCCGCATCACAGGAGATGGAGAACATTCCTTTCCGACAAGGAATTTGAATTCAATATGGCTTTTGAGATATTCATTGCTCTGTCATGGAAGACCAAAACGAGGGAGGTGGGAGGCTGAAGAGTGGTTCTGGTACTTTGCCCCCCAGGTGTCTGCAGTCAAATTGGTACCCAACCTTTCCTTTTTAAAATGGTGTTGTGTTTAGTCTTTGGAAAAAGCAGAAAAAACACAGAAATTATTGCTTTACGTGAACCCATACCTTGGGAAAATCATATGAGGTTATAACTAATAAACCAACAAAACCCTTGAAATGATTGTAGCAGAGTTCTGCGTGCTGCAAGAGATCAGTTCATGCTGGGTGAAAAGCAAACAGCAGCTCTTTTTTGAGGGGGAGTAAGAAATTGTCTTCAACTACCCAAAGGTGTTCCAGACAGCACTAACTCAAGGGACACCTGTGAAATGCTCCTCTCCAGATGTGGAAATGTGGTCACTGGAGAACAGACCAGTCAAGATGCAGAAAAACAGATTTAGGAAAAAACCCCAACCAAACAAAAAAACCCTGGAAATCAAGAGAAGCATTTGCATTTCTAGTTAGCATCATTCTCAAAAAGTAAGCACTACAGGATGTGGTTATTTTTTCCCCCCTTTCTATTTTAATTAAAAATAGCACAAGCTGAGTATGTCCATGTTTGGCTGCTTGGGAATTTGGTGGCACTCCCTCTCTGGCCCCACATCAATTTGATTTTCCTGCAGCAGATCTGCGACAAATTTTGCTCTGATGTAATACTTCATGCCAGGCAACTCAGTTTATGTCAGATCCAACAGCTCTGAGGCCAAGCACGGGACAGACAGAGACACTCGGGGCAGTGGCAGGCTGTGCACAGCCACATTTCCAGGCTCTGGAAAGCAAAACAAACACAGCCCAAATGCTGTGGAACAAACCTGGGCCCGTAAGTCCAGGCTGAATGAAACAGAGCTCAGTGCAAACACAGTCCAAAGGCAGTGGAAAGCAAACTTAGGCAAATAAACTCCAGGCTCTGTGAAACAGAGCACAGATAGACACACTCCAAGCACAAGTAGGAAAGCAAACAGAGACAAATATAGTCTAAACTTAATGAAGCAGATACACGAAACAGTAGCTGTCTCACTCTCCAAGCAAAATCTAAGTAACTTAGTCCAAAATCGCTAAGCTGAAGCATTTGTGACTCTCTTACAGGCAAGCTAGAGTGTTAACCTTCCCTTCTCATATCCTTCGTGCCTTCCACTCCCATTCAGCATGGGAGGCTTATTCTCCATCCCTCAATGGCCCACAGTAACTCCTGTGGGTCAAAAGCTTTCCAATTTTTGTATGCTTTCAGCAAAATGTGAAGACTTGCAGTGTTTCAAGGCAATACTCAAAAGCATCAAGGACACCTTACTCAAACGTATAAATACATATATATATGTGTGTGTGTGTGTGTGTGTTTACAGTTTCTTTTGGATATCTATAATGTAGTTTCCAAGGGAATGAAATAGAGGATATAGAGATTAGATAGCAATCAACGCATATATTTTAAAAAATTGAAGACCAGAGAAAAAGGGAAGCTAAGATCATCACAGACATTTCTTTACCTGAGAGAAATGTGACTAACATGAAAAAAAAATCTGAAGTATTTCAGAAGCTGAGAAAGCTTTCAATGATTAATTTTTTTTTAAAGAAGATAACACGGTTAGTGATGGAGAGGAGGTAAACACGTAGTAAATACTGGAATAAAAAAGGCTAAAGAACTTTTCTCACTTGAGGGTGGCAAAGTATTTCCCAGTCTGATAGTAACTGTAAAGTAGGGTAAAAAACATCAATTACTGATAAGTACTTTAAACCTGGCAGGCCGTATATTTTGTCTCAAACAGTCCAAAAGACCTGTCTGTAGAAAATCTCTGGCACATTTTTGATGTCTCTTGGAAGACCAGAAAGATTCCTATGAAACACAAGAGCAGTATGTTTAAAAAGGGCAGGCAGGATGACACAGGCAGCACCAGGTCAGTGAGGCTGACCTCGGTCTTGGGTGAAAGAATGATTCACTTGCTGCAGCAGTCAACTAAGACGGAAATAAAGAGAGGAAAGAGAATTCTTGTCATTCAGTGTGTTTAACAGGAAACAGGTTGTGTCAGACAAACCTGATTTCATTCTCAATGTAGATTGCTGTAATTCTGCAGATGTGATATACAGTACAGCACTGTGCTTAAACACAGTGCCACATGATGACAATAAAGTACATGTTAAAAGCACTAAGAATGAGATGAGTGCTTTTAAAAAAAATCCATCAGCGGGAAATCACAATTTGCTTGATGGCATTTTAGGGGATTCCCCCAATTCAAAACTATTCAGTGTTTTTGTCAATGGTTTTAAATAATTTTAACTTATGTTAGAATGAAAACAAAGCAAATGCAGCCACCTTATATCACCAATAAAGGCTAATAGAATAAAATGAAGGCCATTTGCACTGAAAAACTCAAGGGCAAGAGTTAATTGTGTTCTTTCGATGTTAAAATATTACATCTGTAAGATTCTATAGTAGGCTGAGGTGCAAACCAGTGACCTGTAATCAGGGCAAGAGTTAATTGTGTTCTTTCGATCCATTAAAATATTACATCTGTAAGATTCTATAGTAGGCTGAGGTGCAAACCAGTGACCTGTAATAATGAAAGCAGGGAAGGAAAAGAGAATAAATGGCTGGGACATGAACCCCACTCACGTTCCTCTCTGGGCCAGCCCTCCCAGGAATCAGAGCCATGGGCAGAACCCCTAGAGAGGTCTAACATCCTGCCTTAAGGCCCAGTAGCCCTTGCATGGTGGATACAAGTACTGTGCCAGTAAAAACACCCATTCTTTTATGTGCCACTCAATTACCACCTTCATCTACCAGCCTCATCTGCTTTCAGGAGTCTCCTCCCATGCTCACTTTGCCAGTTTCCATTGGATTCAGAATGCTTTAGTTGCTCTGAAGTAGCAGAGTAAATGCCATCTATTCTAAGTGATCTATTTTGCCTTTCACCTACTAAAGCAAAAGAAATGCAAAGCCAAAGCAACTAAAAACCATCAATGTTCCCAAATAATGATGATGATAACAACAACAACAACAACAACATTTTAGTGCTTTCTATTATTTTCTAAGTTAGCTAGATGCCATTTTCTTTATTCCAGGAGGTATTTGAGCAGGAACTTTAAAGGAAATTTATTTTCTACTTCAACTTTTATTACCTGCAGTCTCTTTTTGAGTACAGTTCCTGGCCACCCCTACTTTTTTTCTTTGCAGGTGCTCTGTTCATATTTTGCATTCAAGTTATGTGGCAAACTGAATAAAAAGTTTTGTTCATTTAAAGTTATAATTATAATGCAATTCATGTTACTTGATAATGTGTGATAAGCCAGGTCCTCACCTGACAGAAATTAGGATAGCTTCACTCTTGATCTGTGTCATTTATATGCACTGAATGATGATGGACCCATCAATGAAAATTAAAAGGCAGTGCTGCTTGTTTTATATTAATAATCAACTAGCTTTGGTTTTCTCTTAAAATAATCATTAGCTAACACACAATTTTGGTTCCTTTAAATGAGAAAATACAATAGAAAAAGAAATCTGGTAGCTGGTAGCAGAGCTACTAACACAGATATAAAACTCAAGGTTTGTTGACTGAGTATCTTTACATTCACTGATTAATCTTCCCTTTTCATGTCCCTGCATAAATACAGGATGGCTGAATGATCTAGATAATGGGAAATACATTTCATAATCTCTCATAAAAACGGTGGAAAACATATTTCCTTTTGTATAATCCAAAAGCCTGGGTTTTATTGAAAACAGAGAAAAAGAATTGCTAACTTCCTCCTTATGGCAAAAGGCATCTTAGACATCAATCTTCAAGTTAGGGAAAAATCAATGCAGTGGATGCTCCAGTGAATTTTCCAGGTGTGTTCCTGCCTATGCAGTAAAATGTCACATACAAACAATAATCAACTGAGGCACATATTGCTCCCAGTCTTGCATTCTCAAAAAACAACAATGAAGGAAAAAAATTCACAGCTTCTCCATGCTCATTTGCCTCACACATTTTGTATTTGATCTTCATATTTATGAACTATAATGATAAATAATCCTTTTATGGACACATTGGATTTTCATTTGAAAGGGGAGAATAACTGGAAAAATTACCTCTTACATGTTAGAAACAGACCTCAGAGCTCAAATTTATTAAACCCAAATGCAGAATTTCACAAAAGCAGGTAAAAGATGAACTCTTTCATGACCTTTCTTGTCGTGGGGGCCACCTACCAAGTTTTGTGTGTTAAAACTCTAGAGCTTTCTATTGAGACTAATATCATGAGGCCAAAACAGGGAGACAGAGTCTCGGGTCCAGGATTAGGACACTGCCTAAGAGAAAAGTGGCCTATAATTCAGTGAATTCACACCCAGCAACTATTCATTATGAGCTGTGGGAAGCAATGCAGAAGTGCAGGAGCAGGAACCCGTGTTGGCATTGACTGCCAACAGTGCAGGACTCACTTTCACCATTGGTGTGCCTTCTCTTGGCTTATCTAGTCCAGAAAATTCATCAGGCTTTTCTGCAAAGCAGAATGGCTTCAACAGAAGGGATAAAAACTGCTCCCTGCTCCAAGTGTGGTTTAGTGGTTAGGGGATCCTCAGGATACTTTGGCCATATGGGCCTGAAATCCAGCAAAGAGAGCAGAGAATGGCCTGTTCATATTCTCGGGTTGTGAACATGGCGTGAAAGGGTTTGGCAGGACTTTCTTGGCTATACTTTAAAAGAAGGAATGATCTCTATGGTAGTTTCCAAGAAAATGACATAAGTACCTTATTCCCGGAAAGGTTTCAGGGAAATACCTCGCTGCAGCTCCCAGTCAAGCACTTAAAGGCAGGAGAAGGAGCTGCAGAGTTGAAGTCATTTCCTGCTGACCAGCAAAGGAGTCTCTCTGCTCAGGGATCTCACCACCATGAGGCCCAGGCTGAGGCAGCTCACTTTCCTCACTCGTTTTACAAGGAGCAGGGATGCCTAATTCAAAGTCCTGGATTGCAGACTCAACATTAGATGCATAAAATCTGCCTAAAAATAGAATCAAATAAACCAGCAAGCTCCAAAATCTGAAAGGCCTGGCTCTGAGGAGGAAGACACCCAGATACAAACAAGGGACTATATTCAGGAAATGCACCAGCAGAAGCGTAACTGACTGCACAATTTGAGATGAACAAAGGGTGCTGGATTTTGGAGAGCTCAGAAATGCAAAGAACACAGGCAGCAGTGTCAGAGTAATCTATGCTCCATTCCCATGGGGCATGTTATCACCATCTGGAAGACGATTGATATTTATTTGTCCAGCTTGTGCACACACACAGGCACTGCATTTTAGATGGAGTCTCTCAAGTTAAATAGCAAAACGAACAATAAGACAACCTGCTGACAACTCCAGCTCAGACTAAAAGAATCAGTAAGGAATCTCAGAGTTTAGGAGTAACTTGAAACAGTTATTCCCCCATACATTTTCACTTCAGTGATAAAATGGTGTGTTTCTCTGTAGACATCCTACTTAACTTGGTAGGGATGTGGTGCACTTTCATTCTGATGACTCCAAGTGCATCAGGCAAAGAGAAAGGCTCCATACATTATCCAGAAAAAGGAAGGGTCAGACCGAGCCCATGTTTTGACCTTCATGTTTTTGGTCCCACTTAAACCAAAGGAGTTTGTCCCACAAAATTTTGCAGCAGCTGTGAGGTTCTGTAGTTAGTTTATATAAGCTTTGCTGAGTTTATGCTTGGAGAGTGCTGAGTGGTTAGGGGGATACTACATACTAAACCCTTGCCTCTTTAGGGAAAAAATGTATTAAGCTGTCATTTTTGTGTGCTTAAATAGGAAATGTTGAATCAACTTCTGGCTTTCTAGACATCTAATTTGTTTTTCAGCTGTCCATTCTTTTTTCCTTTTTTTTTTTTTTTGATGTTCAAGAATTTTCTTGGGAACTTTGGACATTTGCAGGAAGCCACTGAAATGCCATTCTACCCATTTACTTGGAAGCAAATACAGATGGCACCCACATGTAAAGAAACTGGGAGACACAAAGTTTTGTGGGAACCTACTCCTCTTCTGCTTGCCAAAAGCAAGTAAAATGTTACTCATCAGAACTTGAACTGTAATTATTATATAAAATTATGTCTCTTGCCTGTTAACTTCTGCTTCCAAAAGTCACAAAACAAGAAACTATATCATCATGTTTTCTAATGTCTTGTTCATGTTTATTTCCACAGCTGCCTTTAGACCTGTCTCAACCCTGAATTCCAGATGCTGACCAGGAGAGACATGTTGGAAAGTACCTGGACTTCTCTGAGAAATCCTATCTCCATTAGTAAATACCACTTTTAGACAACAGATTACCCTCCAGCAGCTCCAGCATGCAACAGAGATGGTGGGATGAGTTCTCTGCTGCCAACCACACTGAGGAGCCTTTTAAAGCACCACAAACATCTACCAAAATCCCACAATCCAAACCAGACACAGAGCTCTGTGCATCTCCCTGGTGTGCTGCAAATGACTGAGCAGGGCACAAGGCAGTGCAGAGCCATCTCGATGGGCAAAATATTCCATTTTATGCTGGTGTAACTGCAGCTTTTTTCATCTGAGTTGCACTGGAATAAAGTCAGGCTAACGCAGTGGTGAGGCAGATCTGATACTTCTACTGTGCTTTTTGTCTATGATTACAGCCTAAAAGATCTGCTTCAAGTAAAAGAGATGTTTCGATTACATATGCCAGCACAGGAAACCACCATTTTTTTTCGCATGGGTGGCAATTATTTCATTCTTGGAGCTTCTGCTATGCACCTATCCAAATGAATATATAGCATTTAAATATCAGCAGTGACTCATGGACCACTAACAACTACAGAATCCCAGATGATGAAAAGTTGGAAACATTTTTACAGATCCTTTTTGTGGTTGGTATCTTTAATAATGCCAAATGATTTACCAGTATCTCTTAAGAGTAAAACAGTAAAGACTCCCATCTGTTAGGGGGTTGATCCAGCTTGTTCTCAACTTTTTTTGAGTCAGTTTATTATCATCTGGGAGTAGTTCTGCACTTAGTTGTTCTTGTTTTCCTCTTTTCTTCTTGTTTTGGGAAGATAGCACAAATAACTGGAATGGGGCCTAAGTGTTGATTTTTTTTTAAATGTGGGAATAGCTCTTTCAAGAATGGTTAGGTCCTAAGCAAAGGCTTCAGACACTTTCTTCTTTTTCTAACTTAATTTTTTTTCCCCCTAAAATTTTAACAGCTTGGGAAAACTGGGAAAATTGGAAACCTGTATGTAGAAGATTTAAACTAAATCAGAATCTAGCCTTTCTTTCATTTTTGTTTTCACAAGGCCATACAATTTTGGTTTTCCAAATGTACAAAGCAAGCAATTTTGTCAAATTTCACCAGGTAGCACTGATCCTCAGGAGAGCTTCACTTTAGCCTTGGAAAATGGGAATCCACTTTCTCCACCACCAGCAGCCTCTGCCACGCAGGATTTTGGCTTGGACATGCTTCCTACCACCATCAGCAGGTTGTTTTTTCCTGAGACAAAATGCCCCAGCAGTTTAACCGAATGTCACCAATGTCTGCAAAGTTGGGATTATTTTCACAGGAGCAGATCTGGGATAGAAAGTAGTTAAAGGAGAATGAAGAGATGAAAAATTTGGGTGGGGAAGGCAAATAGGAGGATGTGAAAGAATTTAATGTGGTTGATAGAGGGCTCCCAGCAGTGAGAAGAAATGGGAGATGAGTCTGGTCAACAGATTTGGCACCAAAAAAAAGTCATTTACATAGACTAAGTTTATTGAATTCTTCAATAATAGTTTGGAAGAGCACGTGTGAGGAATTTCTGAATAAACATGTGTTTCTTAAAAAAAATCAACCTGTTCATTCCTCTATTCTTTATCTCTGAATTCTCATCAGCTGCATCCTTTCTTCACATTTGCCATTTCAAAGTTCAAACTAATGTCCTGCCCTGTTAGACTGCCAAATATCCCAGTACAGAGAGCAGAGCCTCCTCCGCCTGAGCCTGAAAGCCAAGGCAGGTACATAGATGTCTCAGCCACAGCTCTGCTTCACGGCCAGCCAGCTGTTTCAACTGACAGAGAATCAAGCTATCATTTCCCAAACCACAAACATCCTACATCTTATTCAGAGTGAAATAAGAGACGTGTTTCCTTTTGACAGTTTGGGCAACAGGTGGGGAAAATTACAGTGTCACACTAAGCATTTTCCTTTGGGCTGTAACACAGTGTCTGTGCTCTTGCAGCTTTTGTGAGCACTATCAACATAGAATTTCTCTTACTAACCAAGAAGAACACAAGCTTCACATGCAAAAACAGAAGCCTTGACTCTCATTGTGCGGAGCAATTGCACATGCTACCATAGTACCAATTCCAGATTTTACCCATTTTCCATTTTCCGGTTCCCAGGGCACTTTGGAGATGAAAGACTGAAAAACATCACAGAGTTTATATGATGGAGAATGTCATAGCCTGGCCTTAAAGCAGGTAGGCAGCAAACTGCATCCTGCTGACAGAAGAATATCCGTGTGCACTGGCCTGAATGCCTGTCTTGCTCCAAAGTTTACTTTCTTTCTGTAAAAAAAAAAGCCAAAAAGACCAAAAACCAAAACAACAACAAAAAACCCCAAACAAACAAACCCAAAAAACAAATCAAAACTCAAATATATGCAGCTTGAAGAAAACACCAGAAACCACAAAACTTCCTTGATATGGGCCAGGCAATACAGGGTGAGAATATAGCCAACAAAATTATTCACTTAATCCAGTATTTGCTCATTATTAAAATGATGCTGTCTCACTGCTACTGCTCCAATTCCTTCTGTTCTCATCAAAATCTCACAACATATTTCCACAAGAAAATGTAAAGCATGGAAGTATAGTGTCAAACATCACTGCTGCACCCAAAACAACCCTTAAAGTCAAGATTTGAATCTTTCTTCCTACAGCATGGATTTTGCTCATCTTCCCAGTGCTCAGCCTGTGCCCTTTTTCCCTGTCTCCTCCAAGCCTCAATCCTCACCCTTAATTGCTTGGTGCTAAAAAGCCCACTCAGTGCCTTGTAGAAGGTGTGTTTGGTAGGCTGCCAGGTCAGCTCTTTGCACTGCAGAGACCTTGGGGTTGGGGCCATATCTCCGTTTATGTTTGTGAATAATCCAACATATGTACAGCACTCCAGGTCTGATCCCGTATATCATAACATCATTGATGTGGGACCAGATGCTGTATGAACAAATGGGAATCTGTTGCATTCATGTACTGCCTTTTTTTTCCAAGGAACTCAAAGCACTTTACAATCTTTAAGCCTCACCACATGCCTGTGGGGTACAGCGGGGTAAGTAGGCCTGTAGCATTCTTTACAGAGCCAAGTACATTTATTCAAATGTAGCTGAATAATAATAATGCAACCATGACCTCCCATGACACTTACGTTCCTCGGGAACAATGAAACTGTCAGCCACAAGGGTGAGACTCATGAGTCTGGGTGACAAAACTTTTTCGGCAGCTGGCCCACGGCTGCAGGCCTCACTTCCGTAATAGATTAGGATGACCACGAGCTCCCATGCAAAATGCAAAACTTTGCTTCTTCACTCTCGTTTTCCCACCCCATCAGCAAATACCAAAACAACCTCAGTGGAAAACAAGACCCCTCTATAGGGTTTTGTGAGTCATGCTACAGATTCTAAGAGACAATTGCTGCTCCACTAATAGGTCTGTGTGCTTTGGGAATGACCCCCATCTCAATAATTTAATCCTTTAATAGCTTCTGGAGATCATCGATTGATTTAAACGAAGCATGATTATATCCTTAAATTTGCTTTTACAGAATTACTTTTGCAGGGGTGAAGTAATGACCAAGAAAGACATTAACCTTAATTTCATCTAAATAGGGTTTCTACACTGTTATGAACCTGTATATACTGAAAAGTATTACACTTTTTTTCCAATTCAATAATTTGGTTCCAATCCAATAAGGAAAGTAGAAGAGACATTTAACAAAGGCCATTCTCTTCAGAATAATGAAAACAAATTAAAACCAATCTGCAGGAAATCTTTGGAAGTTAAGACCCCAGACTCCTCCTCTGGGAGTAGAATGAACTTTGGAAATCTGTGAGTCAGAGGCACAATTATCTATGTTAAAAAAAAAATAAATCTATGCACTATTGATTAACCTTGGCACTTCAGACAGCAGCGTCACCTCATGCATTGGAATGACATGCCACCACGTGACAAACTTCAAACTGGCCATTTCTCAGAGATGGCTGCTAAAATAAAAACTGCATTTAATGTACCAGTGCCTGTGTAATGTGCAGCACTTTACTTTCCAACTGGTTTACTGTCTTCCAGAAACAACCCGGAGTGTTAAACTGGGCAGAAAGCATTACTTTTAATCACACAAACCTCTTTGTCACCCACTCTGGTTTTGCTAAGATGCCATTTCCCCCCCTTGTTTCTCAGCCTCCTTCCTCTTTAGTGGGAGCTCCTCCATCCCCTTATGTTCCCCCTGTGCACCGAGTAAGGCTGGAGTTGCCACAGTCTCCTTAATGTCTAATCCTTTAACACTGGGAGAGCATTGTATTGCAGCCCTAATGCAAGGATGAATTCTGGAATGTGCAGCCTGGAGAGAGGCTTATAGAATAAGAAAGAAAGAAAAAGGGAAGAGGAAAAAGGAATTGAGAAGAGAAAGAAGTCAAAACCACACATGGGACAGAAGGAAAAAAAGGGGATTAGGTGACAATATCCGACTGCACTGAAGGGTCAGGAGAATTAAGCTTCAGAGCAGCTTGCTCAATGTGTGCTGGGATAAAAAGACTCTGATATGAATGGAGGTGGTTCAAGTGCAGGCACATTGTGGAATGCAATAGGAGTCTGCTAGGGAACATTTAAGAGAGTTGTGCACCACTTTCATGTAGCAAATAATATATATTGTTTGCTGGGCAAAGATCTGAGCCTCCCTGTCACATTTACAAGGTTGTTACAGAGGAACGAGAAACACAAGAACGGAGTGAAATGGAATAGCGTTACATGAAATGAAATTATAAATCAAATAATCTGAGCATGTGCTCCTAAGATTTATTATTGCATATGATGTTTATATTGAATATAAACTTAAAGCAATAGATCCTTGTCCAAAGAAAATCAGTGCATTTGACATCAATGGAGTTAGATCTGCTTTTAACAAATACCTCAGAGCCTGATTTTTAATACCTAGTTGTACTGCATGTGCAACTGAGTGCATAACCTTTTCATCAGGCCAGCTTTGTGATCTTTCTAATCAATATAGGTGCTGCATCTTGAAGGACACTGATTTATTATGACTTTCATATATGCTGGGAGTACTTCTACACAGCTCAACAGTTAAACTGAAAATATTACAGATACTTTAAATTCCCATGCAGTTTATTTTCAATTTCCTATTCACTTCTTGCAGACAAAAACAACTTGCAGTCAGCCTCAAAGTGACAGTACAGTTACTTTATGAAAACCAGCTATCGACATCTTCTTGCAAGACAGGCACTGGGAGTTAACATAGCTGGAATCTGAGAAAATGGCCTTTGTCATTCTGACATGCTTTTTTGCCCCAACATGGCTTCCTAATATAAGATGAAATAACAGCCTCATCTCAATCTGGCATGACTACCCATCTATGAAGCAGAGAGAAAACTGAGAACCATGAGAGATGGAAGAAACAAGTAATGAATAATAAAAGAAAGTGATTTTTAACTATGTAAAGAGAATTCATTCAAGTCAACCATCTGGCAGAGGGCACATCCTGTGGAGAGAGCAGCCATGGAAAAATTACAAAGTCAGTTCATTTAATATTTCCCAAGATGACACCACAGGAGAAAAAGCTGGAGTAGAGTGCCACATCCAAGTGACTGATACTAAAACTATTTTGATATTGGTTATGAAACACACCAATCCCTAGTGTCTGGTTCAGGAAGATCCAAAGAACTCAGATATTTATAAAAAAAAACCAAAATATCATTTGCTCATTTGTAATACTATTGTAATACTCTGCTGCAGAGAGCTTCAGTAAAGCTGAAGGTGGCTGTGTAGGTGACTTACATGCACTTTGCTTTGTTTTTAAAATAGAACAGAAAACACAACTCATTGCAAAAAACCTCACCAAACCAACAAAACAAAGCAAAGCAAAACAAAACAAAACCTAACCCCAAAACACTCCACTCCTACACAAAAACTTGCTTGGTTTGGAGTGAGTAGGACATGTTTCCTTCCTCCTCCCCAGTGGTAACACCTATGACCTGACCCCGGACTTGACCTGGAAGCTGAGAAAAGAAGAAAAAAGACAGGTCTTTCAGGGTTCACAACAGCATCTTTAGAATGATGTATGCCTGTACGTGGGCATTATGGAAGTACAGTGTCATTTATTCCTTGGGGACACAGATGTGAAAGCACTGTTGATGTATATTTTCAACTAATACTTTCCTGTGATAGAGGACAGAAGAATTGTTTCCAGTGAATTCAGCAGCAATATTTTTACCGACTTCAGTGAACTGGAGCTTTACTCTAAGGTTCTAAATATATCACAAGAGTTCACAGCCATATCAGCAATTCCTCCCCCATCACCCATATCCTTAAAAAGACATATATGTCCTTTATTTCCTGCATCCTCTGAGTTATCTGGGTTGGTTGTTTGTCCCTTTTCAGTCCAAGACAGCTGAGAACCAAGCCCCAGAGCCTTGAAATCAAAACAACAGCAATACATTAGGCAGTCTGCTGTCTGCAGGGTATGTCTGACTAAGCTGGGAGTGATGTAGGAGCTGAAGAATCCACTCTCTCATGCAAGCAGGCACCATGGCTGGGCAAGGTCTCTGTGCTGCTACGTAATGTGTTCCCCTGATCTGTGTACGCACACAGACAGAGACTATCCTGCCCAAACAGAGCCAAAACATTCATCTCCAATCATACAAAAAGCCCCAAGAGAAACAAAGGCAGCATTTTGCATGTGTTTTTTTTTTAAAAAAATTTCTCACAAGCCCCTCCAAAAAAGATAGCTATCTTAGAGTTGGATTTTTGCATCACACATTCTTCTGCCCACATCCCTTCTCCTGCATGTTTTTCCTTAATAACAAGAAGGTGGAAGAGAGGGAAGGAAAGAAAAAGGCTCTCTTTAAAGAAAAAAACAAACAAACAAACAAACAAACAAACAAACCAATAGAAATCAAGGGCAGTATTACTCATACTCATTCAGAATCTTGCTATAGGTAGAGGTTGGGAGGGAAGAACAGAAATCTTTCTTTCTTACCTTTGGGCTTCCTAGATTGGTCTAGCACAAAATGTTGGGCTTTACAGCTGGAAGAGGAACTGTTCCTCCAAACATTCCAGAAACATTCATCAGAGAGGCTGAGCTGGTCAGCAGAGCTGAACCAAGACACCAGGAGACTGTGAAGGGATGCAAGAGGTGTAAATCAGTCTCCACAAGGGCAGGACCTCTGAAAGGAAATGTCTCTCCTCACCAGCCATCTGCTAGCAGGGTGCAGCTCCTTTCCACCCTGTGTTTCTGGTCTGTGAATGGAACAAACAATCAAGCCTTAAATAACTTGACTTGCCATTGAACTTGACCCAAATGAAACCTGTAAGAGCTCAAATAAAGTTCATCTAGGATTTTGCTCTCATTTTTGGTATATCACAATGCCAGATGGAGCCAAAGGTTGTGGCCCCATGAGAAGACTAATCTTATATCACTCTTATCAGGAGGAAGACACTATTGGCATCTCAAAACACAGCTCATCATTAGCTACCTGAGTCCATTCTGCTGGTGAGAGGCTGCCTGGGCAGTCCAAATAAGTTTTGACAATATTCAGACTATTGTGTTCAAGTCTGAGCCAGAGAAAAATCACATATAGATGTTGTAAAATAATTTTCACCACAAAAGCTTTTTTCCCCACCAGAAAAGGCCTAATGTAAATTGCAGAAACTTCAAATTATTTTGAGATGTTACATAACAAAACCTGGTTTTGCATGATCTTTCCCCAAGTGAATCACAACCCACCCCTTGGAATCAAGCTTGTTTATCTGAGAAATGAAACTATTGGGAAATAGAAGAGAAGAGCTGATCAAAAACTTAGGGATTATTTTTGGAGCAGAACCATTGGTTGCTCTTGCCTGCAGTGCTGAGTGGACTCTTGTCCCTGCATTTTTCCAAAGCAGTTATCTGCAATTCAGACCTCTTAATCACAGCTGGTAAGGAAAGAAGGCAGCGTGGTGCTCAGGTGGTTTGTGGTGCAACTACCAGCAAGCTGATTACATGTATTTCCTCTGCAGTGGAACCTATCTCTTCCTGTGACAATACTCAGGGTTTGGGGGTTTTTTTTGAGTGCATGAAAGTGAGTGCAACGTGCGCTTCCAGTACTTCAGATTAAATGAAGACTATCATTTGAGAAGGGAACGTCTCATCTTGACAGCTGAGTGTTAAGCCTTATCTTGAAAATTATTCAGAGGTAGAAAAATCTATTTCCCTGAAAACTCAGAGGATGAACATTTAGGACAGAGCTCTAACTGCATACCACTTTCCTATCAGTTCCCAAATGCCCCACAGGTATTCCAGCCACTGGCAGTGGAATCACAGGTCTGCACTCACTCCCCAAACAGCCCCTGCCCAGGGGAATGCCTGGGTTCAGACCAACTATTGTTTCCCTCACATTCAGCACCACTGCTGAAGCATGAAGGGAACTCCCACCCTTGTCCTCCTCTCCTCACCCTCCTCGCCCTCCCCCTTGCCCCACACACGAAGATGTGAGAAAGGAAGCAGATCAAATGAAAGCAGTGAGAAATGGGGTTTGCACTGCCATCCATCTCCCGTCACAGAGAGCCAGGCCAGGGCTTCTTGCCTGAGAGCTGCTGGTCACCTGCCACAGCCTCTTATCTCTGCATGTTTTTCCACCTTTGAGCATGCAAGAGTCAGAGAAACTAAAGATGAAAGTCGTAGTTGATAAATAATCTTGTATCAGCACCTCCTTCAGAGTACAGCACATTTTCCACAAGTGTTACTGGACTCAGTCCTTCAAACCTCTGACCACAAATGAATCTGAAGATCAAGAGCCACTATCACAGGGCAGGGAAAAAGGAGTAATATTTGCTATCAATAAACCCAAAATTTCCCAAATGAGCTCCTGGTGTCTTAAGGATACCAGGTATCTTCCTGGTATCTTAAGGATATCAGGTATCCTTAAAAAAATTACAGTTCCTGGTATTTTAAGGATGTTAAAAACCACACTGGTTTTTGAAAAGCACTGGTTGGTCCAATCAGTAGTTTGTTAGAATAACATTTCTTGTGAAGCATCTGTCACTTAATTGCAGTGCATCACCACATGACAACTGCACTCACATAAGAACAATTCAAATAAAAGTGATTTAGAGGGAGAACCCTAAGCTAGAACCCTAAACAGAGCATCATGCAGACAGCCTTGAAAGGTGGCACATACCAGTCATTTCCCAGAGCCTGGCTTTCCTACAGGCTTCATAATTCCTTCACCAAATGCTTTGTGGTAGAATTATAAAGAAGAGACAGCAGAAAGTTGTGTTAGACTAGCAAAAACTGGAAAAGTCAGTGTCTTTTAAACAAAAGAACCAATCAATGGGACATTTAGGCAAGATAAAAGAAAAGAACTTTGTACCATAGCGGTAGTCATACACCAGAGCCCAGAAAGGCTGGCAGCTTTCCACCCTTGGAGAGGTTAAAAACTCCACAAGTCCCTGGGCATCTTGCTGTGACTGGACCTGCTCTGAGAGGGAGGTGGAGTAAGACAAGCAGAGATGTTTTCCCCCAGCACCCTCTGTCCCTCTCAGACTCTGTCACTGAAGGTTTTCATTGGCTCTGGCGCACTGACTGCACACAAAATGTTGTTCTAGTTGCAAATGGTGAAGCAATGATTAGTAATAAATTAATGAATAATAACATGGACAATTAATAACTAATCTAGTTTATCATACAAAATAAATAATAATTAATGTGTAATAAATTATTAGAGAATTTGCAAATTACTAGTTTGCTTTCAACTCTTGCACACGATCATACTACTCATGTGCTTGGAACCTTGCTACTCAGGTTTTACATGTTCCTAGAGCTACCTGTTCATAAAATTCAATGTGAATGCTTTAGTCATTTTTGTCTTTGTAACATAGCAAGGTTTGTTTGGGGCTTGCTGGGGTTTTTTTCCACAGCACAACCCAAAATGAACCTCAGATCAAAGCCATTCTATTCCATTCCTGAATACTGCGCCCTTTGCTGCAGTGTCTCAGAGCCTTTCAGTGATATTTTACAGAATGTGATTAGCAACTGTCACGTGTTGTTTGTTTCTCATCGTCTCCCCAGGGATAAACTCAGTCCAAGTGTTTCACTGGTAGGAGATTATGCTTGGTTTTGTTTTGAAGTATGTGAGAATGATCTGGCAAAGGAGTATTGCCAGGTCATTTTCATGAAAGCACAAGATTGATCCTGAACACTCTTCCACGCTGCTGTTTCACAGGGAGGTAAGGAGATAAGATATACGCTACTTAATATAAAATTTGAGGAAAAACTGCCATGGTGAGGTTTCACTGGCAGCTCACAAAGGAATCAAACCTGTGATCCAATATGCCCAGAGGCATTGATACTGCAGTGTGTTGAGGATTTTTGACTGGTGTTACTTATCCTCACCTCTTGCTGGCCCAAGAGGTGTCAAGGCCACTGCAGAGCAAATCAGGATCTCCTAGGATTTGACTGACTGGGAGAACAGGTTGGAGTCAACAGGTGGACTTGGCTAGAAGATTTCCCCATGAATAAAAGACCCCCTCCCTAAAAACATAACCCCCCAGAAAACATGGGCAAAACCTGCTAAATGCACTCACTTTGCTTATCAGCACCCTCCCAAAACAATAAGCAGCTCTCTCTGGACAAGAGGTGTGGTGGAAACAACGCCATGGCTTCGGCTCACGGACAGTGCAAGTCAGCACGGGTTATGTGTGCTCATTAAATCCCAGAAGAATCTTGGCAGAACAAACAAAAACATCAATTCAGGCATTTGCAGCACAACTTTAATGTATATTTTTCTCAGTCTTGGCATATACCCACTGTCGCCTCCTCACCATCTTCTCTATGTAGCCCCAAGGGCCATTAATTCAGTTTTGAAGACAGCAATTTCTTTTACAACCCAAACAACTGCCTCAACATGTCTAAATAAATAGTGCTTTTATTTTTTTAAAGGGGAATATTATATTCCACACTAGGTTAAATCTTTCATTCACATTATTTACATGAAATTTATCACTTATAAAACCCCAAAATCCAGGACTACAAAAGACTGGGAGCTCTCCTTGTTTCACATATGGGAAAAAAAGGAGCTGATGTTAAAGTATAGTCCTTTGACATTAATGCAACAAGTCCCAACAGAAAATAACCAGGGCTTACATACCTGAATGTCTCAGGTGCTTCTGTACATTGTGACTGAAAGGAAAACTCTCATGGCTCATTTTTGTCCTTTAAAATGTAGGACAAAATCTAGCCACAATAATCTGGAAGTTGCTCTGCTCTGCCGCGGTAAATCTGACCCATGATATCCATGGTGCTTTTATCAGCTTGTGCAGAGCAACTGGGCTTTGAGACTCCAGCCTGGCACTGCAAGGCAAAAAAGATAATTCAGGGCAGGGTCAGTGTCAGGCCCAAGGTCTCCTGAACTGTTTGAGTCATTGCCTAATGCAAATCTGTGAAATAAAATCAACAGGCCTGGGGGAAGTTTTACATCTTTACATGAATCCCAGTTTCAAATGTAGAAATTCCATTTTCAAGCTCCTATTTAATCAAACTGTGCACTCACCTTTCCTGCAGCTTTTACAGCAGATATCACTGATGAGAAAATCTGGGTTATGAGAGCAAATGTACATAATTTTTTGCCTGATATTCTCATCTCAGATATACATCCTCCTCACTTCACCTCATCCAACTCCCAGACTGCTTGGAAATAATGGAAAAAGATCCTGATGTAAAAAACCTGACTCTCTGATGTACAGCTTGGGATGAGAACCAAATTATTCAAAGTACTAATAGTAGGATGAAAAGCCTACTGTCACAACACAAATATTAAAGCCTTCATCCTGTCATGATACAAAGATAAATTTAGAAGTACATGAGGGACTCATTTGTCATGAGGTGGCAACAGTTTGAAACAAACTCAGATTTTACTTTTCAGTTGTATCAGAATTATTTTTTACCAGATGAGTAAGAAACCAGTGTAATAATTTCATTCAATATTTTGTGCTCCAAACTACAAACTTACCTTAAACGTGAGTAGATCTGGCTCCAAGCAATTTTTCTGACTTTTTAAACAAATGCTTTTTTTGTAATCTAATTTTTAATTTTCTACAGTTCTCTGCATGGCTAACAAATTGTGTTTATACCCTAACAGGAATATTTGATGCTCTGTCAAAGCAAATCAATCTTCCCTCTCTCTTTAGATTCTAATGATGCCATCAATAAAAGCCCTCATCAGAAATGAATGTTCTGCACAAAATGCTATGCATAATGGTATGACCCCTCAGGATGCAGGGCATGTCATTTTGAATTTATTTAATCTCTGGGAGCCCTGTACAGAGCTAACTTTTGAGTCTTTGGAGTCTCCAGCAAAACAAGATCATAGTGCCCCACACAGAGTCAGAAACAGAAAAGCTTGCACCTGCAGGAGCCTCTTCTTCACCCTGTTGTTGCATGGGGCTGCTTGTTTCAGTGTTTCCTCCCCACAGCCCTGCAGATCTCAGTCTGGGAGGTGAGCTGGGGATCAGCTCCATCCCTCTCTCCTCGTACTGCCAAAACATGCAGAGCTGTGTTCCTCGTGCCCCCAAGACTGAGACAATGTGTTCCATTCACACCGCAGGGTATCAGGGTTTATATTTCATAAATCACTTAAATCCCACTAGACTCCTTGCATTTTTCAATGCTGATCACCAGGGAACAGAAGAGTTTGGATTTCCATGGATGCTTTTACACTTGAGGGAACCTGAAGTTATTTAGCATGGATTAATTCACATCCTGGCACACGTAGTGTCTGAGAAGTTAAACAGAATAATCTGCAGAAATGCAGCAGTGGTCAGTGACTCCCTTTTGACCTGAACTACACATTGAAGCCTTAACAAAACATGTCCCACACAGGTCTAAGTAAAAATATAGACAGAAAAAACATATCCATGAAAGCAAAGAGAAGAAATGTTGGTTTGGAGAAGAAACAAACCCTTCAAGCCTCAAGGATTTGTTTGTTGGTTTGTTTAGGTTTTTTTCTCCTTCTGGCCCAGAAAAATTTCATTCTTTGGTTTCTTAGTTTTTCATGTAAAAGATGGAGCCATGCAGATTTCATAACACTTTCTACAAAAAATGTCAGTAGTCGAAAACTTCATTATCCACTGAAAACCAATTCTGACCACCCTTTGTGTGATACTGGGGAATTCAAAGGAAGGTTTGGGCTCCTGGTACATATTTGCATTCCAGATGAAGCAGCAAGAAAATACAAGAGAATGAGTGGGAAGAATCACTTTTATGATAAGCCAAGAGGGAAGAGTATCTCCAAGTCATGCAGGGTCTCCAAAGTAAAAGACTAGGTTGAAGGTAGAGTCTCTGAAGGGCTCAAAGGCAGTAGCTGTGGGCAGACTGGGGAGTTAGGCTTGTGCATACTACTGAGGGAACCAAGAAACTCAGTACTCAAAGATTAAAGAGAAAGCACGGACAGAAAATAGTTTTCATTTCAAGAGACCTCTGTACAGAGAGGAGAGAGGAAAGATCAGTATTTTAGGTGCATTGTTTAATATCGTCCTTGAATTCACTTTTTCCACAGTCAGAAGCAGGAAAAGAGGAGTATTCTATTGAGAAAGCACAGGAATCACTTAAAAATGCCAGAGCTATTGAACACTGACTGATGTACTGATGAGGGTATAACAAAGCATTCTTTTTGCAATTAATTTCTGATGAGAGACCGGTGTATGAAAAATATATGTGGTATGTACCCCAAAAAGAGAAGAATAGAATGACTCCTCAATGGCTTTTCAATTCCAAAGAGACCCAGTGTAAAATTATGAGAAATGTGATTTAAGAGAGATTTCCCACCATTTCGGTATCCTAGTGGTAAACTGAGGTTCACAAGTGCAATGAGTCCCTCTAAACTCCACCCAGTCCAGCAGCAGGGCCGTGGATCAGACCACAGGCATTCTGACACCAAGCCACTCCAGTGGATATCACCAATTAACAGACCAAAACTCTTCAGGCTGATGAGGCCTTTCTGCATCATGGGCTCTGTTTTCCAGGACCCAGCTCCCAGAACACAGCTGGGAAGGGTTCAATTGCACAGGCATTTGCAAACACTGCTATTACACAGTGAAACATGGGAACAGTTATAAATAGCACAGAGGGAAATTCAGCTTACAGAAAACTGGTGTCTCACAGGCTTCCACAGACCTTCTCCTGGATGGAGAATTTAGGAACTAAACTAGTTCAGGGTCAAATGCTTCAGGTTGACCCCTGCAGCAATGCCCCTTTTGAACACTTTTCCTTCTGCCTGCTACAAAGGTTATAGAGTAGGAAATGCCCATTATTGTTTGACCTTGTGTCACGGAGACATTTTAAGGCCCAAATGTGAGGTTATTTTTAGTTGTGCTGTTATTTCAAAGGCAGGCTGGGGAAAGCAAAATCAGCAAAACTTCACAAAGAGAAACAATACAAAATGGCAACCAGCATTATCTTCCCTTTCAGCTTGACAGGGATATTTGTCTTGATACTGAGCTGTGCTGGTGGTGTGCTTCCTCAAGGAATGTTGAATAACTTCCACTCACATTACACAAGCGCCCGCCCCTGGATCACTTTCCTGTGTTGCCACTTCTCTGTAATGCCTGCAAAGGCTTTGTAATCCCCAGTTCTATTATTGTTTCCTAAGGATGCATCCTGCCTGGAAAACAGCAAAGGAAGGGAAACTGTATTTAGCATTACTTCCTAATTAAACTGTTTGCATCATTCAAAGCCTGTGATGAATTCCTTCCTTTTCTCTCCTTCCCCTCTTGTTTACTAAAATCAGGAGATACAAAAAGACAGCAGGAGAGAGATACAGTAAACCAGATCTTAATCTCCAGCACAAAAGGTATTGGAGATTTTCCAGGTTTCTACCAGCATCCTGAGGATCAAATTCTCTGAAAACTTGCCACTGTAACCTTGCAGAGGACAATGTTCTGTGCTGACATGTAAGCTTTGCCAGAAAAATTTAATTTCTGGAGTTATGTAACTGGAAATATGGGAAACCTATTTATAGTGGTTGGGACAGTTCAGAATGTGGTTCAGCTCTGGATTAAACCTTTACATATATATATATGATTTTCCTCAAAGTAATTTGTTTGTGTTCCTGTCTGGTGTTTACAGAGATGGAAATTATTCACACCCAGATCTGAATTCAGAACTGAGCTTCCCCAGGATTCAGGTATGTTTGATCCAGTGTCTACATTTGGGCCCACCTCCAATAAATGGGTCACAGTCTTGATGAGTCACCATCCCTCCATGCCTCTCAGAATATGGGATTTCATACTTTCCAAAGACTCAAACAGCATTAACGGCTGAACGCCGACATGAACTCTGAAAATCAGCCCAAAATGTAAAGATTACCACTCCCCAAATCAACAAGAGCAATACTGAGAGGAAGAGGCATGAGACAAAACTCTGAGGTTGCAGAGCAGGGAAAAGCCTGGGACTCCTGGCTTCACATCCTGACCTCTGACTGCTGGACTGGGAAATCTCTCCAAAAACAAACTAACACAAAATCAAACCTCTCCAGAGACTCCAGGTATGTGTCCTTGAGAGTCAGAAGAGTAGCAAATTGGGTGCATCAATTATACACAGAGGCACTTCTCCAAAAACTCAAGCCTTTGCCCCAGACTACTTCCAGAAATTAGAGTTTGTTTATGAGTTATGTTTATGCATAATTGATTTATCAATTTTTCCAGATAAATAATAAGATAACCTTGGGAGCTACAGGGTAGGAAGATTGTTTCCACAGGCCACAGTGCCCCAACAGGAGCTCTGTTAACAAAATGTACCATGTGAAACAGTGAAATTCTCTGTGTGGTCAGCTCAGGCACCAACAGCTGCCCAGATGTTGCACTGGAGTTAACATTCCTTCCTGCAAGGGTGATGTCGCTAATGCAGGCAGCATTTCAAAGCAGGAATGTTCTGCGGGTTCCTACAAATCAGCAAAGGATGCAGGACACAAAATCACACTGGCTACTGCGGTAAATGCAGGTAAATGAGGTGAGTCAGAATGAGGCGAGTCAGAGGGAGGTGTTCAATCCTTACCAGGTACCTTGGAGGTCTCCCAGCCTCTCCTAATCCAGTGACCTCTCTTGGGGCCTCCCTCTGCCTTCAGCCAGAATAGTTCTCCTGAGCTGCTCCTGATTCACATTCACCCAGCTGGGTGCAGCATCAGACATTCATCCTTGCGAGCATCATTCATAACCCACAGACAAGTGGTGGTTGCCTGAAGAAGGAAACAAAATACTGAGGTGTCTCTATGGAGAGAAAGAGAGAGAGGCAAGAGGCCACAGTCAGCTTCTGCTCTGTTTGTCCCTGGGTGTGAAATAGTCCAACCTTACTCCTACAGCTGCAGCCAGATTTGCAGCAGCATATTTTCCTTCTCTCTGGTGTACCTGCTGACTTGGAGTTCCTTACAACAATAAAACCAAGACATGCACGTGCTGTTTTATGAAGCACAAATAGCTCATCTGCATGCATTTACACAAATGACCAGCACTGACTGGGAAAATGGATCACCTTTTCATCAGGGCCAAAAGTCACACGGTTGTGCAACTGCTACTTTTATTAAGCTGTGCTTCAGACACCCTTCAGACCTATCAATGTGTAGGCTGGGACAGAACATGAAATTTCAGTAGCCTCAGTGTATGAAAGTTGTTATTTGTGGGTAGAAGCCTTCTGGGAAGAAACATGCTATTATATGAAATGATAAACTCTAAAATCTAATGGACTGTATTGCAAAGATGCACAACCATGATTCTCACAAGGTTCACAACAGCATGGAAAAAAACATATGTCTGCTTTTCCATATTCCAAGGATTCCCTGACAGCTTGGGAGTCTGCAGCTGTTGTTTGCATTTTAAAAGAAGGTCAAGTTTCTCTGCTGCAGTACATGCAAGCAAAAGACAAACATTGGCATTGTCCCTGCATTCACCCATGTGGGCATTTCAAAGGATCACCTATAAACCATTCCTTCTGCTCCAGTGAATGTTGTTGAAAAAACACACATGGAGGTTTTGTCCATAAAAGAAGCTAAAACGAATGCAGAAGAAAGAAATCAGAAATATAAAGAAGTCATTTAGTGTCCTAATGGAAAAGCAGAGTTGAACTAATAGAAATTATTAACTGCAAACTCCCTTCCACAATGAAAAATACATGATTATTGTTATTCTCTTTACTATACTTAGTAGCAGTAACTTTCCACAGACTTGGCCAAAAGCCAGGGGTGTGGGAGATCTGTGTCATTCAGGTGCAACGTACCAACAAGATCTAAAAGAAAGATCCTGATGATCACCAGAGGTCCAGAGATATTTTTGGTAAAGAAACCCTCACTGAGAGCTAAATACTATTCACCTAATTATAGTCTACATTTCCTCATACATACATTGAGCATCACGTGCTGAGCAAGGTTGCCACGTCTCTATAGAAACAAATTCATTTCCGTAATAGATCACTTCCGTGTCAGATCACTGTTGAAAAATATTGTCTTTGAAATACCTGAGTGTCTGTGTGGCTCCCAAAGGTTAGAACCGTGTGGCCTATTTCTCTGCTGAAAGAATAGCACCACTGCAATAATCAATTATCACCAAATTAGGGCAAGCTCAGAAAACGGATACAATTAAAACAATGGGGGAAAATAAATAGTCTGTGCAACACTACTGAAAAATCTGCAAAAGGATGTCCAGAAAACTGCCCTAAGCAGTCTCTTCTCACAAACCCTCTCAGCAGACAGCTCCTCACAGCTCAGGTGGGCACCTCCACACTGCCAGTCAGTGGCTACAGGCAGGAACTGAGTCTGCACAAAGGCACGGAATCACTTCCAGTATCTGTGTGGAAATACTTACCCTACAGCGTTACAAGCAGCTTCACACAGGAGTGGAGGAGCTGCCTTCATCTGCCATCTGGAAGTGCTTTGTGTCCCAAAGTGGTATGCATATCACAGTTTGGAAAGCCCTGCTTTGGACCAGGAGCCTTGCTCAGGGCTCCACAGCTGCTGTGGAGACTCCTCACCCTGCTCTGTACCCAGAGAGGATGAAGACCCTCCAGAGCAGCTGTATAACTGTCTGTGAAACCTCATATCTCACGAGCAACAATTTAAACCTGCCTTAAACTCCGCTGGCTTGAAGGCTGATCTGGCTGATTTATATCTCGGTAAGAGAAAAGACAAACAGATTTTCCCAGCCTTTCTGAGTCTCTTCTCAGGAAGGAAAATAATTTCCTCCGAGGCATGCTGGAGAAGAAATCCATTAGCAGTTACAAAGCAGGGCTGAATGTTATTGTTACATCCAAATAGCTGTAACAGCCTTTGATTCCACTCCTATTACTTTGAGAGAGAAACATGGGATTTTATGTGCATGCAACTAGAGTGTCTCCTAATTGCTACCTCCTTACCACAATTCTATTGCATTAGATTTTAAAACTAATAAAACAAACGTTTTGTTTCTTTTTTAATAACAATCACAAAGCAGTCCACTTATATCAGTTTCTCTGTAGTGCATCCATTTGCTGCCCACTCACAAACAGAACATTAAGTGAGTTTCAGGCCTGTAAATTGGAGCAAATTTATTCCTCTTGGCATTACCTTGAGCATAACTAGGGTGGGTAAAGAAATACTTGAAGTATTTAAGCTGAAAGGAGAGCTACAGGAAACAGGTGATTCATGCAGGAAACTGCACATCAAGGACTGTTGCCATGACTGCATGACTTGGGTGCACACACCAGGCTCAAGGCAAGGTGTCCCCAGCCACCCAGGGGCTGGCCTGCAGTGGTCCTCTGGACAAATATTTGTCTGTCTGGGTATTTTTGAAGGAAAAATAAGTTAAAACCAAGCACTTGTTATTGCATTCAATTTTTATTGAATATTTCCTCTCATTTGGGATTTCACACTTAAGTTTCTCTACTGATTTTAGAGGAGGACAAAAAAATGGATTAAGGGAGAGCTTTAGGGATTTCCAAGGTAGGCAAAGTTATAAAACAAAATAAAGGTAACTAACAAATTTGCATTTGAAGACTGACCCATTAAAGGATTACATGCAAAGGTGAGAAGAAAAGGAAGAGAAAAGAATTCTTGTCAATCAGAAAAAAAGGGCCCCCATCATTTACTACCATTTCTTTTGCCAGCAAGGAAAACCACACACATGAAGCAAAAGGAAAAAAAGGAAGGAGAACTAAATGAATTAAGGTTCATTAATCATGGACCTGCAGCTATAGAGATCTTACAGAATGAGGAGGGATAGAACTTGGGTTATATTAAAATGAGCTAGAGCTCTGCATGAGTCACATAATCTTTAGAAAGATTTCATTAAAAATCTATATGTTTAGCAAAGCATCAGGAAAGAAAGCATGTGGCTTCTAAACAGATATTCAGGGCTCA
This sequence comes from Passer montanus, assembly GCF_014805655.1. Lineage (NCBI taxonomy): Eukaryota > Metazoa > Chordata > Aves > Passeriformes > Passeridae > Passer > Passer montanus. The sequence goes on along the minus strand of NW_024370374.1, from coordinate 6,649,733 downwards.
TGACTGTAAATATAAACAGTGTTTTTGAACATCTGCAACTATTATTAGACAAGGTCTGTTTGTCTACAAGGCCTGCTCTAGCAGGTGAAGAAATGAAGGGGATAATTTTATTTTCAGAACATTTTAAACTTGAGTACTTTGGGACTTAGGTGATTTTGATTTACCTATTTAGTTACTGGGCTTTTTTGATGACGTGTATATGAGGGTGGCAAATTAAATTTTTAAACAAATCCAGATTAGCTACAATAAGCATATTTTTAATGTCCTATTATTTCGCAACTATTTATGATGCATATCACCCCGGCTTCCAACTTGGGTGTAAAAAACTTTGTTGCCTGTATTCAAAACCGTGAAAGTTATGTTGCATGGGAGAAAAGTCATGCAGGTATTGATGATTAATGATAATAATGATAATGATAATAACAATAACTTCATTTAAATAGATTTTTCATCCTGGTTTTGGGAACCCTTGATTTTCTGCTCCTTTTTCTCCCCCTTTTGCAGTCTTGAGCAGATAATTTCAATGCTCATTGCCATTCATCTGTCTCAGAGAGATATACAGAGATTGCCTATTTTAGGGGTTTTAACTCAATGGTGAGAAGAGTGACAGTGACACTTCAAATGAAACAGTAAGAAAAGCAAAATAATTACTGAGATTAAGAGTTTGAAGTGCCAAAACATCACCTTTTCAAGTCAAATTGAATTATGTTTAATCCACAGAGTTATAATTTCATGTATTCACTGTATATACTTTCCAAAAAATATTAACAACACAAGAAAAGTCCACCAAACCCAACAAAAAGCAAAGTAATTTGGTTTTGGGGTTTTTTTTAGTCTATGGAAATTTGGTATTTCTCATTGTGTCCTGTTCTAGGCTCTCTCTAGAAGAAGCAGTGCCAAGACACTCTGAGAAAGGCTATTCTTGTTTCACTCTCAGCCCAGCAAGAAGCAGGAAGCTTCATAAATCTCACAAGAAAGTCTGTTCTGCCATCAGGGCTGATTCTGAAGTTAACCCAAGTTGTGTCATAGCCTTCAACAAGGATCCAGCCAGGCTGAATCATCGCATTTACAGAAATCAAAGAGCTTCAGAGGGCTTTGGACAGAGATCAGGAAAGTATCTTAGCACCAAGCATCTAAGTAGGTCCCAAAATCAGATTTGCCAAGCAGCTGCACAACAGGGGCAAGAGAAGCACCAGCAACACTGAAATCCAGCTCCCAGTCAGGTTCATGGAAGGTGTCAGAGGCAAAGCACCAGGGATTACAGAGAGAAATGACACAAGCTGAATGCAGGTCTGAGCCTCATTTTCTGGTAGATTTGTTTGGGATAGATTTTTGGGTAGTTTTTTTCTTTGCTGGATTAAAAAAAACAACCTCCCCTCCTGTAGAGATCAATTATGCCATATGCAAGGTTGCCTAGCTGCATTTGCAGAGTTGTACACGTTGTTCCCCACTCCATAGCTTGTTTCCCATGTGTTGGCCTACCAAGGATTGAATTAAAGAGCAATCAGGCCCTCAGTGGTGAAAAAAAGTTTTGTTTTCAGAAACGAACGCTCCTTCTGGACAAGGCAGTCTGCTCCTCGTGGCTCTATTCACATTACACGTATTAACTGTGGTCCATTTGAGGTGCTATGTGAGTGCATGGGCTTGGAAGGATACTCCCAGTCAATGTGATGAAAATTTCCAGTATGTTAGCACAGAAGGAACAATTGAGGTATCATTGACACACTTCTGAATTCAGGATAAATGTAAATGAAAGAAAATCAATGCAGCTTTTGGCTGGAAATGAACATGAGGTCCCACTGGCAGGGCCTCGGGGTAGAAATAAGCAGCATATTGTTCCTCTGCCCTTGAAAACATCATCAAAACCCCATTAAGGAAAAACTCCAGTAATCTCTTGATGCATTTTTTTTCCCAGAAAGAGAAAATTACCACCTCTGTCACATCTACTTCCAAACATCATAAAACAAGAAAAATAACCATGCAGCAAGTGATTCCAAGGTTGGGTGTTATCCTAAACTATAAGAGATTCAGGTCCAAGTAGCTACTTCCTGACCCTCCCTCTCTGAAATATAAAGCCCAGCAGTATTCCAGAAACAGAATAATTTACCTATAGAAGCCTAATGTTGCAAAATTTCTCCCGGATAAAGCATCAGAACTGGAACATTCCCACAACTCCACCAAAGACTACTGGGTTAGCTGCCATTACATCACAGGATGTACATAATCCAGATCCTCCTAAACCACTCAGAGGTAGAACAATGGAATGCACCAGTTCCTAAAGATTCCTCCACATTCCCTGGGATGAGTTCTCAGGGAAAGCTAAACACCCTGCACGGGCCCTGTCTATATTGATAAATGATATGGACCAGAGCACAAGCCTGGTCAGTGCTGCCCACACCATTGCTAGCCTGCTCACAAACATGGGTTTGGCTCTTGCCAGCTTCTCCTCTCTCAGATTTGCTTCAGCATGGTCTGAGAGATAGCAAAGGTCAATTGTTTCCACCAGGCAGCATGGCCAAGGTGTCTTGGCTCTTTGGGAGGGGAGGAGGCTGAGCTCAGCCCCATGGCTGAGTCATGCCATGCTCTTTGTTCTCCAGGCCAAAGAACCATCCCTGGCTCATTGTGTTCTGCTACAGACACAATCCTGACAGTCTGAGTTGAGAAAAAACTGCCTGCTTCACTATCTCTCCATAAATCACTCAAGACTTCTCCAGAACATGTTGGTGGGATTTCTGGGGTGATTTGGAAGATCCCAGTTTGAAGAACACTGAAAGTAGCCCATTTTTCTTGTTCACCAAGAGTTCTTCTGTAAATCTAATTCAGGCAGTGAAACAAGGAATATTTCCACAACTTTGACCTTCAGTTTTAGATGAAGAAGAAATACATTGTCTTTCCCATAACTAAGACTCCAAAGGACTTGTAAACACTGAAGCCAGAGAACACCTCTGTGAGACAGTTTGGCCCATGATATTATTCCCTTTCTATGGGGAGAAAATTGGGTCACAACCTCAGTGAAATACTTTCCAGGGCTTTTTCAGCATATAAGTGGCACTGCTGAAAACAGGATGCATGAGTCACAAACGCTAGACTCCCGTTTAACTCTGCAGGGAAAGGAGATGATTATTTGGATTTTGGGAGGCAGCAGGTTGCAGCCACAGAAAGGGATGTGCTTCCTGGAGTCACCTGAGCTAGGGGTGGCTCGGAATGGCACCATGGAGACAGGCTGGAGAGGTGGCCCCGCTCTGCCACAGCTGCAACAGCACACCTGGGCCATAAACTCTACCTCTCAACACCAGACAGCAGGGGGCTGAGAAGTCAGATCCTTCAGCACACAAGGTCACCAGGCCAAAGCCTTTTTATGGATTTAGCCCTCAAAACAGGATTTAATAGCACACAGTAAATAAGGCCTTGGGCCACACATGAAACAATGAAGATGAAACAAAACTGCTGAATAGCTGCTCATTAAGAGGCCTCTGAACATCCTGTGCACAGAGGTAAGAGGCGTCTGCGGAAAAAATAGCATGGGATCAGATAATTAAAAAATGAATCATAATGAATTACACAGGCAGCTTTAATTAGGGCATTTCCTAACTTTTCCGTGCTTTTCTTTGTGACATCAAAATGTCCTTCCAACACCATTTTTTAGTGTGCACAGCGAAGAGCTCTGTTCAGTTGTGCTCTGAAGGCCACAGGAATATTTAAATTGCAAAGGTACCTTAGGTTTTTCTCACAGGTATATTCTCTCCAAGTCACTTGGATCTGTTCCCATCCATGCCAGCTTTGCGTGGAGGAGACCCTGACACCTTTACAAAGAGCTGCTCCAATAACTCAAGAGCAAGAACAGATTCAAGCCCTGTGTCTTTAAGAAGTGTCAGAAGGAAAAGACAGAGCAGTAGAAATACTCGTTGTACAACTCAGCTCTTCCAGCTACATCAGCTTATAACCATACCGGATTCCAGGGCATCCGTGGGAAAGTATTTATTTTACCTGTAGGTATAATTGTAAGCAATAAAAACAGCTCAAACCTTGCCAGAAAGGGTGTGAATTTCTAAAAAGAAGGAAAAACTCTGAATTCCAATACCTGAGCAAACAAGTTAGTGTAACAGAAAAAAAAAGTAAATGAAACAGCGTTGCCAAAACAATGAGCTTATGGTTTGCCAACAGCTGGATTGCACTTTCACTTACAAATGCTACAAAAAAAAAAGACTCTGACTTCTTAGCACATTTTCTTTTGAATCCAATAGTTTTGTTTCTGAGTACAAAAGATGCACAGAGAAAGAAAAATTAATATTAGCAGAAACTTTGAAAACCAAAATAACCCCCCCGTATCTTTTCCCCTCAGAAGAAATTTCACCATTTTGGCAACAAAGAAAAAGCATGTCTTGCTAGCTTAAAAAATATTGGCAACACAAATATTGCAGTGGCCTTCAGGAGGTAGGAAGAGAGGATGGAGCTCCCCAAAATGCACATGCACAGAGTTAAAAATACGATCTGCAATGTTTTGATCCACCTTGCCAACTAAAAGCTCCACAGTTTGTTGTCAAACCAGGGATGCAGAGGTTGGAAGTGCTGCTTGCCTCCCAGCCAACTCGTGACAATGCAGTCTGATTGCAATCTCACCCTGTGTCATGCCCAGGTTGTCCTGTCATGTACAGCTTCACCGGTGCGTCACAAAATGAATGAGGAATTTGACTTGCCCAGCCCATCACTTGAATTTGCATGGACATGTTTTTTTGAACAAAATCTCACCAGACAAAGGTTTCCATTGGCAAGCTCTTGCATTTCCTTGTGTGCCACAAAATTCCCATTGCTTTCCTGACAACTCTCATTTCCAGCCCTGAGTGAAACCAGAACATCCATGAAAAGCAAACTAGGTGGGAGAACAAAGTTAATCAACTTCAGAAGCCCTTCCAGAAGCCTGTTTTATAGAATGGCTTAAGACAGGAGTTATTTCAACTAAGCTTGTTCGACTAAGTCCCAGCATCATGTCTTGATAGGAAATCAGAATATCCAAAAATGTTACTAATTTTCACCTGCCAAATCTTTGGCCTTCAAGCTGACAGTGACACCTTCTTGATCAGGTCTTTACACCTCTGTGCTCACCTCCACCTTCCTTTGCGCAACCCTACTGAGTTTTTCACACAGAGTTGACTTCTCCTTTTTGTTCTCTGATAATCTGCTGAATCTCTTCTACTCCTTATCACAATCTAGTTTGCAGCCATTTGCAGCTCTGCTTGGAGGGCTTTTTAGGCAATATTGAAAATCCTAGAGAAGCTGCACCTCTCCTGTACAGTCTCTGCATTGTTGTACATGCACCTGCTTCTTTCTGCTGTGCACCTAGACAAATGAAAGGTTTCTCTTTTGTGCCAGTCAGCCCCTTATACATGAAGGCAGAAAATTTTGCTTTTTAGCCCAGAAGGTCTTGCAATGGTGGAACTCACAATGACAGCAACAATAACGTCTGGCCAAAATGCTCCTTCCGCTAGATTTGGCAGAGTTGGCCATATTTGAAAGTTATCATGCACCAGTCTCTGTGTAAAATTCATCATATAAGGAAAAAAACGGCAGCTTTAAAACTTTGAACTTTAAAAATGAGATGCATTTGTACTTGGCAACACTGGTTTTCTGATTGTTTTCTAATGGCAAAGACTAAACAAGATGGCTGTGGCAAAGCAAAGGAGACAACTGAAAATGAAGGCAAAAACAAAAAACCTATAGACAACTCCACAATAAAGACAATTTCCATGCAAACTGCAACTGTTGAATTTCAGGCCTTTCAGCTGTCTGTCTGCTTAAAAGCTTTTTATTCAGCAAACAATTTACTTTGTAACAAACCTAGGCCTGGAAAATTTCTGCCCAAAACATGCTTCTTTCACAGAATCAGAAATTAGCTGATTACTTAATAGCAACACTTACTACTAAGCATTATAATAAGGAAGTATTTTATGTACTTGCCTTGCATTCTACCAAAGACAAAGATGAGAGACTTGTACTGTTCTTGTACCACACATATCGTGGATCAAAAGTTTGCCAGTAAGGGTCCCAATGATGGTATTCTCTGGCTTTTGTGGAAGGCTGAAACATCCTAGAAAAACCAACAACCAAAACTAGTGGTTAGCACTTGTAATAAAATAACTAAATGAAATTTGGCTTGGAAATTGAGGCTTATACATTCAGAGAAAGATAGTTGAAGAGATATGTTTGGGGATGAGTAGCAGAGCAATGTGTGGATAATAGCCAATACAGCAAGTCCACAGTTCTTTACAGCATATTTGGGAACTTATTGCCACAGAAATAACAGATGGAAACAAAGGAAGATGCAGTCATTTCCATAATAATACTCGGAGGATGGAAAATAGACTGAAGCCCTCTGAATTTCTGTTTCAAAAGTCTTGTTCCAATCATACTAAAATCCACAGCATTAATTCTCCAGATACCACGAGGAAGATGATCTGAACAATGTCAGGACTGAATCTGGGACCTGAAAGTCTGACCAAGTAAGAAAAAAAAATGCCAAACCATCAATATCTTGTATACCAAGTGTTAAAATACCTTGGCAAGACCTATCTATAGCAGATATAGGAGCTGCAGAATGGCCATCTGGCCCAGCATCCTGTCTTCAACAATGGCCATAAGCAAACCTCATGTCTGAGTTAAGAACAGGGCCAAATGTTCACGACAATTTCTTTGAGCACATTCCCAGTCCTGGAATTATTTTATGCTCAAATGTTTCCTGAGCTTGGTGTGGCCTGTCAGGAACACCCAACAGAGCTGTCCCTTCCAGGTATTTGCCTTGTGTCCCCTTAAAGCCATGCAGGGGCTTTTTGCACCCAAAGCATCTGTTGGCAGGAAGTCTACTTCTAGAAGTTATTCTTCTTTCTTTTGAACATGATTCCTGCCAAGATCAGTTGACAGCCCTTATTTCTTGCACCCTAAGAGATGGCAGCCCATATCCACCCACCCACGCCACTAGAGGTTTATCATATGCTGTGAGGGCATATGCTGAGTAGACTTCTATCAGATCGCACCTTATTCCCTTATTTTCTGAACTGAAGCATCCCAGGAGGTCCAGTCACTCCTTACTCAGACCTTTGGTCATTCTTTCTGCACATTATTCAGCCCACAGAAAGTGACCGTTTCTATATAAATATTTTGCAGTGGCAGTACTTACCCTGTTTTGCTACTTAAAAATGTTCAGAAGTTGACTGGATTGCCAATAAGTGCACAGTCCTACCTGTCATGGTCATCCTTAGAAGGTTGTCTGGATTTCAGGTCAGGTTTTGTGCTTGTGCTGTCTTACACACAAAACTACCTAAAATTTTAAATTTCCCTTGACCTTTCTCACCCCCTGACTACAATTTTGTTTTCTGCTTGGCACTTTTTTGATTGAGGTGTTGTGGTCTGATGGACTGACCAACAGCAAGCACAAAGAACAACTCAGGAACAAGAATTAAGTTTGTGAAAGGCTTTTTATGCACTTGAAAGCATCCCCCCAAAGAGCCCATATTCCTGTGAGCTTTCTGCAGAATGGTTGCCTGCAATTATTTTTCTCGTCTTTAAGTGCATTTATGTAAAGGCTGCAGCAACAATTGGCACATATGAACAGCAGATTGTCTGTGTTTTTCATTAGTGTGGCAGTAACATATCCTTTGTTTTTCAGTCCTGGGCTGAACGAAACATCTTCCACAGAGACAAATCTCCACAATGATTAATCATGAAGCATTCCATATGGATACTGATATCCCACATGCTTTAAATGAGGCTGGGTGGGAAATCTGCTTCACTTACCTCTCAACCCAGAAAAATGCTGAAGGTACGTACAGGTCCATTCTGCCGTGATTTTTAACATCGCCGAAGATATGATTGAGACCAGGTTAACTGTGGGAGCCTTTGCTGTTTATAGTACTGATCATTTAGTGGTGCCATTTTTTGGTTTAGTTTTTCCATAAGGACAAAAATAGGGTTATGCTCACACAGAACTATTTTTGCTGAAGTGACTTATTTCACTGACAGACCTGATGTAAAGCCATACCACTCAGAAGTGTTTTCCAATAGCATAAAATTCACTTTTGCTGTGAGAGCTTAGCAAGGGACAGAAGGCTTTGGCTGCTCTGCCTGCAGACCCATTTGGCATTCCATGGAGTACTGCAGTGTGGAACCTTCCTGGGATGCAACTGAACCACATGTGGCTTTATACTTCTAATGTATTAATATATTTATATATTAATAGCTTCCCCACATACTGCAGAGCAGTCAAACTGTTCCATAATGCAATGTATTCAGCACAATACGCTAGCCAAAATCAGCTCTAAAATAAATAGCCACAACTTAATTGACGTAATAGAGGTCTATTTGCTAGCTTGGCACTCTTCACTTATTTGACTTCAACTCAGAAAGTGCATTAAGAGTCTAATGTCCATCTTCCAAGTGGAAACAGAAGCAACTTCTTCCTATCTACACACATAAATTAAAACACCAGAAGTACAGCACAGTATTCTTTGCTTTATGAGTGTACCTCAGTCTGAAGTACAGGTTCAGTTCCGAGTTAATTTTTCCTTCTCCCAGACATATTTACCATCCCACTTCCTCAAAATCCATTATTGATGACAGACTGCTTAATCAGTCAGTGGCTCTCACAACATTTCTTTCCTCTTTTGACCTGCAGTGGTTTCAGTGTTGTTCTAAAAATGGGTCTCTGCCCTCACAGCACATGACAAAACCCCCAGGATTCTGAGCTTCAGCAGGCAGAGAATACAAGTTACATCTTTAAAACACTTTGTGCCCCTTCCTAAAGCCCCCTGGAGCAAAGCTGGTTCCTGGGATGGCTTCTTTTGCTGTTGGTTTCTGCCATTCAGATAGAAGTTCAACCAACAAAGGTCTAACAATTGGACACGCAGACGCAAATTTTGGTAAAAATGAATCCACATCTTAATGTCCCTCCAGAATCAGGGATAATTCGCTCACGGTATTACAATGCTGACCTTTGCTGGGACATTTCAGTCATGACCCTCTTAATCCAATCAGCTTCTGATACACCCATGCTTTCCAGGTGCCAGGATCACTAACAAACAAGAAAACCCTGAACTATAATATTTTCCTTTCTCTGTAAGATTCCCATTGCAGCATGCGCTCCATCTTGGGGATGGTAGGAAGACAGGTAAGATTGTTTCAACAAAAAACTTTGAAGGACCAGCTCTTGCAGTGATTCATCTCTGAAGAAAAAGGCTCCTTCCAAGTCAAAGCACCTTGAGTGGAGGTGTATGTAAAATGAAACATATTTATGCTGATATTCAATTTTCATTTACAAATAAATATATAGAAGGTATAAAACTGCCTGCTTAAATCTTTGAAATTGATGAAGCTATTTGATTTGCTCTTTACCAGCACTAAGAAATGTTAATTTTTTCTAGTTATTTTTTAAAAAGATAGCTGGCTTCCTACCTAGCTTGTGGGCTAGGTTTTAAGCTGCATGAGTATAATTCAAGAAACACTCTACTGAACTGAAATATGTTAAATGAGAGGATGAGAAAAGCAGCAACGTGCATTAATACGTTATTCACAGGCTTCAAAGAGCTCCTGACGTAAAGAATCAGTCAAATCCTCACCAAGTCAGGCCTCTGGAGAGCCAAGTGGCCTGCATTTCTTTATACAGCGTTCTCCACGCCATCCCAATTATTAGTCTTGAGCTAATGGTGCTTTACTATGAATAAATATGCAAAGTGGAACCGATTGAATGAAATCCAAAAACCCAAGACACAAAGCTCCTCTGCTGTGTGCCAGTACCTTGCAGCTGCTGAGGCATGAGCTAGAAGACAGCTATATTTGCCTGGTTCACTACAAGGCTCTGGTGTGGGCTCCATTATAAGCCAATATAAGATTAAAGAAAAGGGAAATCAAACCTTTCCATAAATCCATCTGAAAGCAAACGCAGCAATGCTGCAGAGACAGTGATTTACACTAGCATTCAATTTTAGGGACTAAAACATCCCATCTGAGCAACAACCAAAAAATTAACCTATTGTTAACAATTTTCTCATTCGTGATTTAAAACAGAAGCATTCACATAACTCAAAAGTGTATAAAACGTGCTATTTTTCTAATCACTGAGAACAGCAAAAATAGGACTTTCATCCATGCTGAAACCACAGCAGGGGCTTTACCACTGCTCATTGAAAACAACAGTCCAGCCCACACAGTAAAATTTTAATATATCTGTGATTTGTTTTGCATTTAACTGGAGCTCTGAAAAATGATACCAGTAAACACTATTAAAATCTTCTGTCTTACGTGGAAGTCTGCCTGAATCAGTGGCTTTATTTCAGATTTATCACTCTCCTTTGGTCCACCTTTGAACTCCCTTCTCTTCCTGGCCTCACAGTGTATTCCAGCAATTTTTCTGGAGCTGTGCAAAGGTAGCAGGTTCTGGCAGACAAAGGTCCATCTAAGACATGAATCCAAGTCACCACCAAGCATTTCAAAGTGAATGCTACTTTCATCTGAAGAGGAAACCATGCCTTTTAAGTATTTTGCCATGGTTCTTCCCACTGTTTAAAGGCTAACAGGAAAAGTAAGAAGTCTTACGAATTATTAAGCAAACAGAATTTCTGAACCACTGCATTCCTTCAGACACCACAAGAGTCCCAAGAAAGGTGACCTTCCCACTTCTGGACTTTCTGGAGCCTAGCTGGAAGGCATCAGGCAATTTTGCCAGGGGAGTTAAAATCTAGAAATTTGATGAGCATTGAAGGGAAATTCCTAGCACAGTGCTCGGTTAGATCCTCATCTGCAGTTGCTATCCTGGCACTCAATTTTTTGCCAGGACATTGACAAAAAGTTGTCAGTCATGGTATTCCTGGAGATCCATTTGCTGCACACATCCTGACCCTCACATACTCTGAAAGCGTGAGCCACATAACCAGTCAGATCTATGAAGGGTAAAGTGCTGAAAGATACTCCCAGACCAGAAGGGTGATCTTTCATCCTGATGTCCTATATAAGAAAAATTTTGTAGACCTTAATCCACTTAATTTTGAAGTGCAAAAAATTGCTTTTCCCTAGGAATGTATAATCAGGCCTTGTTTAATAGTAATCATATTATTATGTACTAATGCTACTGATTAACCAACTGAAGGCAGCTTTATATGTCTGCACCAACCAAAAATTCAGTTGATTTTATTTTCTTTCAAAACAACAACTTCACCTTCGTGTCACAAGAGCACTGGGGCCTTAGGACAGAGCTGTAATTGCTGGTAGCATCACACTAGCAGAGACCAGGGCAGTGGATTTGGCAGCCTTTTGGGAGCTATCAGTTTCCATGCCTCCAACACAGACCAGACCACCAAGGAAGTGTAGATAAACGTGGCAGGAGGCTGAGGACTGTGCTGGAAGCTTTGCATCCAAATGTTCCAAATAAGATGTTGTTTAGGTACAGCAAGACATAGTTGTGCACAGAAAATGCTCTTTGCAATGGCTGCAAATGGGACCTGAAAGCTTTCTGCTACTGAAGGACAGCAAAATCCATTAAACACAAAGAGAGATCCCATAGATCCTAACAAATAAACCATGGTACAAATTCAGATGTAAGGCTAATTTCAGATCTCACTGTGAGCTCTTAAGTCTTTATGTAACCTTGCACTTAACAGTGGCACTTACTTTAGGTTTGCTCCTTTGTTAAAACCACCACTGGCTGCAAAATGCACTAGAAAATTTGCTCCAGCCAAATCATGGTAAAAGAATTCTTTTCCATTCCCTGTCCTTCTTTCCCAGTTTCTCTCTGCCACCTCTCTTTATCCTGATGTCCCTTAGGTACTTTCCTGACATTGCCAGTCTGAACGTTCAGCCTCCCTGTTATGCATATCATGAAAACCTTTTGCATTTAATAGAATCAGGGACGGATTTAGGCAATTTTTGTAACAGCATTAAATATACTCAATATGTCAATATACTTACACATGTCTCAACAGCACAAATTGAAAAGGATGGAGAGATAGAGCAGGAAGCAACTGGAAAAACCACATGTCAAACAAGCTCTGTCCATTTGCTTAGATGACACTGACCTGCTCACAATTACCCTAAATACCCAGCTTGACCTGCTGTGAGTTTGTGACAGGAAAAGAAAACAACAAAAACCCCTGACCTCTGAGCTTTGTAGCAGCCACAAATAACAAGGATGACCCACAGCATAACTCCATTTTGTCCAGATAATTATATATGTTCCTCTTCACATCAAGTCCTACCTTATTCTAGAAAGGAAAAATGAGGTCTGGTGGCTGTAATTTAAAGAGAAATGGAGCACCATAGGCAGGGAGTTCCAGAGATCACTTTGCTGGAAATACAGAAACAGTATCAATCACACCATCACAAATGCCACTGACCCTTCCCTTCAGTGTGCAGCTAAAAGCAGAAGAGAGAGACCAACGAAAACAAGGGTGTTGATATACTGAAGAAAATTTCTTAAGTGTTTACAGGTCTTTCATGATCTGAATCAAAGGTTCTGTCTTGTCAAGAGGTGATTCCAGGGAGAGAGGATTTTATTACAGAAGTATGCCCACACATGGGATTTTCTTCCTATTCTTCAAACCACTCTCCTAAAAGTAATTTGCTAGACTAGCCAAGTCCCTTAACACACAGTCCCCATAAACACTGGGTTTGCTCCAGAATTCCTGGAGGATATTTTCATGTAGCCCCCACCCAGTGCCACCTTTGCACCCCGACAAAAAGTAAAGTTGAGGGGAGGATCTGCAGAATCTTCCCCACTTTGGTCTTCAGTGCCTGCAGATTAATTGGCTCAGGTGGGCAGTGCAAATTAAAACCAGGTATGGTATGGGGGAAGAAAAAAATCAAAGAGGCCTCTGTCCCAGAGAGGATCTGGCTGAAAGAAGATAAAGAGCCATGCTAAGAACTAGAACCACTAAATTAATGTGAGAATTCAGTCATACCTGAGAAATATGAATATATCTCCCTGGGAAAGGTATAATGCACAAACAGGGTCCATCAGCCTCAGGGAACACGACAATTCCCAGCACTCAAATGTTTGCTTTTAGCAAAGCCTGCAGAAGGAGCTGGGTAGTGAATGCTACATACCTCTTGGCAAGGAGCAAGCCCACCACTCTCTCTCACTGGTGTGTTAAAAGGCAAATCTGTGTTCTCACACATCATAAGTCTATTTTTCCACTGGAACTGTCTTTAAAAATAATAGCGGCTATAGTGGGAACAAACACCAACAAAAGGCAGGGAAAGGATTTACTCCTCGTGGCATTAATTCCTTCACTAATAAACCACAACTGCAAATTCAGTTACTCTTAATAGCAAAATTAGGTTCTTACCTGTTACTTTTTGCCATTCACATGACCTTTAGTCATTGGAACTGGAATTGACTTGTGTGGGTGTAGTTTGGTATGAGAATTGAAGGCTCTCATAATTCTCAAACACACCTACATTGATGTAAGAGCTGCTTAGTGTTTCAATGGAAAAAAAGAAAAGATAAGTAAATCTTGATAATGTAAATAGTGTTCAAGCTTTAGAGATCATTTCCTGAATAAGCAGAGTAGGCTGGGTCAGGGGGTGGGAAGGAAGACTCAGAACAGATTTGCTATCAGGATTTCACAACACAGTTGAAAAATATGAACAGATTGACAAAAACTGTTTAATATAGACTGAGGATGCTGTCATGATGAAAATGGAGATCAAATGATCCATCCTGTCATGACCTGTGACAGTCCTTGGAGCTGATCATGGAAAAAGTCCAATTCATGCTTTCTGTTTCAACACGATATAAACTGGATTATAGTACGATATTCTTTTCCTGAACATTTGCAAAAGTCTCCCCACCTCTGCTTACTCCCAAACCAACAAGATTTTGCATTTCTCATCAGAGACTGATTTTCTTTTAAGCTTTCCTCTGTGAGGCTTGTTTGTTATCACAGGCTGAGAGAGCACATTTAGATTGCTCCAAGGCCTCCCCAGCAGACCTGAGTTAGTACAGAAGCTCTGGAGCACTTCTCCATCCATATAATTTCCCATTATGAGGGACAGTTTAATATGTGCCTTTAAATCAGGCTCAGAACAGCTTCTTGTTGTTGCTGCTGTTGGTTTTGGTTGGGTTTTTTTTGTTTAAACTAACCTCACTAAAGATAATGTTACATCAGTAGGCTCCACTGGTGATAATTGCAATGAAGTGAACCTTACTAACTTTTCACATGTAACTTTTCTTAATGCGTTTTGGGCTTTTTTGGCAGTGAAATCTGAAGGGGAAAAAAAAAAGTCAACAATCAACTTGATCTAAATCTCATTTTCTTCCCGTTCCTGCTATTGAAATGAGAAAGGATCTCCCCACCCTACCCATATACAAAGTTAAAACTGAAAATAAAAAGAACACATTTTTACTCTTCCCTCAAGTGCCCATGTATGATAAAAGATTTTGGAGGTGACCTGGATGACCCTCAGAGAAGGTGTTATTCTTTCAGCAGGGGGCCAGCACATATTCAGGTCCCTCATCTGGGCGAGGGTTTGACTCCACACTTCCCACCTGAACATTCAGAGTTGCATGAGCCACTTTTTTTCCTAGGAGAGTAAACCAAAATACAACAGAAGAGTTCAAACTCCTGATCTGAATTTGAGTCTGTGGTCTACTCATTGCTTCATTCTGCTCAAGCTCTGGCTCAGAGCAAGACTCACAGGGAGGGATTAGAAAACCACAGCTGATTTCTTAATGAGATTTCATCTCCCTGATGCCATGGCTTGTTTTAATCCCATCAGTTCGCCAACCTTCCAAAGAGTCTCAAGAAGTAAACAAGCTAGGACAAGGTAAAGAGGACAAACAAAAATTCGACATCTGAATAACTTGGACATCTACATTTCATTTTCAAAAGCCGCTTGGACTGTAAGTGAAGTGAGCAGTATGAAAAAGAAACTTCTCAGACTGAAAAAGGAGCTGTAGATGCCAGCAGAGGAAAGGACACCATGTGTCTAATGCTACTCCATGTTGATTCCTCTCCATATTTCCTTTACAGTCAATGGAGAGAGGATGACTTTTCCTAAGTTTCCCACTTTTCCCAATGCAGAGCACTGTGGTGCTTCTGTACCTTCTGTATTTTTGAAAACTACTTATTTTTTACTTTAAAACCTAAACCTCTTAAAAATGCTCATTAAATCACCCCAAGTGTCCTCATTCATTAGAAAAAGACACCTTTTTATTTACATTTTGCTTAACCTCTATAGTGTTTAAGCATTAATCCAATCCTGGGTTGGATTCCAGCAGCCCCTTTAAGATTTTTACATCCAGTAAGAAAAGTGTGAAGCAAAACACTGAAGGCTTTGAGTTTGGCCTGTGTAGTCTTCAACTGTCCTCGGCTTTAAGGAGGAATCTGTCATAATAATGCACACAAGTGGCAAATAAAATTTATCAGCAATGATTAGATATTTCTGGAATGCTGTAATACTTTTTCATGTTAGTGTTCCTCCAAAGGTGCAGTATATTATCTATAGAGAGTCTACACAATCTGTTTGAGAAGACAAATGTGCTCACAAATCAGTGTGTTGGCTGAACTTCCTGCCACTGACACCGGATTTTGAAAAAGAGATCTTGGTAGCAGAGTAAATACACAGTAGTTTTCTCCCAGAGTCTCAGGTTCAAGTTCTTACTTAAGAACAAGGAAAACCAACTGCAATAGCCTCCATCCCAGTCAGCACAAGTTATTTATCATCACCGACCCATCACAGACTCAGTGCAGCAGCCAGCACTCGTCTGGCAGGAAAAGTTTTAGTCTGGAGTAACTGAAGACTTGCCTGTCAGCAAGAGAATCACAAACCCTGCCTCTTACACCAGCATGGTCTCTTTTTCAGAGCATCAGTGACATTGATGATATTAATAAATGGATATGGAAGTGGTAGAAGTTGAAATTATCAAAATAGAGCTGCCTGGAAAACAGGAAAGGTTGTTGGGTTTTTCCCCCTCTTTTTTTCCATTACAGAAAACAATGCATTTTTACTCACAAATTAAAACTAACATTTCAGACACTGTGGAAATAGTCCTGGGAGCAGAAGTCTGGGATAGATCTTTACATGCTGTGATCTCCACACCTGGCCAGGGAAGGTGATGCAGGGATCCAAGGAGCACTGTGTGTCTTTAGAAATGACACCTCCTGGGCAGTCCCGTCCCTAAGGGGTGGGACTCTTTAACTCTTTTACAGCACTTACAGTGCTTGAATGCAGGGCTCCCGAAACTTCCGTTTTCAGAATTCCATTCTTCAACAGAATTAAAAATGCATTTCTGTTTGAAAAAATTCCTTTCTTCAAAGCCTAACAAAAGAAACAGTTCCAACAACAAAAAAAAGTTCAGTTTGATTTAATTGTTTCACCAACTCAGGAGAGTTGCAAGTTCCATTTCAACCCTGCCACTGGTGCTGCAAAAGCAGATCCCAAGGAGAAACACCTTTATAAATCAATGGTGAAATGTTACCATGAGATTTATTCCCCAGCCTTATCTTAAATGGGTAATGTGTGACTGGCAACACTAAGAAAATAATTCTAGCTATTGTCCTCAGGCAGGCACTCTTCTGGCAGCCACAAAATAAATTTAGCTCAACCATAAACTCCAGTAAGTATCAGGAATATGCATTATCTCTGCTGAAAATGTACTATTGCTCTGCAAGTCTATTAATGAGCAGACATTTTCAATCCTAACTGTCCAGGCTTCAGAGAAGTGAAAGGGAGTTTATAGGCATAAAAAGCAGGAAAAAACCCAAAAACTGACTTCATCTGCTGGGCTTTTATCAAATGTATATAGCCAAAGAGCTTAAGAAAAGCTGGAAATTACTGTTTTCACCTTCTTTGCTTGGATAGCTATCAAACATTTTTTTATTTTTAGCATCAAAGTAGCTGAAAGGACATTGTTAGGAAGAATGGTCTCCTTCTCTTGGCTCATGCAGTAAACTTCAGGGAGGGGGCTTAACTTCAGAGACTGTTTGAAAAAATGGGTTTTTTTAATTCCCAGTCTAGCTGAGCAAATGAAGTGTCTGTTCTGCTCCTCAAAGTGCATGGACTTATTTACTTGTAGGATATGGTTTCATATCTATGATTTTGTTCCTGTGGGTAAAATCAGAGGAGGATAGTGACAGTATCTTCTAAGAACAAAAGCACCCCTCTGTGTCAGATCAAAGCCATAAGCAGCCCCATATCCAGTTGTCACTGGAGGATGCTTTACCAAGGAGCACCAAAACCAGGGCATGGAGGAAGTGGTATTTTTTATTTGCCCCTTGGTTTCCTCTCAGTTTCTGGAAATTAAGGACACAGAGACTTCCTGACTCAGACGCTGCTCTGGATTACTGTGCTCGATAGCTCTTTCATGGCATTGTGTTTCTGATAAGGAGGCTGTGATTGATGCTCATTTGGTGCTCTGTGAGGCCTCTTTGGTCCTGCCCTTCTTGCCACCTCCAGCTTCTTCCTTGAATCCTGGATTGGTATCTGAGGCAATAAAACAGCATTTTCCAGAGATATTGATCTGTGAAGAGCAGATCAACAGCCTGATTGTTGCAAAGCTGTTTGCAGAAACCCATTACAAGTGATTTATACTTTTACAACACTGGCTAGAAATCACATATGCACAAACTTCTTAAGGCACTAAGTGATCTGGGCTGAGACTTCAAAACTAGGGACAAAACTCAGGCTTTGCACTCTCTACATGGACTGGGCAGATCCTACAGAATTTTCTGCCCAAATAAATTCTTGCATCTGCCAGCAATGAAATATAATGACTCAGGCCAGTGTGTGCTGAAGTCATCTATTTCTTGTACCCCAGCACAGTTGTGCTTCTGGCATAGCCTCGTTGGGGAACTCCTCTGCCTTCTTTTGCCACAGGATTTCCTGAAGTTATCCCCTGTGAAGTGAAAGCAGGAAGGTGATAGTGCCTTGTGTCAGATGCACTTCTGTGTGTTGCCCTTCTCTGCCTTCTTACAACCAACTCGTAAAAAAAATGAATAATCCAGCTCTGAGCAAGTTTTGCAAACTTCAAACAAAAGACAATATTGGAAGCAGAAGCCTCAATAGTTACTTAACAATTACATTGTTAATCTTCATATAACACAAACATTAAATAATTAATCTCAGTGGCTGAAATTCAGCCCCAATAAAACTCTGATGTCTTCTGTGGATGTTTGCCAGGGAGAAATTTAGCCTGCAATTTTTCTTGTCTCTCCTTCTAGCAATCCTGGGAGCATTTTGTAGTTCCCACCTGTCAGTGGCACACCTTTGGGCAGGAGCATACTCGGTGATGTTCCTGATGCTGCACTGTCCTTCACAGCAGCTGTGTAGCCCCAGTAATTGCCTGGGTACAACCAGTGGCACCTATCTGACCCTCTGTGTACCCGAGGGAAGAATGAACCTACTTACTGGGCAAACAAGAATAAACTTCTTCCAGCTTTCTCAGTTCTACCTCACAGTTTAGAAACTTCTGCAATTCCTAATTCACATTTCTCTGGGAGTGAAATACAAAGAAGTATTTTGCCTCATTTCTTCCATTTCAGCAGCTCCCTCTTTTTAAATGTCACAGAATTAATGTCACTCATATAAGAAATTTTAAAGCAGAACTTAGAAAATGCTTTCTTTTAATGCCCAAACCTGCAGCAAATATAAACCTTTGTAAATGCAACCTAATTTGCTAACATGCAGTGCTAATTTGATTACTCCAGATAAAGGTTTTAGTGGCACCAATTGGTGCTTGCTGCAGTGTGAAACTAGAAGGATAAATTGCTAAGAGAAAAGTGCAAGCTCTCTTTGGCACCCTGAAATGTGTTCGGTCGGTTTTGTGCTTTTGCATTTGAGTGAGTACTCCAGCACAAATTGGGCACAATTAGCAGCACATTTAAAAAAATACAGCCCAGTTCTGGTGCTAATTTGTCCCTGCAATAACACCAATTTCCCCGGTATTTACACTCAGTAAGCGTACAGAGGCTAACACAGAGGAAAGCTTTGGACAATTCCCATTTGTATAGCACAGAGCAAATAATTCTTTGTGCCCTATGTGAAATGAGTCGAATATCTCAGCCCACTTTCCAGAGAACATGTGTCTACATCACAAAATCTGCCACCACAAGTTGGCACTAATTGGCAGGCTCAGCAAAGTGGCAAAGGAATGAATGGCCCCTGGATACCGAACTAACATTTTTTCCCCTACAGGTGGTCTTTTCAAGTCAGAATTGAGACGTACATTGTTTAGGCAAGGTGAAGTTTGTACTGCTGGTACATGTTTTGTTGATTCATAGAAGATTTCAGTGTATAGTGAGCGTTTTCATAAGCATTACATTCATTCTATTAAAAAAATAAACAAAAACCTTAAATTGTATTTTAAAAAACCCCCAAAAAACAATAAAACAAATTCCAGCTGTCCCTATTTTCCCTCATTTTGTCCTCACAAAATCTTCAGTATGTTCAAAGGCACGACCAAATCTTTTCAGTTCTCGTCAGCGTGTATTTGATGAAACAGCTCTGTTAGATCTGATACCAAACCAGGAGATTAGGATGCCAGATGCTTTCATCAGGACCCTGACTCTGCAGACCTCATTCACATATAGCCCCTGTTTGGGCCATCTTCTAGTCCAAAACTCACTGATATCAGTAGGCAGCCCCTAAAACTCCAGTAAGCTATAGAAAAAGTCCTTTGGTGAGAGAGTTGTTAAGGAGTTCAATCTGCATGGTCCTGTGTCACAGAAAGAAATACCATAGAGGCTTTGACTATGGAGCATAATTATATTTACATGGAAATAAATCAGGTATTACAGAGGCTTTTCGGAGTGCCTGAAAATTACATCCAATAGAGCAAAAGCAGAAATAAGTTACATTTTTCCTTCTTCAGCTAAGGAAAAGGCTTCCAAAGTAAACTTATAAGTTGCTGTATGTTGTCATCATCAGGTCAAGATAAAATATTTGTTCAGAAGAAGTGCTTCAATTATCCTTGAGGACTCAGTGATATTTCCAGTATTTTTTTTTATATATAAGCTCAAACCAGATGATCTACTTTCATTATCTAGACGATAATAATTTTACACACCTTTAGATACGCTTTCAAAAATCACCCCACTGTGCTCAATATGATGAATTGATTTGTTTAGCAGCACTTCCTACTTAAGGGAAGGGAGGGCTCCTTCTCCCCTTCTGACTCAGACACTGGCCCCTCGTAACAGGACAGGTAACAAGCACAAATCTGTGGCTGTGGGTTTCAGTCAGTGAACTGCTTGTCAGGATCTGGACTGAAAGGCTCTGCCCCATCCCACAGGCTGGCATAGAGCACATTAACACAGTCTTTCAGTACTAAAAACTCAGCTACAGGTAGGAATAAGCCAACTCTTATCTTGCACTGCTGGCAGAGTGCTACTTGTGTGCGAAGGGGTCTTTTCCTGCCACTATTCGTAAGCACATAGAGTCCCTGGGCTCTGCCAGTCCTCCTCCATTCATGCACCCAAAGTGAGTAGGAGTCAGGATTAGCAACCTGTAAATCACAGCAGACAAAATCCTGCGGGTGCTGGCTCTGAAGCTTCTGACCTGTGAACTGTGAGGCTCATCTTGGTCTCTGCTTGCAGCTTGTCCACTCACATTGCTGAATACACCTGTCCTTTTGCTGATATAACCTCCAGGCTAGTTAGAAAAACTGCCAAAGAGAAGTTATCATAACTTTATGAATAATCATCCAACAAACAAAAGGGTATTTCTATGCTTCTCTTGAGAACAGCTTTTCATATTATCCAGATTTTTTTTTTAAGCTATGCGGGCTTTTATAGGATGTAAAAGGGGAATTCTTTACATGGTTCTTGTATTTTGTACTTATCTTACAGGGATGCAATTTGACTTTATAAAAAATTGTCCCAGAAAAACTTTGACCAGTAACTCTCACACAGCTTGACTCAAGTTTTTTCTTAATCCAAGTCAGGTAGAGATATTGGAAGAAAACAACACTTGGTTGTTTTCATTCCACTTTATCCTGTAGGTACAGAAATGTAAGAATCCCCTCTGGAAGGCCAACAGTGATCCCGGTGAAACAACACATTTGGCTCACTTGCCTTTTGCACCACACTTTGAAGAAGGACACCATTACCTGCTGCAGGTGCTAAATTTTCTGTTATTATTGCTTTTGGGCCCAAGTCCCACGGAGCCCTGCTTGACAACTAATTGTTTAAAGTCTAAACCTTGGTTATCCTCAGGCTGGTATGAAAGGAGCAGCAAAAGGAGGAACCAAAGCAAACACCACCTTGGAGAGAGAAGAGAGCCCAACAAAGGTGTGGGAAATTCAGTGACATGAAGCCAGAGAGGTCCAGCTTTGTAGCTTTGCAGGGCTGCTCCAGCTGCCACCATGCACTGACTTCTCCAGCTTGCCAAAGAAACTTCCCTCCTCTTTAACATTTGATTCCAAAGATCTGCACAGGACTGAAAGGATGTTATGTTTTGTCATGAGTCAGTCCAGCCCGTGTTTTTCCCCCAGGCCCTACCTGTCTCCTAAACAAGCCAGATATTAGACATGGTAGCAGGCTCTGCTGACTGATGTGAGTGTTGAAATTAGAGCTTTGCTTGCTGCTACAGCTTGTGTTTGTTTTACACAATTTTGGAAAAAAATTCACTAAGTACTTTTGGACAGCAGGTCAGGCTGGTTAGCAGCATTTCTTTATTTCTGTCCTGTGAGAAGATCTGGCTGAACAAGAAACTCACAGTAGGGATCAGTTGGCTGATCTGGGCAACCAAGTTGCATTTGCTGCTTTCACTTAATTTGTCCCAAGCTATTTAGAAACTAATTCAGCCCCAGGAGTTTTATATTTTACAGCATGCCAGGAAAGTTGTCTACAGTTTGTTGATGATCAAGGAAATTTCTTATTTCAAATAAAAAATATGAATAAAACAACACTCAATTAAAATAGCCACATTTTAAGCCAGATTTTAAGATGACAGGTGGTACCTGCTCTCATAAGTGTGACTGAATTCCATTAGAAAGAAATAAAATTACAGTAAGAGCTGAAAAGCAAGCCTGAGGAAGCCCACCTTATTTCATATTAAAATCCTAGGTGTTGGGCCCGGTGAAGATATATTACCATAAATCAAAGCTAATGCCATGAGCCAGATGGTTCAAATTTGTGTACTAAGTGTTAGGCACTAACAGAGCACAACAGTCTCTTGTCTTTCCACAGGAGGGTTCTCAGTTTTGAGCAGCTAATTAGCCTAAAATTAATTAGGGCCAATCTGAACATTTTTACACACACCCACACACACACCCCCACACAAAATAGAATTTGAACGTATGCAAAAACAGACCAAAACCCCGCTCTGACAAGAGCAGCAATGGCACTGAGAACAGGCAGGAGGGAATTGTATGAGGGAACAGAACAGAAAAGAACCTACACAGACAACTGCCACAGGCAGGTTAAAGGAAAGAAAGAAGAAAGAAAACAAATCTTTGGAGAAGAGAAACAGTCCACCTCCAAAGTTTACTTGGGAAGCTGCTGCACCAAGGGTCAGCTTGTCACAAACTTGGTCCAGATGGTTGGGATAAATATTTTACAGGTGCCATGCTTTACATGATGCTTGTGTTTAACCTTGTCTGCTGTTGTGCAGAGACTTAGTGACAGCCAGTTCCTGAATCCTAAAGAGATGGTAAAGCTCACAGCCCTGCTGGGAAGCTGCAGTTCTGCTCCAGAGCAGCATTCCCCTGGGAACTTTGCTGTAAAAATGTAAAACATAAAAAAAAACAAACCAAAAAAAAAAAAAAAAAAACCAAAAAAAACAACCCAAAAAAAACCACCTACCCAGTCTGGTTAGAGACTTTCTGGATGACACAGATACCAAATCCCACCCCATTTACACTTCCTTCAAGCACACAAGATTTTTTTTTTCCCAAATTGGAGCCTCAGCTCTTACATATCACACAGGCCAAAAAAGTCCTGTAAATGCAGAATTATATTTTGGTTCTTTTTTCTCTCAGTGAGCAAGCTTCATACACTCAGATGTGCTAGGCACTTTGGCAGGGCTGAGATCCGGGGCACTGCAATAATGTTTTAATCCCATTACTAATGCTTATTTTAGAATCTGCTTGTCCTTAAAGACACGATAGTGATCTTAATTATTGTCTCCAACATGTATTTGCCTGAAATAATTATTATATTTCATTCCTATAGAGACAATGAGATAAAACTCTAATTTCATTTTATTGGCCCTTCTATCCATCAAGAAATTAGTTTCTTGTGAGAGCTTTGAAGTAGTCCCCTTCACGGATTAAACTCCTTGAAAGTACAAGAACAGAAGGGCGGGGTGTGGGGGAATTGAAATAATTTACATACCAGCAGACATGTAATGGGAATCAAGAATGCAACCAGACCTACATGATGGTTGAGAGGAAAACGTTGAGACATGCTATTCAACATGAAAAAAAAAAAAAAAAGTCTGGTTAGCTGCAGATTTTAGCTCAGGAGGCAGTCAAGTGCTGCACTCAGGCAGAGGAAGCAAGCAGCAGAGAGAAGCTTCCCTGATCATATTTAAAAAAAAATAACAAAACAACAAAAACCCAAAGCCAACAACCCCCCAAAACACCCATTACTGGATAAAAGAACATCAGATGCTCAACTGCCACTTGGCTGTCTGCCAGCCGGGTTCCCAGTACCACTGTCAATATTATACAACGTGCAGGAATAAATAGCACAAACTCTATCAGAGCAGCAACTAAGATTTGGTGTTAGATCTATGCAAAATGTTGGCTCCCCAAAATATGAAAATTTTTGTGCTCTGAATTTCATAACAAACAAAATTCCAGCTATGTTTTTTTTCAGAAGACAAGGTTGCAAACCTAACTGCTGAGATTGCCCCTGTATTTACTTCCAAACAAATACAGGCCAACTTTTATTTTTGGTAAATTTCAAACAAGATAAAAAATAAACCTTATCCATTAAAGGGAAAACTCTGAGCACAAGAATTATTATTTTATGCAAGGATTAATTCCACACAATCCTCTGAGCTGTCTCCTGGGATCGAAGGAACAGTTTAGGCTGATCCTGTAACATCTTCTTGACAGCCAGTGCTTTCCCACAGAAAGCAATGCTATCCTAAGTTTTTAGAAATTTGATTGCAATGGCTGCTCATCATTCTGGCCTGGACAGAGCAATTACACACGCTCTGAAATTCAAGTTTATGAGTTATTCAACTGATCTAAATTTAATCATGCCTTTAACTCTTGAGTCTGACAACCTGACTACATCCAGGAGTGCTGAGGGCCCTGCTGATCAGAAGCTATATGGTTAGGATTCCTTTAAATGTAGATTAGCACACCTTCAAGCAAAGAAATGAGAGCATGTAAAGAACCTGCCCCAAACCTTAGCACCCTCAGGATAAAGGTTTTGCAGGGCTGGGCTGTTTGTAGCACATGTGATACACAAAGCAACCCTTCCTAGCCACCTGCCCATTGTGGATGTAGCTACAAAACACTTATTTTCTTTTCCACATGCTGCATATTTAAATTTCTGTCTAATATCCACACAAGCATCTGTAATTTTTTTCAAGACACAGAAGTGGAGATACAAGGACTGTGCAATACCTCTTCTCCAATACACACTTTTGCTCTTTCTGCCTTCTGGCCTTAATGATTCCAAAACAAAAATCTCTCTCTCTGACAGCAAGTGGCTGCTCTTTTTAGTGAGCCTTCCCACTGTACTGCAGCCCTGATACCACTGTTCTGCAAGAAAAATATATTCACTTCTTCCATACACAACCTCAAAAGCCAAAACAGTGGGAAACCTTCTACTTGGTATCATGCCAAAGAAAGTTTTTGAAGAGAAAAATGTTGGTGTCCAGACAATGGTACAGATAGTGTTGGTCAGAAAAATCCTATATATGATTAGATTATCTCAAGAAATGCAATGCAAATGGTAATCACATGTATGTCACAAGGGCTAAATATAAACGTGTCAGAGGCCTCCTGTATGGAGAAAGTCCAGCTGATATTGATAAGATTTTATGCTTCAGTTGATGATTGAAAGGTTTCAGTCCAGCTTAAAGGTATGTGCTGACACCTTCACTGCAGATTTTGTGGGGAATTCATGAAAAGAATCTTAACCATGCAGACAGCAGAAGCTCAAGGTTCCATGCCCCGCAGGTTTTACAGCCCTGGGAATGTTGTGCAGCAACTTTCTAAGCTGCCATTTTGCAGATCCTAAAGCTGCACACACAAGAGGAACATACAGTCCTCTGAAACCACCCAGTTCTTCCAAGCAGAGCACATGATAGTAGAACTTCCTCTTTGCTGATTAATGTTCTTTAAAGCTCTCAGCACTGTTTAATCATGTGATTAAAAAGCACCCTTTCTGTTGCTATGTGAAGAACAAAAGGCCAACTTGTCTGTCAGCTCTGTGCCATTGATGGCTTTTATAACATCAACACAGCAAAAAAATCACATCGTTGCATTTAGGAAAAACCCCAGCAATGCTGCTCAGGTGACACAGGGGCCACGCTGGCTGCCAGCCAGGGTTCTGCCAGGATCCACCATGGGCTGTGGCTTCCTAGAGGAGCAGCTGTGTCATCTTGTTAGGAAGTAACAACTCAGGCAGAATCCCATTCTCTATAATGTGGTTTCAGAAAAAGTGCCAAAATTGTTAAATTGATCGAACAATAGACAGAAAGAAGCAGAATTACATCAGGCACATTTCAAATCCCTCTGCAATTGCTGTTGGCAGCAGGCTTGCAGCTACAAGAGACTTTTGCTCATAACATTCAGGGGCTTCAAGTTTTACAAAAGAAGGGCAGAACCAGGGAATAAAACTTAGAAGGAGCCATGGGACCAGAGCTAGTCTCTTCCCTCCCTCAAATGATTGTTCTCACATCTAATTTATGAAGCAAGGG
The DNA here is from genome assembly GCF_014805655.1 of Passer montanus. Classification (NCBI taxonomy): domain Eukaryota; kingdom Metazoa; phylum Chordata; class Aves; order Passeriformes; family Passeridae; genus Passer; species Passer montanus. The sequence goes on along the minus strand of NW_024370374.1, from coordinate 6,623,873 downwards.
CTCTGAGAGATGTCAGCCACAAAAAGAAGCCTGGCTCCAAAGTTTGAGGACACTATTCCACCCATGCTGTTGGCTCTCCACCTGTGCCATGTTCCCAGGAGAACCTCCCCTAGCATTTCAGCCACTGCCCATCACAGGTGGGCATCTGTGCCCAAATTGTTGCTCATCGGTGCAGTTGCACCCCTGATCTGCTGTCTTGGATAGGGATGATGAACCTCTGCCATGGTTTAGGAATAATGGAAGGGAGGAAAAACAGGCACCTTAAACATTCCACTAAAATTAACACAGGATTTCCTTGGTACATGACATCTCTCTTTTTTTTTTCTTTGTGGTGCAAATATCTCAAGGGGTTAAATGAACTTTCTTACTTACGGAGAGACATATAGATAGCAAATGCAAAAGCTGGTCATCCTCCCCGTTCATTACCAGGAAAATACCTGTGCTGGTATGAACAACATCTAGTGTTGCAGTACTGGCTTTACAGCAGTTCAGTCCCAGCCAAGCAAGTACAATGAGAAAAAATCTGTTGCAACTCGGTAATTTTGAAACTTAGAAAACCCCCAGCTAAGCCAAAGCATTGTCAATGATTTCCCTCATAGCCCATCTGGTGCAGCCTGGGGAAATCCTATACAGTACCCACAGAAATATTTAAGGAGTAAACAGGAACTTTTGAGTGATTCCTTCCCTCCCCCATCCCACAGGAGCAGAAAAGGGAGTGGAAGTTCAGCACAGGCTTTTTATTTCTGTGCTATTACATAACTGCACCTCTGCAGAATTCCTCCCGCTTCCAACAGGATCAAACCCACAGGAGGCTGGGAAGGAGACAGGGAAAAGTATGTGACTTGCTCAGGGCTATGCAGCAAGCCCATGGCAGAGGTGGGAGGAGAACTTGCAGGTCCCGGCAGAGCCACTGCCGAACCCTGACGAGGCTCCACATACCTGCCATTCCTTGCACACACTTCTCCAGAGGTGAAGCTGCTGCATCACAGGCTGACCATCCAACTCAACGCACCACCTGCTTCCTAATCATCCCTGCACCTTCCAGCATGCACAGACACACACTGCAGCTATTCCCTGCCCTAGTCTCAAGAGGATTTAAGATCCCTGGAAATCATGCCCATCATGCCCAGCACATTCCCTGACCAGTGGTTTTTGTCTTTGGTAGCCTTCCCTAACCTCAGGCCTCATTTAGGCACCACTGACTGAGTCTCTTATTCTTTAAAAATTCTGCAGTAAATTCCATTTGCTAATACTAACAGGAAATCCCAAGAATCTGCCTCATGCCCTTTCACTGACTTCACAAATCCAATTGATACAGATAGAGCCAATTTCTGAAACTGCAGCTGTCCACACTTACAAAGCTCTGACTGTTAGATAAGAAAGTGCCAGCTGGAACAAGAAGTTTCTCCTACTACTGGATGCCACACTCCCAGCCAAGTGGGCAGCTGTCACTTGGGTGGTAGCAGAGCTGCTTAAATCAGAAACCCTTAGATCCAGTCCCTCATGCTCACCCTAAAGCAATTGAACAGCCCCACAGCAGGAAAAGGGAGTAAAGCTCAGTCCCAGAAGAATGCAGTTGCACTTGCTTTCAGTCCCCTCTCCATATTATAACATCCCTCATGGGCCATAGTAGCTGGAGGCTGAGAAAGGTGCAGCTCTTTGGGACAAAAAGCTCTGTTGGCCCCTCTTTGGATCTAAGCAGAGCCTCGGTCTCAGCCTCACTGAAAGAGAAGCTGAAGTTCTCCTCAAGCTCCTCTGAGCAGCATTCTGCACTTCACAAAGTCTGGTCTTGTGATGATTTTCACTGCTGGTTTTAAGCCATGCCTGAGTTTTAATCTGCGTACCATCACAGCTCCCAAGATGTTTTAATAAACAGGCACTGAGAGGTGAGGGGATGGGCAAAGTGGCTGGCACCACCATCCTGGATGTGTCCCAGGGGGAGCATGAATCATTTCCCATCAGAGTGTAACTGGATATGCACTCACCCCTGATACCAAGAGTGCCCTGCACTTGGGAAGGGATTTCAGAGGGCTGAAACAGGCTGAAAGTTCACTTTCAGCAGGGGTGGGTCTAATCCTCTATGCTACACCATCACTCCATGAGGTAGCTCTGCTGGGTGCCACCAAGTCTTTCCGCAGTCTATGGCTCTTGGCCACCTGCCTGCTTGTCAGGAAAATTATTTAAAAATCCCTTCATGGATCCCTACTTCACCTACCCTTGGTCCAGTAGGGGAATAAGCATAAGCAGAATGAAAGAAATCCATGTTATTAATGACAACAGATTCCATCAGCCTTCCGAAAAGATTCCTCTCTTAGAACTAAAGGCATCTCATGGCTCACTGCACATCTTCAGTGAACCCTTAGAAGTCACCAGGAACTTTTTATTTCTTCTCTAAAATAACACAGCTGCCTACTGGAAAATGCCCATATGCCCATCCATTCTGGTTTGCTATTTCCTTATTTCTTAATCTTTAATCTACTTTTCTTGAGACATTTCAGAGCCAATCCCTCTCCTCCCTCATCCCCCCACATCAACCACTGAGTGGGAATTTTTAAAGGGGTTTGTAAGTCTTACCATTTACATACAGACTTCCATGAGCTTTTTAATCTTTTTAACCTTCCTCCTAAATAAGGACGTTTCAAAAGCTTTTTTTCCTATTTGGTAAATCACATCAGTTGAGTGCTTTCACAAAAATGAACATAAATTTTTCTGATAAGTTGGGAAGAACATTAAATCAGAAGTGTTTTATAACTTTGAATATTCCATGGGAAGCTCTAATATGAGCATGAGGATAACTGATTTGATTGAATACAATGCACAGATAGACACACAAACAAGTATACATGCATCATTGTATTTCAGAGATCTTAAGCCATAAGAAGAAAGGGGAAGCACATCAATTCTTCAGCCCAGAATTCATAAAATAAATGAAAAATCCATATATATATATATACGCACACACACACATTTAAGCAAAGAAAATTTGTTTTTAAAAAGTGAAATACTGCTTGTGCAGATATATATACATATTTGGCACCCATAACTGCATATTACTTTTGCTCTTTACCCTTACAGTCATTTTATGGTGATTTCCTGAATGGTAAAAGGGTCTTCAGGAAAGAAAACCTGACTGAGAAAGAAACAAATATCTAAGTAGAAATTAAAGCCCACGCAGTAAATACAACAGTCGGCGCTGTATTTTAATGGAAACTTTCTATATGGATCCATGCAAGTTACATGTATGGAAAGTTGACTGTGGCTTTGCGGGCTTCTTAATATAAATATCCTGACATAAAAATTACTGTTCTAGAAAGCTTTATGGAAAGATTGGAAAAAATCTCCTCATACACAGACCTATGTAAACCGTTCAGTAACTAGGGAGAGTTTTCTGATGGAAGCCGCCTTCCCCGCCCCCCTTTGCAGACTCCTGTCTCATTTTGTGAAATTGCTTTGCTGTCTTTCAGAGGGGGCAGCTGAGCAATCCGTTTCAGTGCCTCTCTTTCCCATGGAACAAATCTCCCCCAGGCCTCCTGCTGCATCCTGACAGAGATGGCAGGCCTTTCTTTGCTGAATTCTTTCAATAACACTGCAACTGCAACATTAGGAGAAACAATTAGGACTAAAGGGAGTTGCCTCTGTATGCCAGATCTGCTTAATAACTTAATTAAATAAACAGAAATATAATTATAATGTAAATATTTCCTTTCTTTAATTCCAAGGCATCCTTAGAGAGAGAACACTGATGAAATGATACAAGGTTATTGAAAACCTTTTCAGTTCCTCCATACTTAAAAACAATTTTGCTGTTTTCCCATGCTTTTCCACTTGTAGTATTTCACTTTTGAAATTTCAGAACCAGCTATCAGACACAGAAAAATGCATCCTTGGAAATGAATACCCCAGATAGTCAAAAGTGTTTCTAATTGAAAAGGAACCATGAAGGAGTAAATTGCTCTGCAGATTTCCTTCCTCAAATTATTTTCATTCAGCAGTTTTCTCTGAGAACTTTTACAGTTTCAATTTTTTTTTTTAAGTGCAAGACACACTTAGATCATGTTGTCTTTTGGCACATACAACCCAATTCAGAGACAATTACCCTACCTTATGGTTTTACACTGAATGAACTCTGATGGCCTCAGTACATTTACTCATTATTTACATCAGGTTCAGGCTTAAATTTAACATCAAAATGTTGTTCCCCAGGTACTTACACAGGGAAATTTTCTTTGGCTTCAGCACCACCAAATTCTGAATGCAACCTCTTCCATCTAGCTATTTAGAAAGAACAATAAAAATCTAAGCAGTGGCAGTGGCATTATCCTGAAATAGCACATATGACAACACCCCAAATCAAGTATTATGAAAAATCCCTCTAAGCAAGCAGAACAATATAGAAAAATTCCCCCGAATTAGGAATAAACTCCTACTGCTGGCTAGATCTGACTCCAAATTACAGTGATCCTAGCTTTGTCCTTTCTCTCTCAGAACTGCTAAAATTAAAAGTCAATGTGTAAATGTGCAAACCCACCTAATGCTGACCCCAGACCAGCACAAGTTGAGTATCTTGAGGATTTTTCATGCACAAGCCTCCAAGAGCACCTGGACCTAGGCAAGACACTCAAAACTTTGCAGGCAACTCAGAAACCTGCAAGTCCCAACTGCAATAATGATGGCCAAACCAGATTTTCTGGCAGCGGCTTCCTTCATTTCACAGTCTGGACCCACATTTCCCATTGACAGGCTCCATCCCGCACTTTTCTGTGGATGCACGTGAGTTAACCCCTTATGCCACAAAACCTGGGGTCATTTTCTGCCCCAGGTTTGGCCTCGTGGCCTCCTGCAGCAGCTCCACACACGTGCTGTGGATGCTGTGCCTGCGAATGGTTCTGCCATTATAAAATCTCTGCAGAACGCAAGGCACAGGTGTGTGCTGCGAGTTTGGGAAGGAGAGCCGAGGATGACCTCATGCTGTACTTTGGAAGGAGGATGTTAAAGAGCTCAGGAAGCCAGTGCTGACACAGAGACATGCACCTGTACAGCAGGGACTCTGCCTTCTTGCTTCCTCTGTGCTCCCACATGGAGAAACCTCAGCCCCAGCTGAAGTTCGGAGGGCCCCACATGGAACCAAGCTGCAGGCTCAGGGGTTAAATAGAGATTACACCCACACCAAAAAGGGGTATGGAGGAGAAGAAACAAAACTGGTTTAATTGTATTAACTCCGCTGTTAATACAGGCCAGTAGTACACTTGACTTTATGGTTGCAAATTAGTTTAAGATTAAAAAAAAAACACAGAAAATGCACTTCTTCACAATTCCCTGTTCCCAGTCATCTCCTTGTCTTCAGAAAGTGACCCTGGGCTTGCTGCCATTGTAACTTACATCTCCTCCCTCATCAGACCTATTCTTGTTTCTACTTGGTGCTCTTAATTCCTTAAATGTAAAAGTTTATATTTATCTATATAATTATGCACACATACTCCACTCAATTTCCTCAGGATATGACTCTTCCATGCTGCATAAACTTCCTTCCCTGGCCTTCTCCAGCTCTATCATTCTTTTTGCTACTGTCCAGGGTGCAGCTGTCAGGGGCAGGAAGCCCCAGACCCTGCTCTTCACATACAGATTGATCAAGGTCTGGAAAAGGGTAGCCAGTGCCTGCTGCCTCCCACCCTCCCAAACTCTCCACATCAGAACAAATGAGTCCCCAGATAGCTTTTACTTCCCTACACCGACTTCTCAATCTGTTTCTGTGTTTGAGAGATCATGGGGCTATCTCAGATAAGGACATGAGGTTACGGCCCTCCCAGAACTGGCCAAAGGCTGAGAAAGAGGCAGGGGAAGCTCAGGTGAGCCCCCCACAACATAAAAACTGCAGTGGGTAATCATGGAGATGAGGTTTCTTGTGTAAGGAAGCTTCAAGGGATAAAATGGATATGCCTGAATGTTGCAGTTGCAATGTTATTTCAAATAATTAATTAAAAATGTGATTAGACAAGTAGCTCATCTACATTATTTATACAACCTGTTCAGCACTCCTAATTTCCAAGGACTTGCAGACTCAGATTAGAAACCGGATTTAATTTTTTCTTAATAAATTTTGTTTCAATTTGGGATACAGAACTAGAGAATGCATAAAAGTGTCGCAGAAGACTTCAAGCAGATGAAATTACATGAGTTCCCACTTATTCTGTCAACATGCAGATGAGAAAAAAAATCATGATGTTTTTCCTCAAGTCTCTAAAATGTTACTTTTGGAGCCCTCTCATAGTGAGATTAGGAGAAACTGATGTTGAAATTGTAACTGAAAGGAAAATTTTGTGAGCAGATTTGGAGAAAAAAAGATAGCATGGCTATGCCAAGTGCAGAGAGACTGAGCCACAGAGAGCTCCATGAAATCCAAGAGAGTCGCCTTAAATCTAAGTGCTCATCAAAATGTTTCACATAAATGAACCACCACGATTTCTGAAGGGCAAAAAAATCACCATTCAGTAGAACTGTGTTTGCACTGTGAAAGGTGAACTGGAACTGAAATGAACTTTCCCACGCTGAAGAAAATGCTTACATCCTGCCTGGCCAGTTTTAGAGAAAGAAGTCAGCTACGACATTTGGATGTAAAACCAAAATCCTTGAGTCAGGGCTTCTCTAATCCAAGGCCTTCATTGGAACCCATTTCTGCAACTCAGGCGGCAAACCAACCTCTGCAAGGATCACCAAGGGCTGATTCTGCAAGGTGTCTTCAACTCCCCATCAATCTGAGGTGCAACCAGTGGGACTTAGAGACAGCACCCTGCAGGACTTGACCCAGCTTCAGAAAATAGAGAACCAAAGGCATAAAACTACACTTAGCTGGATTCCCTTTTGCAGTTTCAAAACCTTAAGGAATGTGTCATTGGAGAAATGGGATAATTATTACAGCACAGAACTGTTAAAAGTAAAAATGTCCTCTATTCCTCTTTGATGTTGAAAGAAGAATCATTAATTCAGAGGCATGCAAAAATTAATGGAATTTAAAACACCAAGCAAATGTAGTCTAGTCTTGTCAGATACAGGGTGCCTTTTGTAGGACATTTCCTAGCTTGCCCAACCACAGTGGAGCCCCCACAGCTTTTTCAGATCTCCTCTATGGGGTAGTTAGATTATCCTCAAATAATAATAAATACAGGAAAATAATTAAACCACACCAATTAAAATGGATGTGCCTTCAACAACTCTTCTCTAAACCATTGCTATCATTCCAAGCCATGCAGAACCTAAAAGCAACATATCCCAGAAAGTCAGCCATGTCCTGAGCTGCACCAAAAAAACCCCAGGGTTGGCAGGTCTAGGGAGTGGAACCTCCCTTTCACTCTGCTCTCATGAGACCCCAACTGGATACAGCTCTGAGACTTCCCAGCATAAGAAGGCATGGACCTGTCAGAGCAAGTCCAGGGGAGGCCCCAAACATGATCAGAGGGATGGAGCACCTCTCCTGTGAAGACAGGCTGAGAGAGTTGGGGCAGTCCAGCCTGGAGAAAAGAAGATTCCAGGAAGACCTCAGAGCCTCTTCCAGTACTTAAAGGACTACAAGAGAGTTGGAGAGTGACTTTTTGCAAGGGCATGGAGTGACAGGACAAGAGAGAATGACTTTAAACTGACAGAGGGTGGGTTTAGACAGCACACTAAGAAGATATTCCTTACTGTGAGGGTGGTGAGGCACCATGACAGGTTGACCAGAAGGCGCTGTAAATGCCCTATGCATTCCTGGAAATGTCCAAAGCCAAGTTGGATGAGCTTTGAGCAGCCTGGTCTAGTGGAAGTTGCCTCTACCCACAGCAACAGGAGGGAGTGGAACTTTAGATCTTTAAGGCCCCTTACAAGCCACACCATTCTACAAAATGTGTATTTTTCCTTTGGACATAAGGTGAGACATACAGTTATGAGACTGTTGCCCTGTAATTAGCAAAGCTTTCAGCAAACTAACCTAGTTTTCAAGATTTCACCCACCCACTGAACTGGTACCTCTTCCACAGCATCCCAATGGGACAGTGGCCATTTGTGGTCATACCAGACATCTCCCTTCAGCCCTTATGTATGCCCATCTCACAAATGCTGCTGTAATTTATAATCTATAATATCATTTATGATTTTTATTAAGTGCATGATTGGCATGAATAGAATGAGAACTGCCAAAAGAGGATTCTTTCTTTCCTAGAACATTTCAAATTCAGCAAATAATATTACAAATACTCCATTTCCATTAGGACAAACATTTTTGCAATTTGAGTTACAAGTTTAGTGCTTGCCTCATGATGATGATTTAGGCCCGTTAATTATGCCTTGGACTCCAATTGTCTGTTAAGTCCATCTATTTCTCATCCTGTTTGTCTAACTTCGGCTTTGCAAGGACAATCGGTGAAAGGACAGGTCTGAATGAGCTGCCTCAGCCACTGTTTAGCAGTGGGGTGTGCAGCTCAGCCCAGGCTGCCCTCCAAATATTTGTACATCTCAGAAAGCATTTACAGCTGCTGTTGTGCTCCACAGGCTTTTGTGACTGTGGCTTGGACTTGCCTCATTTGCACACCTCTCATCAGCCGTAAGCTGTGCCCTGAGCTCAAGAAATTCAGGAGTTTAGCCTAGCTTTGGTCGTGGTTTCAGAAGGCAGGTCAGCAGGAAGAGGTCAGTGAATTGTGGGGTTGGCACATAAAAAACAAAGGACAATTTTTGACTTCCATTTCTCAAAGACCAAGTTCTGTGGTGCAGATGTCCTTCCTGCCAATATTATGGACAAGACTGATATTCTGTACTTTTTGGTTTTGTTTGGGCTTTTTTTTTTAAGCTGTCCCTTCAAAGTTTCCTTTCTTTTCAGTTCAGGCCCACAGGTGCTATGGTTGCACCTAGAAATCAGCCCACTGACCAAAGTCATGCAAGCACCAGTTACCACAGCGGAGGCTTGTCACTGGAGACCAGCCATGACTACTGATTCTGAGGACCACCTGATTCCCTCCTAAGAGGCTCCTGCACTATTTCATAATTCAATTTTCCTGCTACACCTCACTAAATGTCCTCTAGGCCTCGCTAAACAGGACAACACAACAAGGATGAAGATAATGTACTGTGAAAGCATAAAACAACAGAAAGTTCTCTCTAGGAGACAGCCACATAACAGATATGGATCATATTAGACATTAATTTGCCTTTACAATATTTTTTTTTCAAGGAACTTTCATGCTCGTGTCTCTGGTTAACTCTTTGTAACTCTCTGGTTTGCTGAGGAATTGTGTAGAGCACAAGTTGGCCCAAACCATGCCAGGGGCCATTCCAACACTGTGAGAACACAAGAGAACAGAAATACTGACCAGTGCTGTGCTGTTTCCTGGTAAATAGAAGCCCCGTGACATGTTTTCCCTCATAGAAAATGCCTATCCTTTATTCACCCAGGTTGCTCCATTAAAGAAAACACACAGTTAAAATGTTACTGGTAAAAATCAGCTTTTTCAGGAGCATCAGTGTTCATGTTGGAAGCCTGCTTGTGCTTGAACCTCTTCCTTCAAATATCTCCAACAACCACATTTTGATTCCCATCACACTAAGAACAGGAGCCCAGCTCCTTTCAGCCAAACAAAACGGAAGGGGCACTAATGCTGTCCAACCAGCAGTGGTCACTGAGCCCTCAAATGAGATTCCTGCCTGTGGCCAGTCCCAAGTCCAAAGCCTGCAGAATGGACAGCTTGAACCTTGGCACACACTGATTGGTTCTGTAGATCTGTTCCTGTAATGTTGCACTACTCACAAACATAGACAAATCCTCCCTGTGCAGGGCTCTCCCATTAAACCCTTTTAAAGGGATTTAAGGCACTCAGGCCCCTGGGACTGGTGTCACCCCAGTGGGAGCGCTGTAACTCTGCATGGGCAACCATATCAGACTCCAAGAGCTGGAAGTCATTTAGTCTCTCCAAGCAAGTGAAGGACCACTCTGGATGAAGTCTGTAGTGCCCTCTAGTCTGACTCTCCCTTCAGAGCCGAGTAGGTTCAATTCCTCTGTGGCTACAACTGGTTCTGCACTAGACCAAAAGGTTACTGCTGGTCTTCAGCAGAACTTCCCTGACCATAAATGAGCAAGTTCCCCTGTTATCAGAGACAACTGCAGCCCAGGCTGCAAACTCTGCACTTGGCTGCTTATAACCTGCTCCAGCACTTTGTCTTGCAAAGTAAAGACAGATGACTTGCTAGTGGTCACTTATGAATAAGCTCAGGACTGGACTGCAATGATTCACACAATCAGTGTTGTTACTTATTGTATTATATACAATGGACAGTGTTTTGTGGGGGGTGAGGTGAGGGATAGTTGCAAATACACACGGCACTTGCAAGTTTGTATGCCTTAAACTGACTTTAGGTTTCCTCGGTTCTATAGCACATATTTTCAGAATGCTTGGATCTGATTCAGCTTGTCCCACTGAACAAAACAGTTTCACTGCTCTGAGACCAGAGCAACACAGTGGTGAATCAGGCCCTTTATTTGCCTCCAATGGCTCACTATCAGGCCTACTGCAAACTACCTATTGAAAGCATGACAGCCAGCACTATGCTCTATAGCGAGCGTTTGGAGTATCATGCCCTAAGTATAGGCCATATGAAGAGGTCTTTTGTTCAGGAAAGCAAACTGTACAGTGTTTAGTAAGCCACACTCCAAATATAGGATCGATAAAGCACGGCTAAAATCAACTATTGCCTCAACAGTCATTCACAGATTTTCTCTGAATTAAGCACGCTGGAATCTTAGGGCCACAATGCCTTCACTCAGCTCTTTCACAAACAGTTCATGCAGAAATAGAGTAGGCGAGGACCTGGTATCGGGCAATGCGCAAGAACTTGAGGCTCCAAGTGGGGAAGGGAAAACAAATGAGGGGAAAAAAAAAGAAAATAAAAATAAACCATATGGAATCCACACTCAGATGCCTTTAAAACAACCACAAACATTCTTGCTGCCTCAAGCTGCAAATGTCGTGAAACAATTACTGGGCTGGGGGACTTCAAAGGTTCACTGAGAGCAGCAGTTTTATTTTTCAATCAAACACAGGAATAGGGCTTTTTTCCCTCCCTCCCTCTCTCGCTCTCCCCTTTTTTTTTTCTGAATGAAACAGCGCCCAGGCTTCCTGATTTCAAAAACCCTGTTCCGCTTCGCTTGACCACTCCATAACCTTAGGAGAAGCTTAAAAACTTCAAAACAAAACTGTGAGTCATACTGAATGAAAAAGACATTCTTATATTTCATTAAGATTGAAAACTGCTGCATTCCTTGTTTGTAAAATTTACATGAATGATCTTTAAGAGCTTGCAGCTGAATGCTGTGTAAAGCTTGAACTTCCATAAATTCCTGTTTACTTAATCATTCATTCTGGAAGGTAACTGACAGTCATTTGCAGGGGTTTGGAAATTCACAATTCACTGTGCACAGAAACAACTGGGCTCCTTCTTGCCAATGCCTTACATATTTATACTTCCCCCCCTCCCCCTACTTTTTGAAGCATCTATGCACTTTTATTTCATGTTTTAATTTCAGAAATGCAACGGTTTAACCTCAGTTTCCTTGCAGGAGCTTTTGCAAAGGCTGCACTGTTGCTTACCTCGAGCATTGGCTCACTGGTAGAAGGAGCTGTGTTTAACATGGTGTTTTCAGATGGCTGAAAGCACCGGGCATGTTTGGCAGAACAGATGTATGGCTGCCAGCCCCAGCTCTACAGCATTTAAGGAGCACACCTCCCACCACCTGGAGAATCCAGGCTGCTCCAAGAGGCCGGATCCCAAGGAGTTCAAGTTGGCACTGACCCCTGTGCAGAGAGTCATGCACACAAAAATAATGCAGAAATAACATGCTGCCCCCCTTTGAAGAGAACTGAGTCAAATTGTTAAAAATGAAACTGACTCATTGTAGAAACAGTGGTCACTGGAATGGCATCTCCACAACTGCTGTGGTAAGAGAGGAAGCTGCCTGACCACAACCGCCTTTGTGCTTATTCTAGCTGTTTAAGTTCTAAAAACCACAAAACCCCATTTGAAATTCCACTGTATAGCAAGGTTTGTGTAATGAGGTTACAATTCATAATAGGATCATTGAAAACTGAAACAAGCAGCATTAATATGTGGACTGCCTGCAATGAGCTGGCAGCAGCATGATGATGTCATTTTTAATTAAAAGTCTGTCCCTGTTTGATACGCTGAAAAAAGAGTGCAAATCAGGGAATATGTGCTGATCCCATCCATAGGGAAAGACTGTCAAGCAGCACAGTGGTATCACAGAGCACCCTGCGAGCCATATGGCATGGCTTTAATGGAACTAATTCCCACATATTCTGTTTGTGTCACACATATCAGGATTCTGGTCCCACACGGAAAAGACATTAGTCAGGAAGAGGGGGAGGGGAGGCTCAGTGATACCCAGCGTCGTGTCCTTTGTCATGTGCCATGTTGTAAATGCTACTGCAGCAGTGCTGAGACCAGGAGGAAACGGGCTGCAGGTTCATGGAAGTGGACAGACCCTTCACTCCCTGAAGTCAGCAACTAACCCAATTTACAGTAATTGAAGTCCAGGCCTTTTAGCAGAGGTGACCAATCAGGCCTGTGAAATACCTATTTAAAATAGCTAGTGCTTGTAGAGCCATTTATTCACCCAGTGTTGCACTGTCACCAGAAACTAAGAGATACTCATCCACAAAACCAGCACTGTTGATTCCTTTCCAGCCTCTTGTGCTTTCCTTAAGGCAATTAAACCAGCTCTGGACTTCAGTATAAGGAGGATACACTCCTGTCAGTGCCTGCTGAACATGCTGTCCACCTCCCAGACAGTGGCACCAAGGACCCAGCCAGCCCACCCTCAGTTCTCTGAACAGCCTTTTTGGCCAGAAAGAGGTTCATCTTACCCAGCTGGGCAAGAGCTATACGATGTAGGTAGTAATGAAGCTGGTCACAACTCGAGTGAAAGTAGCAGAAGAAAGATGACCAAGAGAACACTTACACTTTACTTAACTGCCATTTTCATGTCCTGCAAAGATTTTTGAGGTAATTTTGCCATTTATTTAAAATTTCACTGTTGGGTTTCTCCACCCTAAACTACTGGGTTCGGGTCCAAGTCATGAAGATTGTTACATGCACATCCTTACACTAAGCTAGTCTGCAGACCTCCATTAAGCCAGTAAAATCTTCTTTTCCCTTTTAAGATTCCTGTGTAAAATTTGATGCAAGGGTATACGTGGATCTTTGAAAAACATTGAGTTGATCATGAGTGTAGCAGCATGTGGCTACAGTGTCAATTGTTTCCAGGGAGGCTACAACTCCACAGCAGGGGAAACCGACAACAGAACATCAAGGCCCCACACATGAGTGTAAAAGAAATTTGGGGATCATTAGCATAAAGTTTTGGCATTAGGTCTTAGTTTCATAGAATGCTGCTCTCAGTTAGGATATGCATTGCCATTATCATCAGGGATATTTAGGTGGGAAATTCATTTGGACTCGTACTTTTATTTCACCCAGTACTTTAGCTGCCAAGGTAGTTCTATACAAAAAGAAAGAAAGGAGAAATCTATGTCCTGTCCCAGCTATCTACAGACCTGCAAAAACCTTCCTCGATTTATACTGAAAACTAGAGAGATGTGCAAAACGTTTCAGCTTTATCCTAGCCAGAGAATGCTCAGCGTAAAACACCTGGAACAATTGTGCTCTCTGAGCCCAATCCTACAGGATTCCTTCTTGGGAGACACAAACAGACAGGACCTGTCCCTGACTGCAGCAGCTCCTCTCCTAAAGCCCCATGTGTGGGTGCATGTGGCCGCAAGAACGCACATGTGTGTGAAAGGGAGAGAGTGCTCCCAACCAACTTTCCAAACCAGTGGGAGGGAAGGATTACCACAGCATTGGACCCCACGTGTTTAATTTTCACACGGACTTGACGTGAGATGTGCTACAGCAGACCCAAGATAGCAGTGTTCCTATTCTTATTGACCCTAATTAATTTAAGCCTTTTGAGTGCTGTACTCCAGAGAGAATATTTAAATTATACTTGAAGAATGTTTCTTGTAGTACTGAGCACAATGTGCTTTTTGAAGAAATAGTATTTCCTTCTTGGACCACAATGAGTAAGTCCAAGGTCAGAAAAATCACATGTGGTAGAGCAGGTTGTAGTGTAAAGGGCTCATAAGGTCACACAGATTTTTGCTTTTTAGCTCAAGGAACTTGGCTATTTGTCAGGGAATACAGAGCCTATCTTCTCATGTTAATAATTGATGTAATTCCGTATACTCATTACTGTGAAGTCAAAATTCACTAGCTAAAAAAACTATAACCTACCTATTATATAAAAGACAGATCATTACTCATACAAACTTTACAAACTGAATTACTGCCAGATGAACAACAAAGAAGAATATTAAAATTTGTGCTCTTGCGTAGAAAAACCATTGGAGATTGGAAAAGTAAATGTAAAGCTGTTCCCAGTGAACGCTAACCTATAAATAAAGCACTGAAGATCCCCAACATCAGTATAAATTTTCCCACCCTGCTCATTCTTGCCTTACCTTAGAGGCATATTAAGAAGTGAGACTGCCAGGATGTTTCTGCCCAATACCCTTTTTGTGTGCTTCACAGCTAGAAAGTGAAAGGCTCACCAGGTTAAATACTAGCAGAGTAAAGTATTTTATTCAGATATCAGTTGCAAAGATCGGGGGAGGAGGGGGAACGCAGTGAGGCCTTTCAGCCTGCAGTGCCATGGGAGAAGAAAAACGAGACAGCAGAAGTGTGTGGTAACACAAAAAGAATGTTATCTCAGCAGAGGGGAAAATACTTTCAAATGCATAATTGCAAACACATACCCTCAGCAGCTAACCCAGGGCCCTCTCAGACTGCACAGCTAAGAGTTTGGAAAGTGGCCAAAGTATCAGTTTTATTTGAGAGATCAAAGTGATGAAAGAGAGAGAAAGAATAGCATCAAATATGATTGATAAAAAGTATTGCTTTCTTTGATTGGTTTCTGCTCCCCCTCCCTTTTCCACCTCATTCTTCTCCCAAATTCACTAAGAAAAATGTCAGATCTGTGGTCCATCCAGTAACACATGCTTGCATGTGAGATGTGCCTGTAGGAAAACACCTGCTCACTACACATACCTGCCTAAACCCTCAGTGGCCACGAGGTTCCTGCAGATTCACTGCAGGTAGGGGCTGTCTGCTGCAGTACAATTATTTGTGGCCCTTCACGGATTGCACTCACCGGCATTGTCCCACATGATGATATTTGGTTACTTGGCACAGCCTCCCTCGTGCTGCTGAGCATCTACGCAATCCCCAGATGGATTTCCAGGGACTCTGCCCTGACAGTGTCGGCGCTGTCGCTGCTTCTGGTCCATAATTGTCCTCCCTCCCCTCTTTATTGTGCACAGTGTCTTTATATAAACACACCAAGGAAGATAAAAGGTTTATGATGGCAACGCAGTTGAGTTTATGGTTCCTTTCACACACATAGATGTTACCTCAAGTACAGACCAGCCAGGATGAAGACCTTGGAACTAAAAGGCACTTTCGTATGTGATGAGTTCAAGCCCTTGCTAAATCCTCACAGGAATTGTGGCTGAAGGGCAGGGGCTAGGCCATGCTTAGGCCCATGAATTTAATAATATTATACAGGCCAGGACCTGCAAATAACGTACATAGTCACAGATGTTGCAAAATCAGTTCTTTGCACTCAGGATTTTGCAGCCCATGGGGATGACATTTACTAGAACCACTTACATGAGCAAGAGTTTATTGCAGGAATAAAAGGCAGATCACGCCACAGGAATTCTGAGAAAGAAGCTTGTGGAGGTTACTGGTGAGTAATGAAATGGGGTGGAAAAAAATTGAAAAGGTATTGATTCCAAAGCAATACTGAGAAAATGAGAAATGCAGAGAAGAAACAAGTCAGCTCTGAGCCATGAAAGATATTTGGAGGTGAAAAGAGCAGAGGGAGTCCACAGTAGACGGAAAAGCAAAGAAATAGGCCTGAGATGATTTGCAAAAGAACTAGATATTATCAGAGCTAGAGCAAGATGTTGTAGGTCTTTCCATGCTAAAGATGAGCAAAAAATCACAATAATTTAAGAGGGAGACGGGCATGATAATGAAATTGACCATTAAAGCAGACCAAGAAGATACAGGAGACCAGGTAGGATATGACCAGGTAATAAATATTTTTGCAACAAGCGGAGAGGGTGGGAGTTTTGTTAAGGAAGGAAAAACGATCCACAATAGTGAATTTGAACAACCCCCTTATGGATTTGATAAACTCATACTTAACAAGATGTGGTGGTGAGCCTGGTTTA
Organism: Passer montanus; assembly: GCF_014805655.1. NCBI lineage: Eukaryota > Metazoa > Chordata > Aves > Passeriformes > Passeridae > Passer > Passer montanus. Next base: position 6,607,545 of record NW_024370374.1, on the reverse strand, counting down.
TTAATCATTCAGCCATCTAGCTAATCCTACATCCAATATCTCAAAGTCTGCAATAATCAGATGCTGTCTTGGCAAGCCTGAACCACTGGACAAAGAGCAGATTAGGGGTGCATGATAAATGCATCACACCACATAACTCTGCAAGGAAAACAGGAGACGGAGGCATGAGGAAATGTGGGATGATTTGAGCCACAAGATAAACCTGTACCTTAAGAGGGGAAAATACTGCAAGGAGGATGAAGAACAGGAATGTGGGCAAAAGGGTAGGGAAACTGTAATGTGCATGTGGTTAGGAAAGATGCAGAAGGCTGAGATAAAAGGAAAAGGGCAGTCACACCATGAAGGAGAAGGACAAGAGAAAGTGTAAAAATAGCTCCAGTAAAATTGTGGGTTTTTAAACACATATCACCTTGGCAGGACCAAATCAGGTGCACTGTGAAAGGAGGAGAAGGTGCAACTGTGCAAACCACTCTGTGTGTTCCTAATCTGACGGATAACAGCTTTTCCTTTCTTCCTCTGCCCACAACACAGAATTGTTCCCCAGTTCTCCCCACCCTTCATCCATCCGCCTGTACTGGGTGTACAAATCAAGATTTGCAAGCAACCTGGCAAGTCAAATGTCTCCCAGGATGAAAGTACACAGAAAACCATGAGGGTAAATGTGATGCAGCCATCACTTTGGGGATGATCCAGCCAATTTCACTGTTTCCTCTCTTGGTCCCCGGATTGTTTAAGCAACATCTTTTCATTCCAAGCACTAATTAGTACTCATAATGTGCCATGAGATATATAAACAATTAGTATTACCTCCATTTTACAGGGAAGAAAATTAAGACTAATAGAGAGAACAATTTAGCTACACCACAGGGAAGCAGGGATTCCCAAAATTCCCAAAGCAGGGATTTAGACAAAATGAATTCTTAGCACTGTTTTCTGACCATAGCAATTGATAATATTGCTGTTCCTTCCTGATCTCCTCAAAGCAAGACAGCTGCCATCAGACTTCAGGGCTGTTCCCGTTCTTTGCTCATTTTATACCCTATGGTTACTCAGAATCAATTATTGACATACCTGAGATCTGTACACCTCTAAGTAGACCAATACTCTTTTTTTCTGAAAAGCAGGTTTGAACTGCAAAAACTACCAGGTGTATTTAAAATGAACAGAGAAGAAAGAAAGAAACTAAAGAACATCAGACCGGCAGTACAACAGCAAATACGAGGAAAGTAGCAAGTATCATACTGAAATCCAATAAAAAAGGTTAAATGCACAAAAAGGACAGTGCAAGAGGAACCACACCAGGAAGTGCAAGGCTGTGAGCTGCAGGGAAATCCAAACCAATACAGATTGCAGCACATGTACACCTAGCAGCTCCAGGTCAGTGAGACAGCAGGATGCCACACACCCTCAGCTCCCCTCAGAGCCGCTTACTCGGCTGGTTTCAAAGTCTAGCAACTGCAGCTACCCTGCAATGACGTCTGCAAAGCACATAGCAGCAAAAGTGCTCACTGCCTCCACACCATCTCAGCCTAACAAACAACTGCTGCACCCAGGGAGGTGTGGAGAGAAGCCAGACTAGCAAGAAGCACGTAATTGCAGCTAAACTGCGACCTTCTTCTGGATTTGTCTGTGGGATTCTGGTCAAGCTGAGGGTGCCTGGCACGTCCATAAGCTTGTCCTATAATTGCTCACTGGTTGTCATGTACCTTTCTTACTCAACAAGAAGTGTGGGGAAAATGAGATTAATTTGCCTGCAAATATGAGAAGAGGCTGCAGTCAGAACATGGGATAATACAGCCCCTGCACAAGCCAACTCACTGACTTATAAGCGCTCATTTTTTGGCTCTGCAGTCTGTGGCATCCTTCTAAATTCCATGTCAAGAAATGGGCTAACAGTGTGTATTTAAAATGAACAGAGAAGAAAGAAAAACTAAAGAACAGCAGACCCGAAGGACAACAGCAAATATGAGGAAAGTAGCAAGTATCATACTGAAATCCAATGAGAAAGGTTAAATGCATAAAAAGGACAGTGCAAGAGGAACCACACAAGGAAGTGCAAGGCTGTGAGCTACAAACCCACCTCACCCAAACCACTGGACAAACCCAAACCCACCTCACCACTTCACATAATACCTCCAAAATAGCAGCAAAGGTACAACCAAAATCTGATTAAATCAGGTATTCAGTAAACATTCCACTCATTTGTGCAAGAAAACTAAACATCAGAAGAGTGTGCAGTGTGGAAGAGAGCATTACATTTTTTTTTTTTGGGGGGGGTGGATCTGTTTGGGACTTGTTGTTATAAAGAATCAGTGACTGATAGGGAGTAGGTTGCTGAAAAAAAGGCAAATCTTTATGCAGAAATTCAGAGCCAAGAGATGTCACGGTTGAATTAAACCATCATTTTCAGGTTGCCTTTCTTTTTTGCTCATTGTTTTGTCTGGCAGTTACTGTAGTGGCAAAACATTCTCTCTAAACCTAAAAAAAAAAATTACAAAGAAAAAGGAAGGGCACATGTAACAACGATTCAGCAGAGGCTGCCGGTGTGAGCTGTCAGCTAAATATCCTGTGAGATACTTTGTTGGCTAAACCTAAGATTATTATGGTAGAAAGATAAATGGTACTCATGCTGCTTCTGGGAGATTTTTCTGCCTCTTATTTAGATGATATGTGCATGATCACAGGTTGGTAACTGCCCATGAAACACATGCTGGTGAACACTGAGATCTATCATTTTCTCTGAAAGGAAAAAAAGTCACCCATTAATTTTATAAATATAACCAGGAAGCAGCTTTGTGCACTTAAAACAGATCAGCAGCAGCTTCTGCACCTCAGAGGTTGATTCTGGGTGATGTTTCAGGCACATAAAGTCCAATAAAGTTGATCCCAACCTAAAGAACAGCAGATCATTTACTCCTTGAACAATAGACAGGAAGATAGGGTTTCTGTTTCAATCTCATTTTGAAAATGTTTGGACGGCTGCAAATAAACAGCAGAGACTGCAGCAGCCTTAAAACTCAGGATATGCACTGTCTAGCTTTTTCCTTTAGACCTGAACCCTCATTTAGGACAAATAAATGATTATTAGAATTATTTTTAGGAGCTCCCTAAATAACTACTTATCCAAAAGTCTCCTACTTTCTTCATCCCATTCTAGCCCTCCTTTGACACATTAATAACATTACTGCTTTTTTGAACTGTGCAAGAGGAAAGTCCATTGCAGATGGATCGCAGACACTCATTTATATAAGAAATTAACTCAATTTGGAACTGTCAGCTCAACTAAATCAAAGTAGAAGCAACATATAAAGGCAGCATCCCACTTGAGTAGATTAAAAAATAGTAAATTTAAGAATCTATGGGGCTTTAGTGATCATTCTTGCAAAGGACTTTAAAAAGGGCAGGGCTTTGCTCACAAATAATTGCCACCCTCTCAATAAATGCCTGAAAGTTTGTGGATAAAAGCCACAGGTGAAAATATCCAAACAGACAGTTACCAACTGGGCACTTACAATTTGGTATAAATTATCATCTAGTCAGAGAAGAAATAATAGAAAAAAAAGTGCAAAATTAATCGCTTGCAAGTCACAGTTGCTCTGTGATGGTGTAGCCACCCAGATACTTCACCTGTACTAGGGGTGCTAAGTGCCTGGAGAAAGTGCTCTAGTGTTGACTGAGCATTCCAAAAGGCTTTCACTGGAAAGCCAGCTTTGCAGAGCATTTATTTTCACAAGAAATGTAGAGGCACTTTGGGCCAACCCTCTTAAAAATGCTCAGACACTCCAGAATTGACAAAAATTTCTACAACTTGCTCCCTCAGCAGCAGCTCCAGCCTTTGGGATTCACTAACATTTCAAATTACCCCCATTACTTTAAAATGTCCTCCTGTGAATGAACACACTGAGATGAGAATCACTCTACTGACATTTCAGGTGTGTTTTCCTAATGCAGCCACAGTAGCAATTCAAGGATTCAAGCCTTCAAGTCTTTGTCAGTTTGAGAATAAAATAGAAAAAAAAGTGAAAATAAAAATATCTGAGCAGCTTTGGGCTGGTCTTCTTCAAAACCCAAGAGTGTTTGAGATGTCTTCCCAAGGAAAAAAAAAACCACAACAACAAATCAAAACAAACCAAACAAACAAACCAAACAGCTCCTTGGAATAAGCAATCTGTGCAATCCGTGAAGGGGGAAGAACAAGTGTCTTGGGCAGAAAGAGAACTCCATGTAGCTGAGATGAAACAAATGTGTCCTGTGAAACAGGAGGAAAAGGGGAGGGGGGCAGTGGAGAGGGCAGCAGATGACTCTGACTTGCTCGCTCTTTCCAGGCTTTGTATTTATTTCTGTCATGGATCTGAAAAGGCAAGCAGCAGACTTTGTAGAAGTGCCTCATGAAATGGGGTAAATAATGGACCCCAGATGCCCTTGTTTCCTTCATTATTCAGTCTAGGCCTTCAAAGCTGTTTTGCAGTGTGAGGTATCAGGGGGAGGTAGAGTGCTCTGTTAACAAGATTTCAATGAGCTTTGGAAGCAGGTCCAGGGAAGCTGCTGGAAATGTTTCAGACATATAGTACTTCTGTGCTTCTCTGACCTGTATGCAGTGAGAAAACACAGGACAGAGGGTGCACTGATTTTTAAGAAAACACCATCTATACAATATGTAAACAACAGCAATGCTTTTGTGTGCATGTGATCCCTTCAATTCAGCATTCTCAAAGCATCTAAAATATATTGAAGCATGAAGTTCAAGGACATGGCTTCAAAATGAAGCTCAGACAGTTTGGAATAAAAAAAAAAGAAAAAAAAATAAAGGAAAGAAAAGAAAAGCAGCATAATAACAAACTGGCCAGCCAGGGCCACGAAACCAGGGATTTGAGCTCCTCGTTTCCCTGGCCCTTCCCCATAAGGCAAAACTTCCTGCCCACTTAGCAACAAACTGCATTTTGCCTTTGCTTTGAGGCCCACCCTAAACATTTCTCTGTGCATATTTCTGAGATTCTTCATGATTCATCCTCAACCAGCAGGAGCCACGTGAACCCAACTGACACATTCAAACCGTTCCATTTTTTTGGATGGGTTTAGCATCGCCTGACAGCTTAAATCCACACTCCACAGACCACAACCATTCCTAATAACTGTCCTTTCCCTGTGCTTCCTTGCTTTGGGTGATATTGACATTTAAAAGCAAAAAAAAAAAAAAAAAAAAGGGTGAAGTTGCCATTCTTTCGGCTTTTGCCCTCCCCATTGTTGACAACAGCCGTTCTATATTTACTGTAGCAGCATTACATCCTGTGCGTGGGGATGGCTCTGCGCTCTCAGATGTTTCCGAGTCACTCCGGGTAGGAGGATGCATTATGCGCCGCATCCTTTCCTTCACCGCCTCCTGCCTCACCTTAAAAAAACACAATGGCACCACCTAAAGGGCACATCATGCACACAGGGAGCCCGGCTCCATGCATTTCCCCCTCCCCAACAACTATTCCGACAAGGCTGAGCCCTGTTCTGGCAACATTCATTTTCTCGGGAGCTGGCGCGGCACAGAGCTTATTCACGATTCAAATAATGCATACAGGAAGAGATAATCCATATTTTTATAGTTCCTCTGATAAGGCTGTAACAGAAAAGACAACTGTTAAAGCAGCTGCCCCTTTCTCTGTGCATTCAACATGAGTGTAGCAGGCATGCCTAACATATCAATTTGAGCAGTTTTAGGGAAGATTAAATATAGGAAGGAAGTCTCTTGCAAACAGAATGGTAAGTGATACTGCTCCATATAAATCTAAGAAAAAAAAAAGTGTCAGAATACAAGAAATTAAAAGGAAGAAGGGATAGGAGGTGCTTTCATTCCATTGTATCTAGGTAATACAACAGCATGTATATTGCTATACATCTTCCCATATGTTAGGTAATGAGCAGAAGAACAGGGGAGTTTTAAGAACAAGTTGGGCTTGTTCTCTCTCAGCATCGGTCATAACTTTCATAGCTCACTCTCTTAGATAATTTTTGTGAAAGCATGAAGTGCTTTCACAACTGAGGACAGGCATAACCCAGGCTCTTCCTAACAAATGTATGAGGATTCGGTCATTTGGAATGTACATTTTTCCAAGGCAAAACCAAACTATTTCAAAGTTAATACAGGCAATAGCCTATTTGTGGTTTCAGTTCCATGTTGTATATTCATCTGGGTTGCTCCATTTACATCAGCAAAACTGAGGAGAAAAAAATATCTGGTCCTTTAAAACAACATTTGTATATAAACATAACAGAGAGAGACCGAGTTATGAATGGCAACTAGTTTTCAAATGCTTATTACAGTGACCATACAACACTGCTCTGTTCTGTGCTTTGATTTTAAAAAGGGAAGACTACGACACAATCAACTGACAAAGACTAAAATTATTTTGTGGGGCATCAACCAGTTCCAAATGTTGTCAACAGACTCTGGAGATTTTCACTCGACATCTGAAGTCTCTACCACCAGATACATGCACAAAGCCTTTTAATTGCTTCAATTTGGTTACTAGTTGACAATACTGCATGAGAAAAACTGCTTATTGATAGCTGAGGAGAGAGGCCAAAGACTGATTGGGAATAAAGAACAAACTACTTCCTACCTCCCAGGTGAGCACTGGGAGGGGAATGGCAGGCTGTAATTGCCTGCAATGCCATTCATAAATAAAACTTTGGTCTCACAGAGAGCAAAGTGAGGAGGAAAAGGACACCTTTCAAGGCTTGTGTTTTAAACATTGTTTCCAGAACAAAGTGAAAGAACAGCCTTTGAAAATATTTAATATGCTAGTTACCCAAGAAGGATGTGCTAGCCTTAAACATAACCGTCAGGGCCTGGATACTCAACAGAACTCAACTGCCCACGTGCATTTCCAAATCAGATGACTAGATTTCCTGAAGCACTAGGCCTCCAGCAGAAGTTTTGATTATTTTGGCATTTCCTTTAGGAGTTGAATTGGAAGTTGACAACTGCTGAGTGCTCAGCTCCTTGAAAAATCTGGCCTGGAGATTAACAGCTATGCAGTGCTGAGCATACCAGTTGCCTTTTACTCAGTGTCTCTCATAATTTACAGTATTAATTGCTTGAGTCTAACAAACACTTTTGGGAAGCTGACCATGAGTTTTCCCACTTCATAGGTGAAAAATGCAAAAGTACCTGTTCTGGCAATAAATCTAGGGTAAAATCTTCTACAGACTCTTCAGTCTCCTGTATTTGCATTAAACTGTACACACAGAAAGGTGAATATTTTCAAAGACAGCAACTTTGAAAAGTGGCTGCAGGCAGGACTAAAGACACACATAGATGAGAGCAAGATCCTGCCATTCCCTACATGATTTTAAAGCTCTGTGCTCACACTCAAGAGAGACTCTTCATTAATAACTCCAGCCTATATGATTATTCTGACACTTCAGTACATCCCTGTCTGAAGAGGACCTTAACATAAAGGAAAAAGTTAATGAAACATTTTGTGAAGGGTGTAGTGGCAAACCTACCATATAGGTGGGAAAACAGGGAGCCAGCGGCAGTGTCTGCATATTTTTGCAAAGCATGAAAAAGAAAATGACAAACCTCCTAAAGCTTCAGCCGTGCACTGCCACAGCCCATAAAACCAATTCCAGCTACATCCCCCAAGCACAGTTTTCCTAACACTAAAGGGCAGCAAATCAATTGAAAAAAAACTTGTAAAGGAGACCATAAAAACATAATTTTCATTTCAATTGGAAATGAGGCAGATAGTTAATAAAAAATTGGTTACCTCGAAAGAAAGACAGGGAATACCTGCCAATCTCTGTGTGGGATGGACATTTTTGTGCCGGTGCATTATGCATCCATTTCTGACCTAAGTGGTTATAAAAGCCTATCAATTCAAATTGTTTTTTGAGGAATTTAGCTTAAGATCTCCCAATGAAATGGTCATCACCTTAGCAATATGCTCTTTAACTCTTTGTTCTAATTGTCAACTCAGCAGCAACTACACTGCCAAGACCTGCAATTTCTCCTAAAGCCAATATTCTGTTAAAGTTTGTAGGATTTTGATTGAGTCGAAGTCCCAGAATTTGATTTTCAGATTATGTCTTGGAGTGTACAAAGTGCAAAGATAACACTGCAAGCATCCAGTTAGAAAAATAGCAAGGAATTTTAAAAAAAGAATTAAAATTAACTGCTCTAATCACTGAGATAAAATGTTCAGAGAAAAGCCTTAGAAATGTTTATTCTCCCAGATTAGATGGAATTCTAAGCAGCGTTTATTGGAGAGAAGAGATGGAGTGTGCTATGTCTTATTCTTGTTTCCTCTATCTGCCTTTCTCTTAAAAGTGCTAAGTAGCAGGGCTGCAGGGATTATGGTGCTGAGGGAATTCTTGCCACTTTCCTTCCCTCTCTGTATTTAAACACGACAACTCTTGGCAGGCCTCGGTCACATTGTTTGTGTAGCCAGGACAAGAGGGTGGAATTCTGGAACACGTTCCAGCCCACATTCCGGATTTTCCTATAAACTAGCCCCTTATTTTAAACACACGCCTCTGTGAATTACCTTTGTGCTGCTATGCCATTTGAAAATCTGTTTCAAACACTCCTTGCAAATTAAAATCTGATTCAGTTTGAGCTCCAATCAAGGCATTTCTTCATGGTGAATAATCTATGAAAAAGGCAGTGTTTGGTTTTGCAGCAAAAATAACAAAAAATAAAGAGGGGAGGGTATGAAAGAGGAGGACAAATGGCTCAGAATCGGCCAGGGAGTATGGTATCTCTCCCTCTGAATGAACAATTTTAATAACTGCCTATGTTGATTGCATAACAATTCATACAACTGGACTTTATTGCTTGTCTTGTCAGGGGACTGGCCTACCCTTTTGTGAGTGCAATTTGCATAACTATCTTTTTTGCACCACCAAGTAACAGGCAAAACATTTCAACAATCATTTGCCTGACAATTGGATGTGTTAATTTGCAGCTAAAAAAAGTACCAAATTAAGGTCAAACTGAGGGAGTCAAAAATTCAGTCCCTGCTTTCTCTTACTCAGCTGATTGTTGCACAAAGATCAAGATTGCTCAATCTGGTGTGTGTACTTTCAGCTCAATAAGTCCTTTCATTCATCATTCACAACTTGTTTCATTATGAAAGTTGAACTATATCTTTAACACAAACCACACTTCCTTTGTCCTGAATGAAAGATCTGCCTGGGCACACCAGAGAACAGGCTCCTTGTTGATGCAATGTTATCACATGCACTGGGGCCAATATCTTACATCTCACAGCCCACAGCACAAACAGCCCGTGGAGAACAAACTTCCCATATAGAAGAGACTACTCAAGCAGAACATTTTTAATTAAATGATGGAGGGAAAGGAGCTCTCTGTCTCTCTACCGGTGGCACCAGGTTTAACAATCCATTTGTCACAAAAATGTTCCTGCATCTTCTTTCATGAAGTTGCTGATGCATATTAGGACGTGCACTCCCTCCAGGCAGAGCTCTCCAGGATAGCATCTGCATACCCTATTAGAAACTCATTAACTGGCACTGCTGTAACTTCACATTTCCATGCCTAACTTTCTTGTTAGTTTCTGTGCTCCTTTCCTTATAGTCACTGTTCTTTTGACTGCTTAAATACTGTTTGAAAAGGATGTTGTGTTCTGTGCTCAGGCACTCCCCAACTCTCTAAGGGAAATAGTCAGAAACAATAACAAAACATGGAATATACAAGGCACCACTTTCCTCGTTAGCTTGTAACCATTTCAGGTACTGAAAGGCACCAAAATCAGGCTGTCAGACAGAAGGCAGAGCAGGACAACAGAGAGGGTGTTAGGAAAGAAATAACAAAGGAAAAAAAGACAAGGGAGAACCTACTTACATTTGTCAAGGCAGGCACCTTCTGTGAGCATGAAGGCTGCCTAATGAAGTTAGAATAAGTTCAAGAAATGCCTGTGCTGTCCATATGTAGAGCATGGATTTCATCTCACTGGATTTCACAAGCCACTTCTGACAACTGAGATAAGATATGTCAACGCTCTCTGCTTGTAGAGTTTTTCACTCTTTTAGCACATCAAATGCATTTTGTATCTTAGCAAAATCTCTTCTTCCTGTTCCTCTGCAAGCATTTTTCTAAAGGTTAGCTGGAAGTGGTATTAAACACAGGACTGGAGAAGAGTAAGTGGGGAGCCACACTTTCAGGGTCCATTCTCACACTGCAGCCAAAGGAGCCTGTTCTGGCTCATGAACCCAAAAAATGCAAGAGACACTGAAGTGCCCACTGCTCCCCAAGCTGGTGCTGCTTGGTTACTGCCCATCCAAAGCCCCCTCCTGCACAGTGTCACAGTCTGAGTGCTAAGTGATAGCCTGAGAAAACAAGTCACACGTGTAGTGCCATGCTGAATAATATCCCTGTGCCCCTCTTATCTCTCCTGTTCCTTTCGTCTGCTGCTGAGAAACCATTAACACACTCAGGGTTCTGAGAGGGAGAACAACAGCAGACAGGAGATGGATTTCAGGTGACCTCCTGAACTCTCCCAAGCTGACAATGAGCAGGCACTGGAATAAACCTGAGGTGTTATCCAAAAGAAGCTTTATAGACACTGCCTGACCCAGCCTATGCAATCCCAATTTTCCAGAGAATTTCTATCCTCTCTCTGGCTTGGGTAACTCCAGTATTAGCAAGGTAGTGGATGGAAGGCAGCCCTGATCCTCACTTCCAAGTGCAGAATGAGAGTAAACACTTTCTGGAGAAGAAAAAAAAAATGAAGGGAAAAGAAAGAGAAATGGTATGGAAAATGGGAACTAACTCTAACAACCTACAAAAGAAAACCTTTAATCAAATATGCACATTTACAAGATGAAGTCATTATTAATAATTTTTTGCAAATGAGACAATAAAAATCTTCATAAAATCTTAAGAATACGTACAGATCTTGGACATTTGAGCACCTCATTAGAGAGGGATCTTGGATAACATTAAGCTGTAAATAAAGCCCCAAGTTCTAGTTAGCTTCCTTACCAAGTCTAAGATTTTCACAAAATGTGGATTTTCTTTAATTCTTCAGTATCAATGCCCCCCAGGAACTTCCTATTTAATGGCTGGCCAATTTCTGATCTGTTACAATTTTAATACACTTTCATCAAAAACCTTCCAACATTTTCAAAAATTCAAAAGACCCTCAATATCAGAAATATCATATGGTGGCTGCAGAAGATTTCCAGGTCTTAATGTTATAACAGTTGCTTTTTTTCATGTCACTGGGTATATTTTCAGTCCAGCAGCAATGGCACACTTCTAGTAGCAAATTCTATATAAATGGAAATCATACAAAGTACACAGAAGCTAAGAATATTCCAACCCTTGACATACAGGTATGCTAGTTTTTTCATTAAGACTAGAATTATAAAATTGGTAGTTCCTATAAGCAAGTATTTATCAAATAGGAATCTGTTTGTGTTGAGTATATAAAAGAATTTGCATTTAAATTTTCTGAGTGCATATTTGTGTTTCATCATGCATTTGACAGCAATTTATAATTAAACTAATTTCTGTAACCAAATGGCAAGAACTATCATGTTTAAAAGAATTGCAAAAGCTGTGAAAGATTCATGATAGCAGAGTTCATTAAAAATTAATTTTAAGTCTTACATAAAGCCCCCTGCAAAGATTAACTTCAGTTACAAACCCAAAGGTTACAGTCAACTTATATCCAATTTAAGGCATATTCCACAGCACATTTACAACCAGTCCTTTGCGGTGCTGATTTAAAACTAAACCAGACATCCAAGGACTTTTCATTGTAACTTAAAGAGCTAATGCTTTGGAAAAATGGTGGAATAACCATCACTGGAAGACTTTAAAAGCAAGAGACAACCATCTGCCAGGAATGATAGAGATATAATTGATCCCACCTTGGGGCAGAGGAAAAGATTAGAAGATCTTTTGAGGTTTCTTCCAATCCTATCTTTCTTCATTTCCAAGGTGTGGAAATGGGAAAACAAAAAATCACAGAAAACATCTGAACAACTGAAGGAAAAGTAATTGTATAATTGAGACCAAATTGTTAACTGATTGCAACTTCCATGTTACATTTGGATGGGAATTAGTAATAGACAATAACAGAGATTAACTGAGGCAAGGGAAAGATAAAAATGCCAGGGAAACCAGAACTCCAAAAGCTGCTGTGGAATTGAAGGCAAATGTTTTCTGCCACACATGCCTGTTGTGCCACCTCCCTGGAGCCTGTGCACAGCTTGGCTTTGCTTGGAAACCAGCTTGGATTTTATCCCATGTACCATGCCTCAGGAAAAAGAAAAGTCACATATTTCCCAGCTAAATCTCCAAGGTGGGCACAAATGATAGATGATAATCAAGTGCATAAAAAGTGTGTCTGCAAAGGGAGGGTCTCCATGCACCAATCAACTCCTCCCACCTCAGTCACAGGGGGAAGGTGTGAGGGCATCCTCTCAAAAATTAGGTTCTTGAGCCTGTTCTGCTCCAACATTTCTGCCTCCCTGCAGATCTAAAACGACAAAGCCTCCTTTCCCCCAGGAAGGGCAAGCCTAAAGCACTTTGTGTGTCTACAGCTCGGTTCTCAGGAATTATTTTTGGGTTATTTTCCTTTACTAAATTATTTGATAAGGTCATTGTGCAATCAGCTGGGACTGGAAATTCTTTCCCACTCCCTCCATTTGCAACCACAATGTACTGCAAATGTTTCTAAGACCTGAAATTGTGTTGCTTGTAATTCAAATCAGCCAAGCTCACAGATTTTAAGAGCAAGAAATTCAACAGCCTGTCTTGCTAATGCTGAAATTTCTGCCTTAAGGTCCCAGCAGGAAGACAACCTTAAAACAAAATGTTTCGTATTCTTAAAGTCAAAGTTTTGCAGTTATTTGATGCCATTTTGAGAAGGAGGTTGTAAGAGGCAACCAGAAATATGCATTAAAAAGACAAATTCAGAAATGCAGAATTTAATTCTTCCTTAGAGCAATGAGGATATTAAGGTATTTTTTCCATTTATTCCACACTATATTCAGAGTTCATATCAAGGGGATGCAGAAACTCAAGGGAGTGTCCTTTAAGAATGAGAGCAGGCATTTAAAAGACAAATGCCTTTCCTGATCTGGCCACCAGATCCTCTGGGACAAATTATTTAACATTATGAAGCATTAGCAATTCAAAAGCTGATGTGTTTTTATTCCCTAAGAAGTACAAATGAAGAAAAAGAGTGAAGAATCAATGATACAAACTGTATGATAACAGGTAGCTATAGATTTGATGTGACTTAAGTTTGGAAACCAACAGTTTTCTGCAATCTTTGAGACCATACAAAATGTGTGCAATTAAGGAGTGTGCAACAAAACTTACAAAGACAAGGTGACTGTGCAGAGTCCTACACATGTGGAGCTACAATGATGATGAAGGGCGGCTCAAAAATGAATTTTTCTGTTGGAAGGAGATGAGAAAATCAACCTCACGTTTCCCAGAAGGCCATTAGAATAGTCAGGAGTGGTAGCACAGTGCACACAGGTTTCCCTGTCAGATCTTCAGTCTGCCCCAAAGGCTACATTGAAAATTATGAGGATGATGGTGGCAGGGACTCTGAATCATCCAAAGGTCGTGTACCAAGAGCATCCTCTCATGGCTAAGGAGGGCTTGCTCCTTAGCTGCAACATAAAGAAACGGGGAACTAAAGCAATATACTGTGTGCTTTTGGACTGTTCTTCACCATCATTTCGTCTCTCCCCACTGAAACAGAAATTATTTGCCACTATTTTCCTCCTTTTTTCGTAGTTACCACTATGATATCTCCATTATAGTACCAAAGTTAGAGTTAAAAGCAAAGGAAAAAGTCTATCAGGAGGCATTAGTCAATAAACAGAGAAAAACAAAGAACAAAGCATGCATACTGCACTTAATCTCTCTTCCTGCCTATCTCAATTATTTTAGCCTACCATTATTTGTACTCTTTGCATAGGAAAAAGGCACTGACTCCTTGGAAGCAGAACACCTAGGCCATGGAAATGTCAAAATCTGATCAAAAAAGTGAAACTGGCAATGCAACCACAGCTTCTCTCTCCACCTGCCTAATGCCCATCATGAAAAAGAGGGGAAGAGAGAGGACATTGCATTAATGGACACGTTATTGTAGCAATCAAATACTGTGGCTAAAATTATCCAGCGAACACAAGTCTAAACTGTAAACCAGTCAAGTAAGAGGGGCTAATAAACCTTTTCTGTTGGTTGCAAAGTGGAGACAAATAGTTATTGGCTAGGTGCTCTGCACAGCTGTAAAGTGTGAGGGACTTGGGAGGCATTGTGACTCAGACACTGAGGGATTGAATGTGACTGCATAGTAGTGAATAACTTGTTTGTCGTTCATGTGAATAAAATGTGGAAGTAGATCGATGCTTTTCTCCATAATATGGGTTCTCTACTAAGCACAGTAAATCTCCGTCTTACTACAATGGTGTGAGATCATTCATGCCATTAGTTTCAATGACACTGACTCTATACTGCATGCAGTTTTGCTGTTCTCTTTCCTCAGTATAACAAAGCCTGAGAGTGCCAGCTGCCTCTTGAGCCTTAAAAAGAAAGAAAGAGAGAGAGAGAGACTTTTATTTACCATGATTTTGATTGGTTAATTTCTCTCTATTATTTTGTTGCTTCCTCCCATATGAAAAAATGCATTGTCGTCCAAACTGACACGCAGGAGAAAGGCCGCTCAGTGAACATGCAAAATGTAAATCCCCAGCCAGCAATGACACTTTGAACATGGAGCATAACACCACCATCAGCCTCTGTTTTCATCCAAATATCACAGATTTTTTTCCCCCCCTTTTTGCAGCTGGGGCTAGGATCGCAATCTCATCTGCTGAGCTTCAATCAGGCCGCACACCCACGCAGCAGCCAGGGTTTTATGAGTGTAGTATTTTAATTGTTATAGTACATGGTTGGCACGTGAATGAAAGCCAAAGTCCTGCCAGCTACAGATAGGACTAAGTTATAAAGATAACTGTGTAACAGAGGCATTTTCAGACCATTTTAATGGCCTTCTGGCTTTAGTGCTGTAACATTTAATACAGCCATGCTGTTGGCACTCCTGCAGAAAAGATTGCCATGGACCCCCTTTCCCTCCCTGCACTGCCCTGCCTGGCATGCATTTCCTTGAAAAGTCAGAGTAGGAGATGACTGCAAAATTAAAGAGAGAAAAGATTATGGCGCACACACTTAAATTCAACTTGTACACTTAAATTCGAGTGCTTGCATCCCCACAAATCCGATCTTGAAAGGGAGGTCAAAAATGTTCAGCTAGAAGACATCCAAATCCTAAGGGCATGTTCAAATGCATTGGGCTATACCCTTAGTGTTTCAGATGATGCTGTGGTTCACACACCTATGTTGCTGATCTTTTCAGAAAGTCTTTTCTGATCAATAACAAGAACAAAAAGTTGCCTCCTTATCTGCTTGCCTTATTTGGAAAAGCAAGAGGGAGTGAGAAGAAATAAACAGAAAGCCCAGAAAGTTTTACTATTAGAAAAAAATATTTTGTGTCCTCACATCAGGACCAACTGGTTAAACTTTGACAAGTTACTGCTTCTCTCCATATACCCCAGATTACTCAGGTATAAAACAACCTGAAGAGTAAACAGCTGTACCTTAGCTGCAGGGATGAAGTGGTTAATGTGGAGAAAACACATATTTTACACTAGGTATGCAATGCATTTATAATGTTCCTGATCTCCTAGAAGGACTTGGGCAACACTGAGGAATTAACATGGAGACCTGGCACTGGTCTGACTACCCCAAGTGCTTGGGTGTGAGCAACAACAATCCATCTGTTCCATTACCAGCCAGACAAAGCCAGCATTACATAAGTACCACAGGGATATATTGGCTTATTAGGAAAATGGTTCCAGAGCCCATTATACGCAACATTACAGAGCTGTATAAATGCACATAAATAACAGCACACAGCTTGGCATGTGTTAGCTTTGAAAATGTGTGTACTTTTCCAAAAAATGGTCATGACAGCTGTTTCAAAATTGATATGGCCTTCTCAGTTTGAAAAAAAAAACCAGCTTAAGAATCAGCTGTTGAAGAAACCCCACCCTAGATACACATTTGCCCAGCATGCTGGAACAGCATCTCCTGGGTAAATAACTCATGGTTTTTGACATTAGTACATGTTCCAAAGTATGTATTTACCTGATGGACCATAACAGCCATGAAGGAGCCTGTCTAGTCTACTGGGTAATATCTGATGGATTTTTCTACAATTAGTATGCATGCCACTAAGCATCCTAAATCATATAAATAGTGTACCTTTTAAAAAGCCAAAATAAAAATTTAGACAATCCAAAATACACAATGCTTTGGACCACAATGCGTGGGCAAGCTAAATAGTTCAGGGGTTTGCAAAATAGAAGCAAGGACAGATAGATATTTTATCCTCAATTCCACTGTAACATGAGCCAGAATTTTGAAAAAATTAGCTGAATTCTCTCCTGGTGCCAGAGACCCAGCTACCAAAAATATTTCACAGGGTTTTGCAATAACCTCATGGTAACAACTCACTTAATCCACTGGAAAGAGTGAAACTCAAAAGCAGCCTCAGAGCACTTTGCCCCTGTGGTCTCCTGTTTCTCTGTAGCTCTGGTCTGGGGTCGTGTGGTTTGCCATGCTCACAGCTCATCCCTCATGCTGAGGGAAAAGAAGCCTGAGTGATTTCACCTTCATGCACAGAAATAAAGCCTTGACAGGTCTCTGAGTGCTCCCAAACAAGGATGAATTTCACCTCTGACCAGAGAGGTAGGGAAGGAAGAGGCCATTGTAAGTCACTCATGCTTTCCCCTCTGCAGGAAGAAGTTTAAAGGGAAGGGGACACCCATTATCATTCTTCACAATGTTTTCATTTGCTACAGAAAGAGTTTGCAGTTAAAAAAAACCCAAACAAACCAAAAAACTTAAAAGGGTGTAACCTTTTCCCTCAATTATTGGCTTGTGTTATTGTGCTTCACATGCTGTTGTAGTCACCTAAAGAAACTGTCAGCTAAGTAGAACCTGTGGGCTTCACCTTTTCAGAAAAATATAAATATAAATTACTGAAAAACATTTTTGTTGTTATTTGCACTGAAGAACATTTTTGGTGTTATTTATAGAAAGCCCCATGGGATGCAGGAGTTAAAACTAGCATCTGAAAATGAAAATGCCACATTTCAGGCAGCTATTCATGCCATACCTTCCCACCATTTTCAGGTAAACATGCCATAGTCATCCCTACCATTATTATCCCAAATTGCACTTTGAGTGCAAAGTAAAGAATTCATATTTCCATATTAGCTACTGCTATGTTTGAAATTCATTACTATCTGCCAATCTATGGTCTATGCTACATTTAAGTTCCACTTAACTCCCAACTGAGAGCCCAGAGCAGGTTTTATGCCTTCTTTAAGGTCTATTTGAGGTGCGAACTTTATCCAAGGAATACAATTCCACACTCTGAAACTTTTTACCATATCCCCAGTAACCAGAAAGCTAAATGGGATTCGTTGTACACATAACAAAATAAACACATTGGTGAATGGGAAAGATGTTAACAGGGACAGGCTTTTCCTTACTTGTTTTCCTTAGGTGATGAAGACATATCGCTTTTCCTAAAGCCCCACTGTGGCTATGCACAACTTCCAGATAGATCCAATGCAGCCACAAGAGATGCTTAACAGCAAAACTGCACTCCTCTCCCTGCCAGGCCTCTGAAATCCAGTGTAGTGCTTGACCTTGAGTCTGAAAATCCAGCCAGAAATCCCAATGTTCAATCTGTGCTCCAGAACTTGTCTTTGTGTGGGTTCACAGGCTTAATTTAAGTAGCATTCAATGAATAGCATTTCTATTAAAGATTTTCATAGGTATCTTCTTGAATTCTGACAGCATTTTCATATTCATCTTCCAATATTAGGGCCAGACATTAGTTTTAACTTTCTGCATTTTTTTCCATAAAGATCTACTGTCTGTTTGATTCTGTAATGAAGTCAAGTACATACAACCACGCAACTTCACAAGAAACTCAATCTGAGTGAAAAAACGGACACATACATGAAAATCCCTTCAGAATAAACCTCTCAAAATACTAAATTTGTATTAACCATATGAACATCTCCAAATCTATACTGAGGAACAAAAAAAAACGAAAAACCAAAAACATCTCTACTTCCTTTAAAATAAACTCTCAGTCTCATGAGTTGTTTCTAATTTATCGTCAAGGAGTGCAACTGGCGTGCTACCCCTGCTTTATGGCCTTGCAAGACAAATTTTCACTGTTCAGAATTGGAGCAAATCCTTCCTGCTCTGCCCTTCTCAGCTGTCACTGACTTTTGGTCTTCTAATTCATGAACTCTTTGAAGTAGGAGGCACGTTGTTCAGAGTATTCAGAATCTACTCACAAACATCAATACAATATTTGGAATTATCATTGTTAGACCAAGAATTGAGAAACTCAAAGGGAAAATGATTGATGCAGGATTTTTTTTTCAATATATTCATGAAAAATTTCATCAAAAATAGGGAGCACAAAAAGCAGATACATAACTGCAGTAAAATATTGGCTACAAACATCTCATTCCTCTGGGTGACTGAAGAGCAGCATGAATAAACCTCAACTACTGCAACACAGACTAGAAAAACTGATTTGAATGTAAGGCTCCTTTATGACTGGAAACTGTTACCTCTAAGTTTCATTTCAATAAGTCCCTAAAGGGAAGCAAGGGGCCCTTTCCACATGCACAGGCTCTGCATGGACAAAAGCAGCCTGCACTGACCACTCCATTCCGCCTGCCACATATGACAAAGCTCTTCCACCTGGATCCTGGGCAGAAGGGACTTTTCCCAGTTTGCTACTCGCCTATGTTGGGCTTATAAAGCTGCAGCTGATTTTGCTGATGCCCCTCCTGCCTCTGACAGGCCTTTGCAAGCAGACACACTGTCGAGGTTTTCATTCTGCTTCCAAAAACCCCCAAAACAGGAGCTACAATAAATAGGACTATGAGCTGCAGCAAAGGAGAGGCCATGTGCAAGTTTAAATTCATGAACTGCACTCCTGCTGCCACCAGGCAGGTAGCAGGAAAACTATAAATCACATCATTTTTAATCACAGGGTTGTACTAGTGAGAGGCAAATGAGGACAAAAGCAAACATCTTAGGTTATAGTTTCTGGAGATTTCATTAACACAATACATACTGAAATCAAACAGCAATTCTTTTGACAATTAGAACTTCTAGGTCAGTAGGAATTTTTAGATTTGGTTTAGGTTGCAATATTTGATTAATCTATTTTTCTCCTTTCACAGAATAATTCAAAATACACCATAAGTGGAAAGTGATTATCCTCTCAAATTAAGAACACATATCTTATTTGTCATTGAAAACTCTGTCACTTTCTTCAGCTCCAAATGTTCATAATTAGTCTGAGCAGCCTGGTGCCATCCAATTTTCATCCCAGCAAAGACATTTTCATATGTAGTGCCCTAAAGTTGGGATATCAGCACAAATATTTCTGCTTATTAATCACAGCTTCCAGCTGGTCCATTGCAATTTTATCCTGCAAGGAGCTTGCTCAAGACACTGCTAGTCAAAAGCTCCACCTCATCATTACACGTTTCCAATTTTCTTCATAAAATATACTTCCATTGTTCAGTCTGAACTCACAACAATTGCCATCAACTTGAACTTGCAGCACATTATTATTATTATTTGCTCGTCTACTTATCATTTAGGCACTTTTTTTCATCATCTCAAATTTTTCATCTTAGAAAAGGAACTGCTGGGTGAAGGACCATTCATATGTGCTACACAAGACAGGGGTTAAGGAAGTGCTTCCAGTTTGCACCAGAGGTTTCCTCTGCCAGCTTCAATAACTGAAATAACTTCCCTCCTACAGAACCTTTGTGAGAATTCACTAATGTTTGGAAACATCTTTCATCCTCAGTAGGAAATTGCTATAAAACAGTTGATATTTTAAAGCTTTTTTTTTTTTTTTTTAATGCTGGAATCCATGAGAGTCTTTCATACTCAGTAGGAAATTGCTATAAAACAGTTGCTATTTTAAAGCTTTTTTTTTTTTTTAATGCTGGAATCCATGAGATCAATTTCTTACACTGGAAGAGATCATTGCAAGGTGCCAGGTTCTATTTCAATAGCAAATTCAAATTATTACCTACATCAAAATCTTAATTCTGACTGAGCTGCAGACAGAAGAGTGGAGCAAGGGAAAAAATTGTGGGATTAAGTTAACATTATAAGAAAGTTAAATTTACCAATATGCATTGGGTGCTTATGTAGAGAAAAGTTAAAGACCATTAAAAAATACTCTGGGCTAGCGTTGGAAATATTTTAAGGTTGTTTTTCTTTAACCTAGATATCAATCCAACAATTCCCTTTCCAAAAGGCTAAAAATAATTTGAAAAGCATACATGCTCATGGAGACCTCTAGGACTAAGATGGTCAAATGATAACCTTTTATGTGAAAGCATTCATTGCGATAAGTATATTTAATAACAAAATAACTACTGTCCACTCAATATTAAGAAAATATTCTCATCACTTACATAGTGCTATGTCTCTTGCATATCTTTGGGCCATCACAAGATGTAACAGAGATAAGGTGGGGGTGGAGGGGAAAAGCAACCATTTCTTTCTGTGTGATTTCCCTTCACCATCCTTCCTGGCTCTCATTAATAGCCTCCATTGTTTATCTTAGTCTGCTCTGTGAACTCATCTGAAATACAGGTATGAGAGAAAGCAGCAATTTACTTGTAACTCAACCAGCTGCCTGCAGCAAAATCACACAGTTATATTTCAGAGAACAATCTGGTCTTGCAGGAGGGGAGAGAAAGAGGGAGATGGGGATCAGGAGAGAGAAATTGAGCAACTGTGTGCTAAGGTAACACTCTCTCCCCTCCTTGTGGTCTCAAAAAGTTCTTGCTGTCTGAAGGAATAAATGTGAATTCCATGCAGTTCTTCATTTCAGAGCAAGTCTACCCTCAAAGAGATGCAAATCTAATGGAGTTACTAATAGAACACAATTATATCTCAGAATTGTTTCTGTGAGGCGCATTTATGTGTTCATGCATAAAGAGCAGGAAAGATGCTTGCAAGACATTTCTTTAAGAGTAACAAGCACATTGCAAGAACAATTGTCAGATATTTCATCATTAAGAAATTATTTTCCACCATGAAATTTGCATGGACAATACAACCTTTAATATCCAAGCTGCTGTAGAGCTCTTGGTAGCTAGCATAGGTATTCACTGAATTATGTAAAGCGAGTTTTTAAGTTCATGCCAGTTCCCATTGGCAATTAACCACATTCACAGTGGAAGTGGCTTTTGGTACCAACCTGAGCAAAGATGACTGAGATAACAATGATTTATTCTATTCACAGCATTCTGAATGACACTGGCAAGTGCAAAAACTAATGCTGGCAAGTAGAAGGGACAGATACAGGGTTCCTGTCATCATTTTTAATTACAGAAGATTCATTCATTTTAGTACCACATAACAAGATTACGTTAGCCCATCTTAATTACCCATTCAATTTACATTTTACTTGATTATTTTGTGGCTACACAAAATAATAATAAAAGTTCCCTGCTCTAGGGAATGAGCAGAGCTAGGGAGGGAATAGAGGAAGGGAAAGCTGAGAAAGCAGCACAATGTTTGATGCATGACAGATCAGTCCCACGGGTTTAGGAATTTGTTTTAGCTGCAGGCAAACACCCTCAGCACAGGAAACAGCAAGTTTGCAATGGCACTTGTGCTTTTTCTAAGCAGCCTGGCCAAGTGCAGGAGTGTGAGTTATTAGCAGCGGAAACTGGATTAGGAAACAGAGACGCACAAGGTTATTCAGGGTAAAGAGTAGGAAGAGCCTACTAAATAACTAAGCACATGGTAGTGAATTCATCCCAGCACATCAGTCCTAACACAGGCACTAGAACTCTACCACTACAGTCAGAAAACAAATCAGCAGCAGATACTGCCAGGAATCAGACAGGAAAGGAAGAACATTCCCTGTTAAACAGCCCATCATGTGCCCACTGGTCAAATACCACAATTTTGGTTTTCCCATCTTATAAAATGTAAAAAGAAGAGTAATAATCATGGTCAAAGGAATAGACCACCTTCCACACAATGAATAACAAGATAGTCTGAGAGTTCTCAGCCTGAAAACAGGGATTTATCAGGAATATGTGGTTAAGATCACCAAGGTCCTGATGGGCATGCAAAAGATGAACAGCAAAAATTACTACATGTAGCTACCAATACAAGAACTAGCAAAGGAATCTTGCAGGTGACAAATCTAAGATTGATAAAAGGAGATATTTCTTCATACAGCATTGTTTAACCTAGGGAATTCCTCACCACAGGACAGAGCTATGTGTGTGTTTGTTTGTTTGTGTGTGTGTGTGTGTGTGTTCAAAAAAAAATAGAAAACTTTGAGAAATGAAATTTCTAATGTTTCTGGACTCAGGAGAACATTCTGAAATAGTGTTTCACTGTAACACCTACCATGCTCTTTTTCTTCTCCACTACCAGACTCGGTGTACTTCACTGGGGACACCTCTGCTCCAGCTCTTCACACCACTTGTGTACACATCTCGGACCCCAGGAATTTAGATATTTGAATTTCAACAACTTAAATTCCTGCTGGACAACTTGAATAAATTAAAACCAAAGCCTGAATCTTCATTAATTCTTGTAAGTTTCAATTAGCTCATCAACATTTTCCTAGGAGGTATTAGGGAAGGTGTCTTCAACAGCTCAATTTTTACAGCACACTAATATACTGAAGTTATATGAAGTCATGGAGTTTTATGAAATGTTGGTATTTTGGTATGGCTAGTGACTCAATAAATAAATAAAATCAGTTCCATTCAAAGAAATTTTTAGCTTTTTTTTTCTCCTGGTAAAACAATGACTAAAATGTTTGTGCTTCATGTGTCAGATTCCACAAAAGATATTATTTTCAGTCCATTGTAAAAAAAAAAAGGCAAAGAAAATGGAGGGTTTGACTGGCACAGCTACTAAACACTGGAGCTCCTCAGTGTATTCATCAATTCTGTTATGAAAACACTCAGGTCTTTTCATTCTCTCATCTAGCCCATCAGACCCTAAATTTAGTGCACCCATGATCCAGCTAAATACCTTCACTTCCCGTGTTTTCCTGTTGCAACCCTGCTCAGCAGTGACTGTGGTAGGTATCCTACCTCTGCCTCGCAGCAAACCCCAACCAAAGCTTCACTGGTTGTACTTTTAACCTTCAGAACAATGATGGCTCTGCTTAGGACAACAGCAAAGGAGCTCCTGCCCCACAGCATGCTGGAGGGGAGGATGATGGACAGCAAGTAGGAAAGAAATTCCACTTTGTCATGTTGATACTAATCTACTTCAAATATTTACATTATGGGATGAAAGTTAGAATTTGCGACTCCTTAAACAGCATCATTGTAAAAGGACACATATGCCTTCTTTAAAATCCACACAGTTTTCTTGATAACTTCGTATTTACAATGAAATAGACTTAAAAGGAAGAATCAAATGTACCTCAAGCTCAAATACCACTGACTTGGTGGTCACCTGCTCTGCTGAAAATCAGGCTCGTTTCCACCTCCCTGCTTGATTCCAGTGCATTGAACTATGACCTCCCATTTGCTAGAAAACATTTCCTACACACTAACCACTGGTATTTGATTTAATTTAGAAATTATTTTTTTGCTAAGCCAGTGGATCACTGCATCTCTTCTACTATGCTAGAGATAAAAATTGTTGACCCAATCTGTGTGCAGCCAAATACAATGAACCTCAGTGTTAGTGACACCAGGAAACTCGATGCATGTTCTGGATTATTGCAATTCCAGTTCAGCAGCTTCACATAATTTCTCAGACTCAAACAACCACATCCATTATGTGACTTCATTCATAACCCTGCTGCACTTCATTCTGGTTGGTATCTCGGGGCCTGGAGATAAGATATCGATTTGAAGGACTCTGGTCAGATCTGCATGAGCAGTTTTTATACTTGTCAAAATGGAAATGCAATAGCCAAAGAAGCCCTTTCAGGCACTTCTATCCCAGCCCCACCTATGGATAATATGATCCTGTGAGGACTGGTAACAATTAGTTTAATAGGAAGCAGGAGAAACAATTGCTCTTGCTCCACCTCCTAAACTACTGCATTACAATGAGATTCTTAGTATCTGGAGAGTTTCACAGATAAATTGTTTATTTATTTAAGTCATGATTAAAGCAAAGCATTCTATAAAAGAACAGTGGGTGAGAGGAGGCAGTCTGGTCTCTTTTCCTCAGAGTAAGGGTATCTTCAGAATAACTGGATGTCCTCAATCAATGCTTAAAATGGACCCTCACAAAAATTTATCTCAAGGCTTCATTTTTTATTGCTCTCTTTTTTGGGGCACAGGCTCTGACACTGAAGATCAATATATTGCAAGCAAATCCCCAAGCATGTGTTTTAAAGGCCAGGAGACAAAAGTCCTTTGGTCTAATTGAAACAGACACAAGCTGGCAGGAAATGAAGGAAAAAAACATAACCAGCATTCTCTTGAAAAAGTGACATGTACATGCCCACATAATTCTCATAGCCTCTGCTGCATAGAGTACCTTTTTCCCTGACAGTTCCAGTCCTTGTTTGTAGAGATGAGTGTCTGCCACAGCACCATGTGCTGCAAGACTCTGAAGAGTTTAAATAAACTCGATTTCACACTAAGTTATTCTCCCTGCAAGCCATGTACAAACCTTTATCTGCGTTTCCCACCACACCTTTGCCTGGGAATGGTTAGCTTCGCCCTGGGGTCATTTGATATGGAGCCCCTGCTTTATAAATACAAACACCCACACCTTCATTATCCTTGTGCTTTACTTTCCCTGGGGCTTGCAGTTCCCTCTGTCCCAGCGATAAGGATGGCCCCAGGTGCTTCAGTGTGGCTGCACAACTCAGGCCAGGAACAATGCAAACCCCAGGCATCAGCAGAGGTACTGGAGGAGGAAGCCACCCAGCTCCCTGGCAGCCCTGTAACTCATCCCCACCCCCAAACCTGCTCTGGGGCTATGTGTGCCTTATTAAATAGAGACACCCTAACCTGGCTGGTGCAGACCCGACCTGCCCCCAGCTAACCCTATCCTGCTCTTTCCAAGCCACAGGGCTGTAAAGTCTTCCACTCAGCATAAGCAGAAGCTTTCAGGACAATGACAGATGCAATGGCTTTGCATTCCCAGGAGAAAGTCCTGTTAGATTTCCTTCTGAGCTATGCCAGGTCAGATCAGCCCAAGTCGAGAACAGTGCTTTCAATAATGCTGCAATTCTTCCCTTTGAACTCCAAACTGCTATTAGTTTTAGACACAGAATAAAATCATCCATGGCAAGGGAGTCCATAAAACCCTGTGTTCAGTGACAAAAAGCCAAAAAGAAGATGAATCATAGAACAAGCTGGATGTTGTATTCCATTCAGCTCCAACAATGCCAATAATGATTTGAATTGTGATCACCCAGACACAAATATGCTTCCTGAGAGTTTGGGCAGCTCTTCTCAGAGAGACTTTTTTTTTTTTCTTAGTACATCAAAGAAGAAAAGGTGAATCACCAAGCAAGCAGAGGTGTCCCTTGCAATCTGCCAAAGTTCAGCTGCTGGGATACAGCAACAGAAGGAAAGGTCATCCCATGCATGACAGTTATGCTGAGCATCAAGACTTTAAATAGAAAAGACTTTATGTAACGGTGGTGCCCAAGTGCTTCCTCATGACAGTCTCTCTCAGCCAAACCATCAAGGTTAGGAAGCGTTACCTGTTGCTTTTAAGGGGTTTTTTAAAGTCACACTGCAATTATGTCAACAGGCAAGGTATAATGATGGATTTTTTTGTTTTACAACAGGAGATGCAAACATCAAACTTATTTTCATGCTATGGTTTATAATAGAGTAACAAAATCATTGAGTAATTTTCATTCTACCAATCAATGCAGCAATTGGAAGTTTCTGTTGCTTTTCCACTGTGCCATTTAGAAGACAGCACAGCTGGATTTTAGAAGACTGATATTTACCAAAAAGACAAGCTGATATCACCAATTCATTAATTTTATAAAACTACATAAGTTGTTGCATTTTACTGGGAATTCCTCTCTTGTCAGTTAAAAATCAAGTCCCCCCCACATATCTAACATAAGACATGACTAAAAAAAATATCTACCATGTTCAGGTGAGAAGTGCATCTCTCCATGGTTTAAGTGTTCAAAAATTATCTTCACAAACTACATTCAGAATTTTTATTAGGAAGTACCTTATCACCATAATAACAAGAGATAAAATAATTGATAAATTCACCCTAGAACCATAACAAACCAGAGTTTATATATCCACTTGAACGGAAATGTCAGATTTCACAAACTAGATTAATCCTTCGGTTCCTCTGAAAGACTTTAGGATGGGGATACATTCAATGCATTTCTGACTCAGTATAGCTGGATATTATATATATATAAAAAATCTATAATCAAAGTGATTATTACGATATGACGCATACCTAATGCAGTGTGGGCCAGACATCTAAAGAACATTTTCCTGATGAAAACCAGTGTTAAGTCTTTCATGACATGAGCATCTTCAGGTCTCCAATGAATTCCCAGTCTTAAGGAGTTATCTGCAGTTGAAATATATATTCATTTCACCAGAAGTAAAACATATATGAGCAGATCCGAGCATAAAAATCTATCAGTTCAGATAATGCTACCACTGATAGTCACTTTTTCTCAATAATGGCTGAGGCAATGACTCAGAATCACTTAAGGTGAGCCATTCCATCCTTGTAAAAGCTCCTGCAAGGTGGGGCAGAGGGGTAGGAAAGAGAGAACAGTGACAATTTATCAGCTCTTGATTCATCATCAAGAAATCAAAGCTCAGTCCATGGTAGCATAGGAAAAACCTCTGCCTTTATACAGAAGAAAGCAATTGGTAACTACTGGCTGGAAAAAAAATGTTGGCAAAGTCAAGAACTGACTTTACAGTATTCTTTGCATACCTTACATTTGTTGAATGGTTTCCAAAACTAAAGCTTTCCCATGGGAAGGCAAAGAAACAATAGCAATTTCTTCTGAATGAAGCTCTCCTAAGCTGAAGAGTAAACATACAATATGTGACCTGAAAGTTTGCTTTTAACTGTACAAGCAGCCAATTACACAAGTAATCAAAATACCTTCAAGAGCAATTCCTGAGGGAAGTCTAAAAAAAGGCTAAAAAAAAAAGAGAAAAGGAAAAAGCAGAAAGGAAAGAAAAAATAAAAGCAGTCCAGCAAAGAGAGATAATGATTGATAACCTGCTACACTGTATGAACTTGTATGTGTGTGCACATACATCCAAGCTTAATCATGTTTAAAAGATTTATTGCACCTCTGCACAGGGCTGTGTAACTCCCAGGAAATCTGCATTCCATCTGAGATGCCAGTGCAGGTTGAGGAGATGGATCCGTCCATAATGCAGCTCCTATTCCAAGAGGGATCAGATCATCCATGAGCTGATGACGTGGCAGCAATGGAATGCATGTGCTGCATGTCCTAGGCACACTTCTTGACATCCAACAGGGAAACAGTTTGAATCTCAAGACTCATTTTGAGAGGTGGACGTGTTTACAGAATGTAAATTGTCTCTTAAAAATTAGTGGGTGGAGCAAAATTTGTTTCTTTACTGGGGAGACATGACATGCACTCAGCACTGCATATGTGTCCACAGCCATGCAACATGTGGAATTAAACCTAAGCAGAGGCTTGGTTGGTACTGATTCTTAAAGAAAACCAAAGACCACTTCACACGTTATAAACCCTGGGGCTCTGTGTTCTTGAGGCACCTGCATTAAAGGCAGACAGGAATTTAAATATTTTTGTGTATAGCCCATGCAAGTGCTGAATTACACGGCATCTTAAGAAAACATGTGGGAAATGAATTTACAGAAAATTCTCAAAACCTGACAGAAGGCTCATGCATACTTTGAGATAAGAAATGCTGACTTAGAAATGCCATGGAATAGGACAGACATTGTTGAGAGAGAAATTGAACAATTGAACAACATTTTTGTTCAACAAAATTGAACAAGTTTCAAAGATGGCCCTGCAAAAAAGTCCGGATACTTTAGAGAAATAGAACTATGAAAAATGCATTGTAGTAAGACCCATGAGGGGTAATTTTAGATTATTAGCTTTAAGGCATTTACAACATGGTGTGGCAAAAGCTGATAGGTCAAGAAATGCTTATAGTGTATTGTAATTAAGAAATAGTTAACTCTGATTGTAATGGCATGAATTATAACATCTGTATTGTCTCACCTTTCACATGAGACTGAAAATGGAATAAAAGGGTAACTGAGAGGCACTTTAAAAACTAAGTCAAAAAAAAAACAAAACAAAACAAAAAAACTTAATCCAACAAATACTCTCCAGTGCCTCTCAGTTACCCTAAGTCAAAAAAAAAAAAAAAAAAACTTAATCCAACAAATACTCTCCATTTCTGTGCAAAAAAAAAAAAATGGTTGCAGGTTTAGGCATCTCAAGTTTTGTTCCACCACCACCATTCCTTGTGTGCTGAAGGCAGGATTAGTTCAGGCATTCCCTGACCCCTACTGGTAGGGCTGGCCCTGATTTTTGCCTACAGAAGGAAGTAGAGGGGGAAAATACACTTCACGGCTTTAGGAATGCCAAGAGGATTGTAGAAGGAATTTGAGAACCAGACAAAATATCTTGCAGGTAGAACAGCCTTCTCTGGAGATTATGGTAGCCTTAAAGTGTACCAGGGAGAAAAACTGAGTTGGGATCCTCTTTCAAATCCTCTCCTGACCAGAAGGATCTACCTGAGGTTTATTTACCCACTGCTATAAGATAAATCCAGCTGCCATAGACATAACTCAAGGAACTTCACCCTGCTGCACGCACGGTGTCAAAAGCATCCACAAAGCATCAAGCACAGCCCCTGGCGTGGCTCAGCCCAGTAGCTGCTGGGAAGAGGCCCTGGTGCTCACCTCAAGCTGCTCCATCACCCACTCCAGGCTGGAGTGATGGAACTCCGCACAGGAAGAGCTCTATGCAAGGGAGGCTAGAGAGGAGCCTGGAGAATCTCCACAAGGCAATGACTGCTTCTGCTCAGGGAGAAGGGTTGTTTCAGGAGTTCTGCAGGAAAGCGTGCCCAGTAAATTGGTCTAAAGATCCCTCTTTTTCACAGTGCTATATAGAAGAGGATCAGCATTATATTAAATACACTGAGCTCTGCCCAAATCAGCCTACCCCTGCTGCACAAATGGACAAGACACAGCTTTGGAGACATCATCTCCTAAAGGCAGTCATACAAAAACAGCCCAGTAACTCCACATTGCAACAGGTGAAACAAGTCCTGAGCAAATGTTATCTACAATGCTGACAGCAATCTAAAATTCATACTTGAGAAGACTTTTTTCCTATTTAGACAAATTTTCAAGAAGCGACTGTGAATGAGTTCAGCTAGAGTTGGACATATTTTTTCATCCTAATGAAAAGTTAACACATTTTCCAGTAGGCATTAAAAAAGAAAAATCCTATTTTTGACCATAATATCTCCAGAAGAGCAAGCCAAAGTACAGCAATACCCACCTTAACTGGAATAAATCCCTCTTGAGTTACTGAAACAAAGCCAATGTTTTTCTACGAGATAGTTATTTACTAAGGGGTAAGTCCATTTAAAATCCTAACTAATGCATTTGCCTTGCAAAATCTGTTTTGGATTATTTCAGCAATTAGCTGATCATGTACATTTAGCTGGAAAATATACAGTTCTGAAAAAAATGTGATGGGAAACCTGGAGATGTACAGTATAAATATGAAGACAGATTTGCCAGTACCTCCAACAGAAGAAGCCAATGTCAATATCTTTAATGAACTGCATTTTCTTCCATATGTGGCCAAAAAAAAAAAGAAATCTTTTTAGAATGTATTTATGTCCCCAAAACCAATCTCCTAGACTCATCTCCCTCACTCCCAGCCCAAGGAGGTCTCTATTACATATATCCATCTTTCTGACCGAATATCAAATCTCTTAACTCTGGGTTAACTAGCAGACATTCCACATTTTCTGACATCATTCTGACTTTGTATCAACTATATTTCCTGCTAGAAAAAAAAGTTAAAAATCATTTGGGAAATACATTTGTTGTCAAGACAACTTCCAGCACTGAATGTCCAAACTCCAGCAGATCATATTTTTCTGAAGGTCTCTTTTCCAAGTAATGGAAGGCTTTGCTTGCAGCATCTCCAGATGCATCTATTTGCAAAATCCTAGAACCCTTAAGATTGAAAAAGGCCTTTAAAATGCTCCATTCCTGCTGCATCTAAAAACCACTTCTCAGTCATGATCTCCTCTGATGCCCGGAGACTTTACTTCCCTGCTAGGACAGAATCTTTTTGCTCTGCTGCGTACCATATTCTGAACCAAGAGCAAATCAGGAACAGAAAATCAACACTATAAATCAAGTAAGGTGGAATATTTGTGAGCGGAGAAAGCAAAAGCCTGGGAAAATTCCTCTGGCTTTAATGGGCCTTGAATTTCACCAGTTTTTGTTTCTGCCATGGTGCTTAGTTCATTGGAATTAGGCAAGCCACTTAAATATTCAAAAGTCTTCCTTAGTTCTGAAGTTACCTCAAAAGCTTTGCTCTCACTATTGTGTGTGGGGCCACACGTGTTTTATCTTCTAGAGGCTGCCCACAAAAATGAAGGAGGAAATCACACTGGAAATGAAAACAAGGATAAAAATAAAATATACTGTCTGTGCTACAGCCCTGGGCAATGTTTTTTGTTTCTAAGTGACCCACCGCAGCTTCCTAGCCAGGGGTCCAGAGGATCTGCATCTCCTCACCTGACTTTTTGGGGAATTGGTTCACATTCTCCCTCTCCAGCCTCTGAAGTTACTGACGCAAGATAAAGTTTATCAGAATCCATGTTGACCTTCCTCTCTTTTGAACTCTGAAACACTGATTAACTTGTAAGTTATACAGCAGGGGGACAACTTCAACAACACCCTTATGAGTACTTTTCTCCTGACTGGCTATTTTCAGCACTTGTAACTCTAAAAATTATTATAAGGGCGATAACTGACTTCCTTCATTCTTCCAACTCGTGAAAATGGAAAACCTTGCCTGAATATCAAGAACAAGGTGATTAATTTCTTGTAAGCTGTTAGCTGCTCCCTGAGAATTGCCATTAGCAAACAAGTCACTGAAGCAGGGCTGGCCACACTTCAGAAAAAAGCAGGTTGCTGGAGTCATTCTGAGCAGAATTTTGAGGAAATCCTAGACATTACACAGCACAAAAATAAGGTCCTCCAGTATAAAAAGAAACCCCCAAAATTCAAATACAGGAACAACAAAGCCTTGAATGAAAAAAGAAAAGGCAGAGAAAAGTATCCATACCCATAATCAGCACCTGTAGCTGTGCAGAAACATAAGATTCCACCATTTCTAGCCTGTGGTTGTGTCATACTGAACTGCATCCTCTTCATCCTCTCTGTCAGGACTCATTCCCATGCAGGCCACCAATTGCTGATGTCAGTGCTTGGCACCAGTTTATTATCTTACTGGAAAACTTTCATACCTGCTCTCTGTGAATTCCTATGGGCAGCTCCTCACAACACTGGCTCCTTCCTGTCCCTTGCACGACCACCTGCCCATTACTACTCCTCACAACACAACCTCTCCTCTTGACCAGCTAACCCACTCTTTTATAACACTTATTGGACATAGCTGTGGCCTATTAAGTGCAGGGCTGTTCCTGCTTTTTGGTGATCAGTACAGCTGCAACTCCTCAGGGGTGAGATTGCCTTCAGCACTATCTCTATTCTCCAACAGTCCATCCTCCCACAGTCCCCACCCCACATAACCCTGCTATTTTTATTTTTTCCTACATACTGAAGACTCCTTAGAAAACTGATTTAGTGACTAGGACCAGCTATCAGGTACCTATTTCTATGAGGTGCAGCTCCAAATTATCAGAATCATAGAGGGATCATTTACTTCCTATCACAGAGGTGAGCAGCAGGATTTCTCCCCAGCCTTGCAGTTGAATCAAAACCAGCTCAGGAGTTCCATTTTACATCCCGCTCAGAATCAGGGTTTCCAATAGCACAACAACAGCCCAAACCTGTGAGGAAACCTCAGTCTGCACTATTTTACTGAAGAGCTGGAGTGTTGCTCACAGCACCACAAATCCTTCAGCAATCTCTCGTCTCAGAAAGATGCCAGGTTGATTGGGGAGCTGAGAAGACTCAAACACAAGCAGCTGTAGCTGCCGTTCTAAAATACTTCAAAAGATTTACATGCAAGTTATCAATTCACAAATATTACACTCAGGGTCACCACAAACTGTGTTACCATTCTCACAGCACTGCCAGATTCTTTTTAAAGAATTCTCTTTGCTTTTGCAGTTCAGCCATTTCTACCCTAATGCCTTTTAGTCCTTCCTGGTTACAGAGTTCAAGAGATAATTTCTTGCTAAGAAATAAAGCCAGGACGAATAATGCCACTAGTGTTATTTATGTAGAGCTAGTACATTCCATGGATGTTTAATCCAAAATTATTTCAAAGTGCTGTTTTGATATCCCTGCTTCTCTAATGAGCAGAGTCTTGTGTTCACAACTAAAACATAAAAATAGTGTAAAATGTACAGAAACTTTTACAGTGCTGGCATCACAGCTAACAGGAATTAGTACAAACACATTCTTTTATTGTGAGTTCATTTTTGGAGTTCAATGGCCCTTATTATCTCTCAAGGCAAGATGAAGCTTCTCATGATTGACCATGTGCACAATATGACAGCAGAATCAAAGGGAGGTCAGTTATCTACACCCAGTGAGTTTACCCCATCACTCTAATTAATTTTTTTTTCCCTTTGGAGGATGGCTCAGGGAAATAGGGTGATGGTACAAGGTAAAAGAGAGGGCAAATAATATTTTCACAAAAGGTACTAGATCTTTTAAACTACTACAAATATTTTTACAGTGTAGTGTCATGTCAGTGTCAGATGGTTCCTAGCTACAAAATAGCACATTTCAGAAATGCTTCCAATTAATTCTGAATTTTATCTATGGCCACAGAAGAATACATTAGTTGCGTAACACATGATAGGTTTGGGCTAGATTTTTTTTTCCATTACTGACTTGGTTAGTTTTGATGTCTCTCTTCAAAATGGTCATGCATTATTTTTCATATAAAGTTGACTATAAATCCTTTATAGTGTACCAGGCACTTGGAGTAAAAGAACCCTTGCAAGCCTAGAAAACCAGAAACAGCTTCTTCCAGAGTCACAAATACTGCTCAAGAGAGCCTTGCCCATCAGCTAGAACACACAGCCCAAATACTAAAGAGTCAGAGACAGTATCATCACCATAACCAGAAGGAAGATGAGGTATTTTGTTTGCACACAGCTCTGAAACTTGGCAAGATTGAGAAAGTGAGCAGATATCACTCAGCTGCATGTCTTCCTGGCTGTCACAGCACCCAGTTTGCTGGAAGACACCTGGAGTGTTTATTCACAGGTGAAAGTAATTTCAAATATTTGTTCTCGATTAGGTATTATTTTCGATATCGCCATCTGCATCAACCTGACTCACCCATTCATAAAGTTTCTTTGCTTTGAGAAGGCAGGGAAGTTATTGGTGCATGTATCAATCATTCCAGCTTTATCAATGAAAAGCTTCTTCAATTCTTATTGCCACCCAGATGTTCAGGGTGTGAACCAGATAACCAAAACTTTAAAAGAAAGCAAACCTGTGCATTTTGAATGGAAGAATGTAACCAAGAGCTGCTACTGAGTGACATGAACCAAAAATAAAAATACAAATGACTAAGCACACCCTTGCCAAACAACTTCTGAGACCAATTTAAGAATGAAACACAGCAGTGCCAAAGCTTTGAACTAGAGGAAGCAGATGCTTTTGCTGCTGTGACATGAATTTCCACCCAGCAGGTAGATGAGATGAAATCCGGTCTCATCAGGTCACTAACAAGGATCCAGGGCTAACACCAGATTGGGCTAAGCCAGCAATAACAACACTTTTACATATGATTTCCTGATACATGGAAGCTGGATATTTCCGCTATTTCATCTTCTATTTTTCTTAGGACAAACTGCTGAAAACTAAATTGCCATGGAATGCAGGCATCTATTCTGATACACAATAGTTTATTGAAATGAACTGCACGGGAAGCATTCCTTCCCTGGATGTATGTACCAGCACCAGCAAGCAGGGTGACCACTGCACAAACAGGCAGAGGTAATGGCACTTTGCTTGGCAAAAGTCAAGGTGGTGCAGGTGGAATTAACCCCTGGTTAAACAATAATCCCATCAAAGCCCACTCAGGACAGTTACTGCTGTCAATCTAATGAGTTGTATTGGCTTATTACCATCATATGTTTTCACATAGCCACATCTTCAGATCTTTATGTTTTCACTTGGCAAAAGCAAAAGCCACAGGAAGGCCTGTGAAGCTCTGAGTCAGGTTTGTGTGAATTAAACTCATTTTATTTTCTTTGTACCACTAGCAAAAAGATTTGCTACAGCAGTAGCACTAGAGGGGAAGGTTTACTTGGGGAAAAAAAAATAATCCACTTTCCATGAGATATGTGTTTCATCTAGAAGTTGTTCATGCTACAGTCAGTTCCCATTTCTCTGTTTTTCTCCCCAGAGGTCACTAATGTCAGCTACAGGCTGCTTCTGGTCACTTTCCCAAGGGAAAGCTTTGTGTGGCATTAATGGCTGGAAAGGCACAGATTAAGAACAGCATGAAAATACATGGAATATAAGGCTCTAATGACAGCAATAGTGTATTTTAAACTCAGGGTTCCCCAGGGTATTACATCAGTAACTCAGCTGAGACACTGAACCAAGGGAAGAACTCTCACATCATTTAACTATTTGCTATAATAGATGAAAAGAGAGAAGATATTTTGATTAAAGCTCCTCAAGAGTGAAAGCCTAAAGCCAAAATCTCCCTGCATGAGCCCCCTGACCCCACGTTTGCTCATGCAGCTCTGGTGCACTCAGAGGGGAGAGGTCAGGTAGAGCAGCACAAGTACAGGGGCCCTGCTCTGCCTGCACAGACACTTCCACACAGATAATTTTTTTTTTATTAGAAGGGAACCTCTTGAGATCTTCCAGTCCTACCCCACGTTCATTCATTCATTCATTCATTCATTCATTCATTCATTCATTCATTCCCCCTTGGTAGTACCACAGACATGACACATTGATCAACCATATGAAATTCCCAGATACAAGCAGTGAATTTATGGATTTTTTTTTTTTTTTAGAGATATCCATTTGCCAGGGCTGAACAGTAGCTGAAACACTTCCACAGCCTTCTGGAACATGTAAGTACCAGCAACAGGCACAGGAACAACTGCAGAGGTTCATTTGCTCTTGTATTTCCACTTGTGTCTTAACTATCCCAAGTTTGTCCAGCTTACATGTCAGCATATAAATGTCTTTCTCTTGAGAGAGACCTGGTTATCCCAAGCAACAGACACACCAAAATTCCAGCTGAAGACAGGGAAAATGATGATGGCTGTTCATTATTTCTCAAAGATAAATGGAGCACTTCTCAAACTCCACGTAAATATTTTAAAAGTCAGATTATCTGTCTAGTCTCAGACTTCATGACGCAGAAAACAAAAATTATTATGTCTTAATATTCCACATTCAAAAGGGCCTAATTCCATTACAGGGTTGCATTTTTGTTCTGTGCAAAATTCAGTAAATTGTAGTTGTATATTAACAAAATATTGAAGAGGAAATGAAAAATATATTCATCAGGTTTCATATTCACAAAATCATAAGCATAGACAAGTGGGAATATAAATAGCGCACATTGGAAGCCTTCATTATTTAAGTTGCATGTAAGCACTTCTTTCATCAACAGAGACTGAAGAAAGGAGAATTATAGCACAGATGACTTTTGTTTTTCTTCAAAGTTAGACAGGTAAAGATAGCAGACTAGAACTTATTAATAAGTGAAAGAAGGCCTTAAAAATCTGAAGAAATAATAAACTGATCCGCCCAGCTGTAACTCCTCCAAGTTATTCTGTCTCAATCCAAACACCTTCAACAGTGGTCCTCTAAAAAGACCTTTTCAATCTTTCCTTGCCTTTTACAATACACCAGTGTTGCTCAATTCATTTAAGGCTTAATTCATGAATAGGAAACCACATTTACTCCACGGTCCTGCTTGGGATCTATCACACAGCTGGGATGAAAGGGCCTCGATTCAGAAGTTGCCAGGAAGCTGGGTCACAGTGGTACAGAGGCAAAGTTTAGGCCAATACAATTAAGCCCACAAAAATTTGAGTAATATGCACTTCTCATCACAATACACGGGAACTTACACTTACTGAGTCCCACAAAATACTCCTTACAGATCCCAAAGGTCTTGTTAAAGAGAACATGAACAGAGACTGTGGGCATCAAGTATTTCTCACCCTTGGCTGAAAATGCTGGGATGGGAAAAAAAGGAGATGGCAATTGTAGCAGAATGTAAAGCAGAGCACTGTCTGTTCTCCAGTGCTACATGGCTGCTGACCAGAATAAATAATGATTTTCCTCATCTGAATCTTAAGAAACACATTGGGGATCACATGCATGTTGCACAATGTTTAGAGAGAGGCAAGAGGAAAGCACCCTCCAGCCTTGGACAGGAGGGCTTGTGAGTGGCTCCCGAAAAGCCCACTCATGGTGCTCAGGAACACTAAAAGCATCTGTGTGGCTGCCTCCATCGGGCAGCAGCCCCCTCAGTATGCAGTTCACATACAGCTTTACCTCCACAAGAGAAAGAAACATTCAGCACGGAGGGGGAAAAGAAGTAAAATCCATTAGCGTTCAAAAACATTAAACATTGGAACAGAGTGTTGCATCTTACAGAGTGTTTGCTATGAAATTCTCAACTGCCAAATGAAATGCATCAGTGCAAAAAATAGCAGAGAAATACCAAACGATGCCATCATGTCCAGAACCGCAAGCATTTCCTTGTATTCACTATTCCCATAGCCAGACAGGGAGGTTCCTCCACCCAGTGTGACTGTAACTTCCCTTGTAGAAATACCACAGGCGCTGGAGTAAAGCATTGATTGTGGTTTTTAACACTGATGATTCAGCTCAGAAGTGGCACACACAGAGCCAGGCTCAGTGGAGCATCATTCTGCATCTGTAAGCAGCAGTCAGAGACCCTGGGAGTATCCTCCACAATTGTTAAGCAAATGGAAAGATTTCCCTTTATCCATTTCAATCGAGCCATTACACAAATCATCACCTTCTCTACCAGAGCAAGGATCTGGGAAGGAGATGGAATTTGCAGCTGAATGGCAAACTTGGTTACAAAGGGATGAGTACAGTTCCAGCAGCAATGGGGTTCTCAGTATCTACACCTGCTCCTGGTGCATTTGGAATGCTGGGCTTGATCCTCCTGCAGAACCACACCCAGTGCAAGCTTAAGATATGGAAATTAAATCTCGAGGCTCCTTGATCAAGGGAATTACTGCTGGGGGTTTAACGCAAAATTCATCAGCTCATCTAATGGTAACATACCCCAGTTCCTATTCTGCCTCTCCTCTTCATCCATATCCCCGTCTCTCTACTTAGGAATGCAGAAGCCTCACCCTGGCAGAACTCCAACTCTCTTTGCAGTCACAAAGCTCTTTCTCGGTTCCTCTTGTGCCATCTTTTAACTCCTCTCTAGCTTTTGTATCCAACTGTCCCCAGATACCAGGTTCCTTCTTGCAGTCCTACTCTCCTCCAGCCCACATCCTTCCTCAGACCTTTCATATCAATCATCCCATTGGTTTTTTATCACACTGTTCTTGCCTTCAACATCCTACCACAAAACATTGCTCTTTTTCCTTAACTGAAACTGTAATCTGCTAACCTAACATCCAGACCCTAGTTTCCATGTGTATTCCCAGTCTCTGTGACCAATCTGCTGCCCAGCCAGTCTGTTCCTTACTGCTGTGCAGGGACACCTCTTTTAGAGCAAGAACTAAGTCTCCCCATGCTGTTGTCCATGTTTAACTGCAATTAAATCTAGGAAAATCCCATTCAGCTCTTGACTTGAGAGTCCAAAACCACTTCATGTACTTCAAGGAATGAACTAATGGCAGTATCACAAATCCCTAATAAACACATCCAAATTATGACTAGATTTTTATTTCCGCAGTTAAAAAATGTGTTCCATACACAGGAATAGCAGAAAAGAAAAAATAATATCTCACAGTGAGTCTGCAATCCTTCCAAATTTTAGATACTAAATTCAACCTAAGTTTCAAGCACCAACATGCTTAAAGTGCCAAAATAAGATGATCAGAGTATTTTTGACATGAATAACCAAATGTATTTTGATTTCTCATTCTGATTTTGTATTTCTCATTCTGAGAAACATCTGGATTCTTACTGTAACATGCCTAAAATTCAGCCTAAGTTTGTTACTCCAAGAAGAAACCACAGGCAACACAAAAACACACGGCCCTTTGCCCAGGCAAAAAAATTGCAAATGAGCTAACAGCAAAATGTTACTAACTTTTCTATAATCCACGTTTTTCAGAAGCCCTAAAGACAGTCAAGTCAAATTTCATAATGGCCTTGGAACTTATTATACATCAAATAAATATTGGTGGAGGTTTGCAAGGGCATAAAGGCTATCAGAGTACCCAGTTCCCCATTAAATCCAGTGGAATGAAAGGAGTTATTCACAGGAAAAATTTAAATACTGCAAGAATTTGAGTGAGTTTATGAGAGCAGAATTGGGAATCTTGGAAAGCCTTATCTGAGCTGTCATCTCACTGCTGGTTCATAAATGTGGGTAGGATACGTGCCATCAATCCAAAATCCTTCTCTGCACCAACATCCACCAAAGACCTCAGTCTTGACAGGGATTTCAGCCGATGTGTCACAGGCAAGCCTGGCTTGAGTCCAAACATTGTCTTTTTTATTTTCCCATCTGTACTGAGAATCTCCCATTTGGTGGATTTCCTCAGATTGTCTCATAAAGCTCATTTGCACTGGTTACCTCTTAGGATTTTTTTGTAAAGCAAGAGAAACTGCAGGACCGATGTCATGGGTATATTTTATAAATTAGTTTATTTGCTGTAATATTTGTATCAAAGGTAAAAAGACAGAAGAAACTACACAAGATGGAAGACAAGAAAAAAAAACCACACAAATTCCAATCTTCTATTTTATCCACTAGGAAAAAAACCCCTTAAACATTTTGCCCTAACTACAATCCTGGTCCTAAGTTCTCACTTCAGCAGTTCATCCTAAGCAGAAATCACATGTTTCCACTGTTTAACCCTGCCCTGTCCCAGAGACAGTTCTTGAGTTTTGTTACCCTTCACAACATCTGTTTTTTCTTAACTTATCCAAAAGGTGAAAGGAGGAGACAGAGGGAGCGTGGAAAAGGGGCTATTTAGGACTGCCTTTTGGCTTTGGCCAAACATCATCCATGGAAGTTGGAAATGAAAAGACATGATGGGGTGAAGGTTCTTGACTGTTTACAATTAAACACCGAAACCACAAGATATTTATTATTGTGTCTTTGACGTGCAAATTTTAGGAATCCAAAATAGAGCTCTCAGAAACATTTTTATATGGCACTGAATTATGGTTTACAGTTCTGATGTAAAAAAAAAGGAATTACCTTGCTCCAAATGTGTTCATGCTGACAGCTCTATCAAAAAGCTATTAAAACCTGCAAAATGTTTTAAAAGCTGTTGGAAGGAACACCTTTCCATTTAATTGTGTACATTTGTGGACGGGTTTTTGTAAGCTTTACAGATGCTCATTCCTGCTATTTCAGCAGAACTCCCCCCTGACTGCACGGATCTTTTGCTATACCTGGAATCCATAACACCTCTCCGTGTTCCTCTGTCATCTAAAAACTTCCCTCAGAGAGGTAAAGGGGACTCTAATACATAAAGAGGGCAAAGGAATTGTTTCCCAGGGCTGGGAGTGCCATTTCTGCTATGATTTGTCTCTCCATTCCAGTAAACAGCAACTTCTTGCTGCGGCTACAATTTCAGCTGGCAAAGGGGACTGAAGGACTTGCCTATTTCTAGAAGCATCAAGGATTAGGTCACTTGAAAGGCTGAGAGAAGGTTCTGTGGGGGAGCTGCCTGCTGCATCCATCATCAGGAATGCAGCTCTCCAGCTTCCAGCCTCATTTGCACAAGCACACAGATGAAATGAAATTAAATATGCCAAAAGAACACTGTGATACCACATAATATGCACCTTAAATTTTAAATGGAATTGCTTCTTATACCTGTATTTGCCTTAACACTGTAAATAAGGAAGGGTGTAACCCTTAACAGGCTCTTATCAGTTAACTATACAGAAATAAGAAACAGTTGGTGAGTTTTAAAAGTATTGACTCAGCAGTTTACTGCAAGAGATGACTTGGCTGCACTGAAAGAAAAAACTGGGGGGAAAAAAAAAAAAAGAGAGTTCTCTGTAGGCAATTGGCTCTCACTTATGCTCCTTTTAAGACTCTGCATACCAAATTTCAGTGTGTTGTGAAGAAGAATATAATTAGTTTGCTTCCCCTCCCTCCCCTTTATGTAACAAAATAGTGAATTATTTATGCAGTATCTGCTTTCCAGATTTTTGAATATCAGTTAAGGTTTTTGCCAATAAATAGTAATAAAAAAAAATAAATCACAAAACATCATTGATTTTTACAGGCCAAAGCATGGAGCATGCTATAATAAAACACAGCTTATCATCTGGTGAGCCTGATCTCACAAAAAACACACATGAGCATTTCCACTGAATTAAATGAGACCCCTCTCTTCTTGTTCACACAAGCTTACTAAACTGGAGCTTCAAGATTTTATGCAAAAGACTTATCTGAAAATATCATTTTACAGGGGTATCTGAAGCAAGTGATTATTCATTCATCACAGACACATGAAACATATGGGCCTGGCTAGTCACAAGGAAAAAGGAACTGGAGAGTGAGAACTTGCCTCTTTTTATTTAGGAGAGTTTCACCAACACTGACAAAACAGCAGAGTATGAAATCAAAATGACATTTTATTTACAGAAATGAGCATTTCCATCTTTGCTTTATCCTTTCCATTATTTCCAAACTACTGGCCATAAAAGCACCCAATAGTGAGCTTATTACCAATTATTATTATTAGACGGTAGAGCTGAAATCTTGGGCACCTTATTTTCTGGAAAGACTTCTACTGTCCCACAACCATTCCTAAGCATCTCTAAAACTGGCTGCCTGAGGCCTTGCTAACCATTAAACCAGGTTTAGTCCAGAAGTTTCAAAGAAACACAGTGCCAGGTAATGTCCTAAGTACCCCATGAGATCCTGCACACAATCTCGTTTGGACCTAAATGGTTTACAAGCTTTTAAGAACGGCTTGAATTTCAAAACTGAGCCAAAAACACAAACATTTCTCATCTTTGGCATCTTCAAAAAGGGTTTACAACTGGTGAGTGTAGTAACAGCACTAGCAATGCCAGAGAAAGAAAGCTGTGGGAATTGGACAGCAAAAAAGGGACATGGAACACAGGAACAGCAAGGAAGAACAGGAATGACACACAACCATGACACAGCTAAACAGAGCAGCTTAAACACTTTTTCTAGGTAGGAAAAAGGAAATAATCTTATCCAGGGTAAACCCTGGATGTATTTAGACACTTTGACTGACAGCAAGGATGGGAAACATCTCGGAAGAGTCTTGCAATATTGAATTCAATGTGTTTTAAAGTAAAATCCAAATGAAACCATCCAACCATCAGAGTGTAATACACACAGATAAAGCCAGTGTTCTACATCATCACAGTTTCATTAGAGCCTTTGAAGCCACGCACCTTTGATCTGAGGCAAGTGATAAATGTGTTACATTTTAAGTGGATTATTACATGTTCTGTTTAACACAATGGTAGGTCTGAGCCAGCACAGTCATGGTGCAATGAGGAAATAATCTGAATAGAACAGGCGCAAAAAACAGAGGCATCTGCTCCGTGCCTTTCAGATAAACAGGTGCCTGGGTGCCTAAGAGTTTCTAGAGGCATGACAAATAACACCCACCCAGCCCGGGGGATGAAGGACTGGACACAAACTATTTGCAGAGTGGAAGTCTTGCCTTTGTACTTCCAAGTGTGAGGAAGAGTGGCTTGTAAATATTTCCCACTGCAACCAGAGAGTACTCAAAGGCAGCAAACCCTCTAAGGAACCCTTTCCAACATAAATGAGCCAAACCCAGGGTATTTGTTAGGAATCCCTTCCAATTTTGGGACACACAAATGGAATGCCCATTTAGGAGCTGAATGCCTCATTGCAAGGCCTTCATGCAAACCTCAGTTTCAGTTAAAGGAAGAAAGACTGTCCTAAACTTGGCTACCTGAGGTTTTTTTTCTGGGCAGACCAGATTTCCACAGCTCTAATAAAAACAGCTGTCAGACACTTCCAGACCTCCAATTTGGAATTCAATTTCCTACCCTGTAATGGTTCTGAATCCCTTAATTTATCATAAATCTTAACCGGAGACCTTTCATTGTTTAAGAAGAGGTTGGCTCAAAATGCGTTCTAAATTGATCTCACAATATTTGTGTGGGTTTGTTTGTTTTTTTTTTTTAACTTCCTACTCTGAGTAATCAGCAGCTTGCTTGTGTTTCTAGCTTTTAAAGAAAGAATGTTATGGCTGATTTGATCCAAAGGTAACAAAAGCAGAAAGCAGGCAAGCATACTTCAAAGTGTTACAATGTTAGGGGTAGCAAGCTCAAAGAAAAACACCAAATAAAAAAAAAAACACCTCCAAAAATAACACCACTTACTTTCTGTTCTAATGCCCTGGCCTGGATTTTATGGCCCTCACTAGAATCTTCAAACCAATAAATATTACACTATTCCTTTATCTCTTACGCCTGCCTCTGTAAACCCCTCTAAGCTATGAAGTCTCCCTGAGCTCTTTCCTAGTATCAGTACCTCTCCTGGCAGCTCAGCACAGCAGAGTTACCTGCCCAAAAAGTGACAAGCAGGCTGTAAAGGACTGATAATAAACACAAAATAATTGTTCACAGTGGCATACTAGTGGCGTATTTGTTAATAATACTGTACAAACAGCCCACAGAGCTCCTAAAATGGAAGAAGCAAACAAAACCCAGTGATTATCAATAGTCCAGTGAAAGGTATCAACCACAGGGAATCATGGGAATGTAAACCCAAGTGTGCTAATTCCAGTGTCTAAAATATTTGGGTTGAAAGCCTTCTCGGGATTTTTTTGTTGTTGTTAGGAACACGGAGGAGATGGAAATAAAAAATACAATCCACTTGTTATCCTAATCATATTTCTCAATGTTGTCACTGCTTAGAGGTTAACTGGAACACGCCTGTTACAGGGGAAATCTTCCTTCTGGTCTGTGTTTGTCCCCATAAAATGTTACTATCAGAATAAAATATACTTATTTTCATACCTAAAAGCCAGTGCCAATACTTATGCAGTTAAATGGACTTTGTGATCAGCACACTGTGGACAGCTTTTAACTTAACTTAGCAATAAATTCTTCTAATGTGCAGTATTTCCTCATTATACATAGAGAACAGTGTACAAAAGCTTAAACTCAGATAAGCATCTTTCCATTGCTGCTAATTTATACCTAATTCTATCCTCTATTTTTTTTAACTCAGACTATGGTAGTTCAGCTAGTTGTTTTGGTTGTTTTTTTTTTTGTAATTGAACATTAAATATGATATTTAATATTCAATTAATTGAATATTAAATATCCCCCAATAATTGCATTTAACAGCAATGTTCGTATTTTGGGATAAAACCCTACACACTTCTAATC
Source organism: Passer montanus (assembly GCF_014805655.1). Classification (NCBI taxonomy): domain Eukaryota; kingdom Metazoa; phylum Chordata; class Aves; order Passeriformes; family Passeridae; genus Passer; species Passer montanus. Next base: position 6,563,645 of record NW_024370374.1, on the reverse strand, counting down.
TAGGCCTTCCTTAAGGTCTTGATGCAGAGATGAAGACATTTATAAACTGGCTGGAGCACCTTTAAGAGCATTCTAGACATGAGAACCTTTCCTCCTCTTCCTGGGTAACCACAGAGAAGCACAAGTGTTCAACCCTCCTTTGGGACTTGGGAATTTTTCACATGGGATCTTTCAATAGGTAGAGGAGGAAAAAAAACCCCTCAGGTCATACTCTGTTCTCTCAATAGCAGAGGGTCTGATAAAGTCACGTGTTCCACAATTCCTACAAGCAGCCAAGCACCACTAAACACAAGCATCTTAAAAGTGCAGCTCAGATGGGACCATTTCTAGTTCACCTTCACTCGCAGTCCCACCACGGAGAGCTTGGCAGCTGCTCTGGGCTTCTGCAGAATATTGGTTGTGAGGGTCTGGAGACTGTGAGAAGTGTAACTACCATGTAACAGAGATACTTCTTGCACCTCCAAACTATAAAATGTTAAGGAACAATTTTTGACCCTGTACCACCACAGATTGTGGCCTATATATATATAAAAAAAAAAAAAAAACAAAAAAAACCCCAAAAACCAAAAAACAAACAAACAAAAAACAAACAAATCCCAAAAAAACAAAACAACAAAAAACCCCAAACAACAACAACCAAAAAAAACCCAAAAAAACAAAACAAAAAAACCCCCAACACACCACAACCAAAAACCAACACTGCAAGAGCACAGAAACAGCTCATAAAATTAGGTTTATTCCCTTTCATACCTCATATTTGCACAATTATACTACATGAGTTCTGAAAAATCTTGCATAGTTCTGCAGTGAGTAGATTTCCACTAATGGGATTTGGACACATATTCCAGCCCTCTCATCAGCAATAAGGAAACTGAATGTTCTCTGGTAATCAGCTCAGTACAGTAATTATTCAACCCACAGAAAATGCATGGCAGCAAAGCCTAAATTTTCAACCTTGAGAAGGCAGCGAGCTCTGTGAGCTGACTCTGCTGAGGGCAGGCAGAAGCCAGGGAGACTTCTTGTAGACAAGGGGTGGAGATGCACTTTATCTTCTAATGAGAAAAAAATTCAACAAATCTGACCCGCTGCTGAAGCTACAAATAAGGAGAATCATCAGGCTGCACCGAAAATTACAGATATGGACTGAAGACAGAGATAACAGGAAAGGTTGTAAGGTATCTTTAAACTCCATCAAAACTACAACACCAAAGGGCATCAGCTTCATCCCCTTTTTTGGGAATGCTTCAGCAACAAGGATAGGGATAAAGACAAGAGTAAGTCAAACTGCTTTGCACTGCAGGGAGGTTCCTTTATTTTTATTCTCACTCCAGAGAGTGACAAATACAAAAGTGAGAGAAAAAGAGGTATCAGCTCCCACTAGGCTGCAGTGCAAGTGCTCTTTGAGCGCATCTTCCTGATGGGACCTACAGCACATCCCTGTGTGATCCCAGCTGGAGACATAAATGTCCAAAGGATGTAACCCAGAGACATTATTTGACACCAAGCAACAACATAAATGTGGTCAGAACAGCAAGACTGACCAATCCACGTGTCTGCAATAAGATGGTTATTCCAATGGTGCATTCCAATATTTACATTTCAGCATCCAGAAAGGACTTTGCCATAAAGCATCAACACGGCATTGCTTTGTACAGCTGGATTTGTACTCCCACTGAAGTTGCTCAAAGCAGATGAGACCTACAGAGTGTAACAAAATTTAAAAATAAGCCAAATTTGATGATGTGAAAAGGGTTATATATTAAAGGTAGACATTCCTACTTCTACTTAAACAGAGCAGGTGGGACATCCCACTTGGAGACAGAAAGAAAACATCAAAGGAGGCTGAAGGAGGAAGCATTCCTAATCATTGTCAATTCATGTTTCTACAACAGCAAAGGTCTCAGTGATTTTTAGGTCTGACCCCATGAGAAAAAACACATCTGCTTAATCAGAACGTTAACACTGACCAAAACAGCAAAGCAAACTACTTCTAATTATTTATATATTTGGTTTTATTATTGCAAACCTTGTGCATCTGCCTAGCTTTAAACATGAGTATTACAAGTCAAAAATAAAAATTTTAGTTTGAGGATCTGGATAGACTAGGAAGTTGCTGAGAAATGAAGTTTACCTGTCAAATGACTGTAAATTTTACACTGTAGACCACCAAAGCTCATTTTAATTAAATCTCCTTTGAGTAAAACACTAATGGTTACTTTCTTTAAAATTAGCCCACACACACATATATTTACACCCACAACATTTCAAAGCCATGCCATGGGGCAACCTGGAGGTGGCTGCAGTAACCTCCCAAAAAAGCCAAGAGTGTGCCAGCTGCGACTCCAAGCATCCTGTTGTCATAAATAAAAATCAATTAGGCCAATTTTATAAAAATAAAAATAGAATTTATTGCCTGATCGATATGCAATCTCAAAAGCCACAAGAAAAGGGCCAGCATGGACCCCGGGATTCGCCGCTGGGTGAGCCCTGCTCCGATCTCTGTGGCATTGGATCCCCTGTGCTCACGAGTGTGGTCTGGTACAGGCTGTTTGTACACTGTTTTTCTGGCCCGAGGCAGGGTCTCCTCTTGTTCTTTTCACAGTCGATCACATTCATGTTGTTTCCTTTCTCTGAGCTGAAGTGCAGCAGGCAGCTCCTGGCCAGCGATGAGCGCTGGTCAGGCGCATTCCTGCCGTGCCCTTCCTCCAGGTTCTGTCTGACAGAGCAATTCCGGGCAGGCAGCGATGGCCGGTGACGAGCTTACAGAACCGACATTTGAATGCCATTCTTTCCCTGGCTCCCACTGTCTTGATCAAGTATTTGATTTGATTACAATCAAGTAATGATTGTTTAGGTGCCGTTGGCCTCCACCCCAGCTAGGTCTGTAAATTACTTCCCTTCCTGCCATAGGCTGCAATTTTGTAATGGCATGTGGTCTATCTATAGCATGCAGAATTCCCCAGACTCCGCATGTGAGTTTAAATCCTCCTTATATATTTCTTCTAAACGTTATAACCTGTATCTATTTTATATTCTAAACAGCACGAATTACATATATATAACACTGTCACCTGAGAGCACAAGCCATGTTTCCATGTGTGGCAAAACCAGTTGTTCAGATTCTCCAGCAGGGAAGTTTGTGTATGAACACATTTTGCAAATATGTGTCATTTCTTACCTGCAGGTGAGGTTTGGCACTAGGAATACAGGGCCAGGAATTCCCCATCCAAACACAGGCTCAGGTCAAAGCCTTGCCAAGTTATTTGTTCTACTTCTCGCTTCTTTTTAACATTATCATTGATAGCCAGATTTTTATAGCTTTGTAAGATTAGAATGGCAGTGTTAAACTAATCTTAGATGCACAAAAGTACAAAAACTTCAGTCATTGCTAAAACTTAGGTATATTTTAAAATTACAAGGAAGCCAATAATGAGCTAGGCAGGAGAGCACATACCTTTGCAAATCCACACCAATTCAGACATGTTCCAAAGCAGCTCCGTGCTATATGCCATAATGGCATTAATCATGCACTCCCAGCACAGCAAAATTCAACAGCAACTTGCTTAGTAAAGGATGGGATGTGCAGTGGACAATCCCCATGGCAACTTAGCCAAATGCTTTTCAGGATCTATTTCACAGCAGGGAAAACAGACAAGAAAAATTTGGTTTTTTCAAGGTCAGGCAGCATCAGAGGCTGACCTATATTTCTCCTAAACCACAGCTAAAATTCAAAAAACTCCTGTAGCCTAAAACTCTGGGCGTGGCTTCTGGCAATTGCCTGCAAACCTCCTCCAGAACAGGCAACTCAGCCTTCCTTTTCAGAGAAGAGGTGAGGGGAAACACACATACTACCAGTGATTTGAAATAACTACCAGGTGAGATTACTTCCTACAGAGAACCTGGTCTCCTTAGCAAGCCCAAAACCAGCCAGCACAAAGAGCTTGTAGTTCAGTGATGGCGATTTTCTACCTGTGATGGAAATCAATATAGTATATCATTAACACCCAAGTTATTCCCATGCACTCCACTGGTTTTGTGTGTTCCCCTGGAGGTGAATTCTCTCACCCTTTTTGATGCTAAAGCAGTCAAAACAATAAATGCTGGGAGTCAGCTTCTAAGGGAAATGGGGCACCTCTCCTCACAAATAGGGTGCCATTTGGATTCCCTTCATGAATAGGGGATTTCCTTTTAAAGTCACAGAACACTTGCAGCATTCACTGGCTGGTGCTGGTGCTGCTCAGGTTCCTTTTGTGATTTGTACCCCAGGGACACAGAACCCCATGTACTACCAGCTTCTTCCCTTGTTTTTATCAACCCGTGTAAATAAGATGCACAGCATCCACTGGTTAATAAACAAACTCTCACTTTGATTATACTTTCAGTTTCCAAGTGCAGAGCTGACTTAACAACGAAGAATAAATGTGTTTGGGGTTTTGGTGCCCTTGCAAGATTGTTCACAAATACATGATTCATATCCGATCCTGGGCATTAACACTTTCCTTATGACTCACACATACAGTTAAACAATAAAACAGAAAGCTTATTGAGGTTTTGTTTAACATGCATAAAGCACCTATTATTAATATTTTTCAATTTAATTGTTTAACAATTTGCCGATCCTATTATTAGCTGCAAGGAGGGGATGTTTCCACTTCTGTCTTGAAATAAATAGATGCTTTTGAATTTACTCTGATTTATATTTATAATCTTTCAGCTACACTTCAGAACATAAATAATAAAAAGCCATTAAGCACTGTATGGAGCAGGGTATGTACCTTACCAGCAGAACATTATTTGAATGGATAGAAGGCAACTGCCCTGTGTTTCTCATTCTATAGAGCACGATGTGTGCAACATACTGATCAACACACCATTTCCTCACATTGTTTTCCTCTCCAAAGTGAAGGATAAACCAGAAAATTTGTCCTTCCTCACACAATAGAGCCTTTAGGTCTTCTATCTGGTCCCTACACGTTAGGATGTTCACTGCAATACAATTCCCGGATAAATTGTAATGAGCAACTGGCAAATCTGAAACCCCTTAAGAATTCAAGTTCAGTTAAAAAAAAACCCTGAAGGGTTATTTTTAAAACTTTATCCTTCACTATTCAGTATTCTTTTGAAGCATGTAAAATCATCATCATCATTGGGCCATATTTGCAGTTTCACTGCAAACAAACCAGCTCCATGTCCACACACAGGAACCGTGGAAGTGCTAAGCAGAGTTTGTAAGAATCATACTGTAATGTAGATATATATTCAGGCAAAATATAAGATTTTGATCTCCACTTTCAGCCTGCAGGACAGTTTCTTATCTTGGGACATGTATGTCTGCCTGAAGTGTGTATTTTGTTGCCTACATGCTGCTTTCAAACCAGTTTCACAAACTTGCTCTTATCTTCATGCAAGCTATTTCTAAACAACAACAGAAGTGTTCCACTGCAGACAAAGCTTTTCAGTTTGCTCTATTGAGCTTTTCCAGGGGGTAAATTCTTCTTAAACACTAGAGGACAAATTCAGGAAACACACTGATGACACAGGACCATGTTCTGCAGCTGTTGTTCTTGTCAGTAGCCCATGAAGTGATGAGTAAGAAGTTCCTGGGCTCCATCCTAACCCTGCTGAAGTTACTCACAAAATAGTCACCCTGTAGGTGTGAGGCTGGCCCTAAATTCAGAGGCTGGCTCTGCCTTGAGAATGCTTTCAACTCTACCCACTAATTTATGTAATTTACAACTCCTTCCTGACTCTCCATGCTCCTCACTGGTGACAGTTGTGGTCTTGGACACATTGTCTTCAGCACCTGACCTTGCAGAGGCAGGAACAGTGACTGGCTGGTGTTAACAAAGCCCTTCTGCACATCCCAGCTGTGGATGCTGTTTCAGGATGGCTAAGCAAGGACAGGGAAGATGGGAGAGGAGAGTTACTCACAAGCAGACACTAGGACCCCACATGGCTAATAATTAAATCCCAGGAAACTACATTTTTTGGTAAAATAATGTTAATACCTTATCCCTGCCTCACCAGCAGAGAATAAATAGAAAATCCTTCCCTAGGGAGGAAGCACCATCCCTAGCTTCCTCATCAGGTTTCCACAGACATAAAAGGAATAGTCCCCAGGCTTCTCCTGCTTGCTCAGGAACTCAAGTACCACTTCTACTTGAGAGGGATCCTCACTGCCCTGGCAGCTGGGGATGCTCCCATTATCCCTCATTAATGGTTACATTTTCATTAGAGCAATGTCCAAGAGCCTCACCTGCGAAGGATTCTCTGGGAAGAGGTGCCTCAGGCAGCAGCAGCGCTCCCAAAGGACCTGCCCCACATAGCCTGGATGTAGATTCCACCTTTGGGTGATGCCATGCTCCTCTTTCCTGGCTGGAAAGACACCTGAGGGTACTGGAGAGCCACCTGAGGGTCCCTCAGGACCAGCCAGGGATGAGCAGCCAGGGATTGACACAGCTGGGCATGGTGGGCAGCATTCCCACTCAGCACCATGGCTCTGCACACAAAACGCTTCCACACATTCCTGCATTCCAGAGTGCCTCAGAAAACACAAGCCAGTTGCAGGTTTCACCATGCAGCTCTTATCTCAGCACCAGATGACCAAAAAAACCAAAGGGAAATATGAGCAGGAGAAGCGACTCTCGGTGTTTTCGTGTGCCGCTTGTTGCTAGGAAAAATATTTCCTTAGTATCTCTGTGGGCTCTGCAAGTCAGCATCGGTGGAACTCTGCTGGTTGCCAGACAGCATAAAACAGCAAATGTCAGGAAAAGAATAGGAAGAAGAAGTAAAGCTTTAAGAATGTTTGTGAATGTCTGTCCTTTCACACAGTCAACGAGGAGACTCAGAGACCCGTGCATCTCCAATCTTTTCTGGAGAAAACCTTGGGAGTGTCTTCCCAAGGTATTTTGTCTAAGTTCTACTTTTTTTTTTTTTCCCTTGTGGGTTTCTTCTTTTGTCTTTTGGGTTTTTTTGTGGGTTTTATTTTTGGTTTGTTTTCTTGGGGGAAGGTTTTCTTTGTTTTGTTTTAGAAGGTTGAAAGCATTTATTCCTGTCAGGGCTGCACAGGGTGGAGGGGAGCCCCTCTTTGCCTAGTGCTGAGCATTTCAAATGGGCAGAAGACACAGGGTGGGAAGGAACCCAGCATGGCCAGGGCAGAGCATCCTCTCCCCAGGCATGGTGGGACCTGGGTCTGCCACCAGTGACACTTCTAGTCACAAATGATAGCAGAGAAGAAGGCAGACAACCCCTCTGGTCTGGACACCCCACACAGCTCTGAGCCCTGCTGAGACTAAAGGCAGAGTCATGGTGTTCCAACCTTCCTAGAGGCCAAAGGATGACCCATTTCCTAGGCCAGCTATTCATCCATCCTTCTCCTAGCAGCTGGGGCCAATGACAGTGATGAAGTGCTGGGGATGGAGAGTTTGAAGCTGGTTATCACTCAGTTTGCTTCACAGGAGCCACAGAACAATTCAGTGAATCTGCTTGAGCTGGGTATCGAGCCCCCATTAAACATTTTCCAGCCTCCACTGATCATCCTCCAAATTGTCCCATGGCTGCTCCCATTGCTGACTGCTGTTTGAATTCTCACATGGTGCTGCTCTTTGAATTTTCAGTTTTTCACAATCAAGTGGTCTTCCCCACTCTCTTTGCATTGTTTTATAAGCCATTTGTTTTTAAGTAAGACTCGTTTTTTCCCTCACAAAAAGAAAGAGCAAAACTTTGTCTGAATACAAATCCCATACCCGGCAGTGTGCTGACATTTGTGCACAGAGATGAGCTTTCCAGTTTATTCTATTGTGTGCTTTCTTTTTTTTTTTTTTTTCTTCTTTTAAAAGTAGTTCAGTGGAAAGTTTGGATGATTCCAGGGGAGTATCCTTTAACACCACCAGAGAAATAGCCTGAAAAATTGGAAATACAAATACATATCAGTGTTGTAAGAGCAGTTATGTATTGGTTGTAGGTTTTTTTGTAAATAAAGCTTTTGCTTTATTTAATATACAATATCAAAAAAAAAAAAAAAAAAAAAAAAAAAGAAAAGAAAAAAAAAAAGGACAACTAAAATTAGAAGCACCAGCAGCTGTGCTTCTCTCCACCTGGATGTATTAATGCAAGTGCAGGATTTCTGCTGTCCCAGCCACCTGCCTTTTCAGAGCCCACCATTGGAGCAAGCACATTGCACCTCCCAGTGTCCAGCCAAGGATTCTGACCCCATTAGCAGCAGCACAATTCCAGCTTCGCGTCCTTGCTGATGTCCAGCGGAGGCTGGGCGCTCAGGAGGACACCAGGACATGGGTATTCCCGTCGGTCTGGATTTATACTCCCACAGCACACTAATTGCCCAGTGGTTACCTGGCCGCAGCGGGTAAAGGGCTGGAGCATTATTCCATTGCGCCATCTAGCTCCCACTAAAGGAATTCTGTCCAGAGCTCTTTTCCCGCATCTTCCTGACCCAAACCTTCGCTGATACTTCGCAAAGAAAACACAGAAGGTTGTAAACTGTCAGAAAGAGTGAACGTCACTGTTGTCCCTTCCTGAACCTCCTGGGAGCCGGGAGAACCGGAGAAAGGCAAGTCACCCCACGGTCCCTGCTGTCCTTCTAGGGGAACTTTGTTTTCTCACTTCAGCAATGACAAGTGGCTTGGCCCAAACACGGGCAGAAAACCATTTTGGGTGCACAAACTGTCCCCACCCATTCTTCCCCAGGTATCTCTCACCCCCTGTCTCTTTGTCGCACCCCCGGGCCACTGCTCTGCAACAGACAACAGCCAGAACATGCAACATCAACACCACAAAGGCCAAGACATAAATTACTGCAGCTGGCCTTTAATTTCCACTAGTTACATGTAACACATCAAGTGTTATCTGATTTTTTTCTAGTGATAGCCACCGTGGCTAAGCTGAGCATTTTCCATCTTAAATATTATAGATTTCAAATAGATGAGAATTCAGACTCATTTCATACAAAAAAAAAAAATCTGAAGGCTATTTCTTCTCTCTGAATATCCTTCACTCACCAGGCTCTCAGCCTCTAAGCCTGTTTACTAAATAGGAAGAGCTCTGTGACTTGCCCTAAAAATTTAAGACACTTGAAATTGGGATGTGCTTGTAGCCCACAGGAAGAGAGATGACAGGCTGAGATCACAAAAGCCAGGAAATGCTCAAAAGCAGGGAGACAGCTGTATGAAAACAGGTAATATTGAAGCAAAAAACCAAACTTAAAACTCCAAGTCTTCAGGACACTTTCCAGCCTGTGAGTTAGGCTCCAGTGATGTATGGAATATATTTGCTCTGAGCCCATGCTCTGCTCCATGCCAGAAGCTTTTAAACCATCTTCACAAATATGTTCCCATCTTTTGCCAAGGGAATGTACAGTCTTTTTCCCCTCACGTTGGTATCTAGTGTTGCTCTTATTAAACTTAGTGATTTCCAAGGTTGCAATTACTTCTGAATATTCTCAAATACTTGTTTGGTGTCTACCAAACTTTAGTGCTTTCTCATTTTGGCAAAACAAGCATTTTTTTTTTAATATTTACTTTGTATGTATGCTTTACAAAAAGACCAATAAAACTGCCTAAAAATGCTTCAGTGATCAGTGGTGTTTCAGCTCTGCAGTTTGGCAGACTTGTCTGCTCTACTGGATTACTCTTGAAACAATGAGTTTCTTCTCCACTTCCCCTCTGTGATCTTTTGTCCAGAGTGATCCTTTTTCCTCCCACGAAGCTGCCACACTCTGTGCCTGCATCAGCAGGGACTTCCAGAAGCTAGGCCTGTTTTTTTCTGCTGTACCCCTTTTGATGTTATACACAATTCTTTTACATTTCCCCAGCTTCTGCTGTCCAAGAGGAAAGGTTGGATTAGGCTCCAAAAGCCTGGAGAGGTGGCAAGGACACAGGACCAGACTGAATCCGCAGGTGGCTCTGTGGAGGTGGGAACTCTGCCATCAGCACCTGACCCTGATGCTCTTCTGGCCATGCCCTGACCTCATCCCTCCTCATCCTTCATGTTACAAACAGATTTGAGTTACAGAGTGAGCTGCAAGCCCTCCACTCTGGATTTAAGCAACATTTGATAACAAAGATGGAGTTTGAAAGAAGATGAAGCCAGACCAGGTGTTGCTCGGTTGCAGGAGGTTGACTCTGTTCAAAACCCCACATCCAAGAAGAACTGACAGGAAAGGACCCTGCAATTGCTTCTGTCAATTGTATTTAGTGCAGTCAAGTGTGGTCCTGGTGTTTGTTAACTTTTAGGCTCAAGTGTTTGTCAGATATGAATAAAGAAGGTTTCTCCTTTACCAGGGGTCGCAGCTGTACATAAAAACTAAAATTAGAAACAATGACTTTCACTAAGGAATGCAGGAAATGTTGTGATGTATTTTCACTGCAACCACTTGAAAGCAGAATTGCTGTGGAAATAAAGCAACTCCAAATACACTGAACTTGATGACTCAGTTGGTCCAGAAAAAAAATTAAAAATCACTAGTCAGCAATTTGAAGCAGCAGCAGCAGCACCAAATGTACTGTATCTGCAGCACTGATGTAATGTGCATTGCAACATCATATTTCCCTGCATGCTGTGCTCATGAGTTTGATGAGCCACAGCTTTTTAGATGAAGCTTAGGATTTGCTGCACATCACATAACTTTCCTTTAGAGCTGAGGCTGGTAGATGTTGGAGCCACCCAACTTCTAAAGAAACAGGACTTTTAAAGGGAGCAATTTCCTCCAACTTCCTTCTGACCCTGATCTCAGGCTTGCAGCAAATTAAAAAGCAGCATAGGTCTAGCCAATTCTCCTAATGCACCCAGAATTATCAGCACTGCAGTATTTTCCATTCAAAACAGTTATGCAAATAATCTTCTATCACCATATGCAAATGATTGAATTGATTTTTGGTAATTTTTCAAACAATTTCCCGGGTTTTATCAGTATCTAAGAAGGAAAATATTAAGATAAAAGTGGGCATCTCTTGACTTCAAATTTTCCACTTAATGTTCTACTTTAATAATGGCCATTAGAAGTTATTAGCAGCTGTTAAAAGTAAAAAGTATATATACTCTGGTCTATGGAAGGACAATAGAGAAAAAAAACCCAACTATGAGAGAATTGTGGAATAACAGTTTCTGCTTTAATATTACAATACATTTCTACATTCCTGAAGCTGCACACACTGCTATTTGGAAGTTTAATGAGCAGCAACCATGACATTATATGATTAAATTTAAGGAGGGTGACTGCATTTAAAATAGAGATTTTAGGATAATTTTATCTTTTGCACACTATATTGGACAACTATTAAATAGGAAGTAACCAGAAATTAAATATAGAAACCAAATGGAACCAATTTCCCCCCCCTTTGTTTTGTCCTTCTGAATTTCACATCTTGCTGCTTCTGTTCATGAAAATTGTGCAAGAGGATTTTATTTGTTGCTGCCAAAATCCCAAACATCAATATTTTTTTTGGTGTTCTGATGGAGTTGGCCACTCTTGACAAGTCTGGTCTTACTTTCTGCTCTTTTTTTCTCTAGCTTATCTGAGTATTGTTCATTGTCTCTTCAGACCTCTCTGATCTTCTGTACCACAGCAGTTGATTACATTAATTTAACCCCCACCATGGCCATCCCATGTTATATACACCCTTTCCTGCTTCCAGTTTCCCTAATTTTCTAGTCACTGGCATATCCAGGAGTGACTGAGAACTAGTTTATACACAGACAAATATTTCTCCATCCTGCTTAAAACCCTCCACGCCACTCTGCTATGAGAACAAGGCAAGAAGTAGAAACACACTTTGAAAAAGCAGAGAGCACACAAAAGACTACCAGGATTAAAGGGATCCCACAAAATATCAGAGTCCACTTCTTAGAAATGCTCTGCTTCTTCTAGAATAGTGCCTCTAGCCTTCATTTTCCAGGCAAATTGCCATGACTATGTAACCAGCAGAATGGTTATTCTCAGAGAAAGTGAGCTTTAATAATGGTGCTTATTCTCCCTGGGGAATATTTCTGGATAGAGGACACCAGTGTTTTGCTTTTCTGGTTGGCAATTCCCAGCCAGGCCAGGAGAGCCATGGTTCTCCCACTCCTGAGCTGGTACAATGCATCACTCAGGAGCCCCTGACAGCCCAAGTGTTCTGCGTGGAGCCTGTGCAGCCACAATGTTGGGCTGGGGGTGGTTGTGGTCTCTGCAAAGGGAAAGGAACGTTCACCAGGAAAATTAGATTAAAATTGTCAGCAGAAAGCGGTCAAGGAGTTTTCCAGCTCTGATTTACTCGCTGCTCTTGGCTCATCACTCCCCTTCTCTTTTTCTGAAGGATCCACCACCAAGCAAGTGGGTTCATGGAATAATAACAGCAATTAGTTGCGTCAGAGTTACTTTATTCCACAAACTCAGGGATAACTGTGCTCAGACATGTTTCTCTCAAAATACTGAAAGCAAACTTGGAGCATCCCATACTTTCAATTCTTTGCATGACTGTGACCTTGTCTTCCAGCCTTGAAATACAAGGTAATTTAAGGTCGAAGTGGCTCCAAGAGAAAAAATAAAGACTGGAACAAGAATACATTAATTCAAGTGACATTTAGGTCAGTGTAATCTTTGGTTCGCTCACAAGAAACCAATTTAAAGTCCAAGAGAGTAATAAAATTGAGTGGCAAGAGGCTGTTTCAAGCTACCTCTGTGAAAGGAAGGAGAGAAATCCTTGCCCTAGAATCTTTGTTTCTTCTAATTTCAAGTAAGAGATGGAGGACAGAGACACTTCCTAAATTATTATTATTTGCTTATTTCTCCCACAATAACAGCCATAATCCCATGTTATGGCATGGACCATTAGCATGTATTTTACCACTGTTTTAATCCTTAAGTGTCCCAAATGGAATATCTTCTGATATTGAAGGGTTACTTTTAACTGACATAAATCACAACCTTGGGTCTGAAACTCATTTTCATCAGCTAAAATTTAGAAAGTTTTAACTTGCATTTTTTTGTTTCCCCACAGGTTATTTTTCTCAGCTCAGGATGGCTCAAGATTGCACCTGTATGAATAGAAAGAAATAATGAAAGGATCGCTGTGATTCAGGTCAGTAAATGAAACAGGAAGTCCTTCTGGTGATTGTGGTTTCTGCGTGTAACAATGTGCTGTCCGTCCTTGTTACTGCTTATATCAACTAAACCCTATTTCCCAGGGGGAAAATTAATCATTTCACTTAACTGCCTGTGAAGATGGGAGAACTCCCAGAACACCCCAGAGCGTAACTGATACAGGTGATAATACAGCTACAGCAGGTGAAGCCAGGTCAGTACCTCCCAACCAGATTGGGAATTTTGAGCTGCCACAGACAAATATTCCTGGCCATGCTTTTGTAAGATGTGTATACCTGCAATTTTCTCCTTTCTTACATGCATGGAAACATCCAAAAACTTCTCTAAGCATGGATTGCTCCTCAGGCATTGCTCACTTAGGGAACAGCTGAAGAAAATGGGCACCAGCAAGAAACAGCGATAGAAATATTTGCATGCTGAATTCCTGGAACAGAACCATGTCACTGTTCAAAGTTTACTTGTATTCTTTCTACTGAGTGTTTCTTAAGTATGACTTGCCAATTTGATTTTCACTCCAGCTGGTTATTCCCACATACTTTGGATTTCATTCAACCTGTACTCACAAAGTTTTGTGTTTGGTTTTGTCTTTTTTTTTTTTTTTTTTGCAGTATCAGCCAGTAGTCAGGAAAACAAGGCACTGTAAACCTAACCATAAAAGGTATGTGAAATTCAAGATGTGAAAAAAATCCTCTTGCTCTAATGAAGAAAATTGAAGAATTTTGATACAAGGAAGCTGTGACCACCATGCTGAATAAAACACTTATGCAGGTTTATGTTGCAAATATGGACATGAACTATTTGAAGAAAGTGAGAGCAAGAAAAGAAAGGGATTCTCAGGAAAATTTTAAATGCAACAGGTGAGGTTATAGATGTGCTACGGAATTTCTGTGAGGATGGATATTTGCACATATGCTCCTTCATGCAAGTAAACTTCAGTGGAAAGTGGAGCTCCTTGAAGGCATTCTGTGTCTAGAAGTACCAGTGGGAAGAAAAACACTAACAGAATTTTTATAGACTCTTATAGATTTTTACAGACTTTCCGAGTTCAGATGATCTCCAACAATCTATCAAAAATTGCAAAACTTCCAACACATTAACAGTTAATATGCTACAGGTTATCATTCAAGGAAAACTTTTTAAAGATGAGCATTTTATTCTCTGGAAAAAAAGTGGTGAAAAATCAAAATACTTTTTTTAGGACAGAAAAGAAGAAAGTCACCTACGTCAAAAAGCTGAAAGCAAATCAAACAAAGGATGCACTATGTTGAGGGACAGGAATCCATGCAGATTCTGCAAAAATGCTGAGATAATAGACAATTCTGACAAGTGAGCCTTTGTTTTCAAGGCAAGAAAAATCAGCTTGGATTTAGGTTTTTGAATGGGTTTGTTTGATCTGTGCATGAGGGCAGTGACAGTCATTTAAAATAGGAGACCTTTAGTATTAGCTGACAGGTTTTGGTCACAGGTAAGATTTGTAACCAAGAGTAGAGCACAAATAATAAAATTAAAGTGCAATACAATCAGTCTGCAAAATGGTGGCTAAGATTAAGCACATCCAGAATGGCAATCCATGAATACATTGCCATGAATAGCAATTAGCAATTAGAGAAGCACTTTTCTAACTGAGATTAAGAGCTGACAATAGCACTGAATGTTTGCGTCTCCCCTATTTAATATACAACACTTTTTTAGCTACTCTTGTAAGAAAGAGCTCAAATAAATCTGAGGGGAAAATTATGAACAAGATGACTCTTTCCACAGTAGTTGTGTGTAGTCACATGACAGAACATGGGTACATGAGGAGCCTGAATATCATCCTTGACCTTGCCTAGTAGCATTCTGCATCAGCCCTCTGAAGGAATCAAACCCTCAGCACCTTAAAGCACCAGCCCAGCCCTGCCCTGCCCTGTTTCACTTTCTGTGTCGAGGAAGTGACCACACCTCCATTAACGTTCGGTGGCTTTGTTAGGAGTCCCCACTGCAGAAAGCTTAGGGAGGAGAGAGGCAGGTGTGCCACTGAGAGATGGACTCCTTGCAGCAAAGGGGAAACACCAGGCAGGCTGGGAAAATTTGCAGGCTAGTGCTGTTCAACTGGGCTGGAAATTTGTATCTATAGTGATGATCCCATCACATTTAGGAATTTTATCTTTGAGGGGAAAAAAGCCCCAAAAAAACCAAAAGCCCATAAAACCTCACAAAACCCCAAAAACTTCTAAAACACACAGCTATAAATTGTAGTCTGCCATTCAAAGCTTGGCCAATATATCAGATTCAGTGAGGCCATGTGATTCTGGCAGGTGTAACTGCAGCAGTAAAATACTTATGTACCTCGTGCACTGAAACCCTGTTGCTCTAAATACAGCATTATCTGGTCCAAGTGATTTTCCTTAAGGCATAATTTTCTATCCAAGTTTAGGTGGTTCATAGCAACACTGACAAACATCAGAGTGTCAACCTATTCTGAGGCAAAGCACATACTGCTTAGAAAAAAGTATTATCTGCAAGTATTTTTGAGGTGTTCTTACACAGACCTCTAAATTGTGATCTTTCTGAGACTGAGGAAAGGAAAATTGCCTACTTGTTCTTAAGCTAAATTTCTCCTCCGCTCTCAATCCTGGCCTTTTTATGGAAGTTCTACTGCTCACTGAAAGAAGCTGCAGAGCAACAGGCTAACAACATTTGTTTACTGTGGATCTCCCTTTGAAGGGTGATTACAACAACATCATTCTGCATATCCGGAGGGTGGATTTCTTATCTCCCTGAAGGAGAAGCAGAACAATCACATATTTGATAAGTTCAAACAAAAGCGCACACAATTATAGGAAGCCAAGTGTTTGCTAGAAGAGGGCAGTTTATACAAACCCCATTTTTATAACCTCATTACACACAATTATTTCACGACAGCTTTCAGGAGCAATGTTCTGCAGCCCTGCAGTATCTCTCCTTTGTGGTGACACGTGAAATATTTTCCATTTGAAAATTGACACCAAAGGGGAAGCACAGTGCAGAAAGGAGTCACTGCAAGAACTTTGCTCCGTGTCCACTTTCGCCCCCACCCACCTCACCCTGTGAGGCAATGAGCTGATGGTAAATCCATACAAGGCTGCCTTTCCACCTGTAGGAACAGTGGTGAGGGCTGTGTGGGCAGGAGAGGCGCTTGCTTTCATGCTGGCTCTAGCAGGGACCTGCTGTTCCAGGCCCCAAAGGAGCAGCAGCGCCCAGGAATTAAAGTTAGAGGCAGTTTGTGGTGGTGTGAAGGCAGGACAGGACAGGGTTGTGTGGCTGCAGATAGGGAAGACAGACTGCTGGAGACAGGCATCACATTCCAAAGGAAGAGTTCTTTGCCCAAGTATTCACCTCTAAAAGGATATTGACAACAGTAGATTGGTTTGATATGTGACACACTCGCTGAATGGGTTCCAGTGAGCCATGTAAGAACATGCAGCACTACAGGGCTGGAGATTCAGGGAACTGGTGGTCTCAATGTGACTGGATTGTGGGGGAGAAAGGGATTTCTTCATAGTGGAAGAAGGAGAAGGAAGGAGGAGAAAGAGGGAGGAGAGGAGAGGAGAGGAGAGGAGAGGAGAGGAGAAATTTTGGTTGTCTTTAGCACTTTCTAAACACTCATAACTGGTCTACAAGCTAAATGACACTGTTGTCTAAGAAAAGAAAATCTAGTTGTGCTATAAATGTAAATAAATAAATATTTTTTAAAAAAGAAGGAAAGTAAAAAATCATTTCCTACATGGAATGAGTAAGGAAGACTTCCTTGATGTTATCTGTAGGTTTTTTAATAAAGGTAATGCTTTAGCCTGAAAATCCAGATTCCAGCAGGAGTGAGGAAGGTTTTTAGGATCAGATTGTAATTTGTTTACAAATGAATGCTAGTAAAGGGAAAGAGATGGGTACAAAACATTGCATCTCAGCACAGCGTGCTTATACCTTTGTTATAGTGCTGTAAAGATACTTTGGGCAGGTTACTGGCAAATCCAGTCAAAAAAGAAAATAGGTTACATAGGGCTCATGTGGGTCTGAATAACTTTAGATCTCTACAATTGCTGTACCTGTGTCTAGCCCTTGAAAAGAAAAAAGGGTCAGTGACAGCAGTTGTTCAGTGACCACAAAAAAAGGAATGTGTCCCACAAGCTATTCAACATGGAACATTTCTGTAAGTAGAATTCTGCCTGGGATATTTAAGGCTTTCAATTGCAATTAGTATATTCTGTTCATAGCATTGACTGGTTTATTACCTTAGCACTATGCCACATGTTTAAAAAAAAAAAAAAAACTTTTACAGGCTTATTATGCTGAAGATTTGGGTGCACACAAAAAACGGTCGTGCATGTTCATAGAGCCAAGGCCAAAAAAAGACTCCTTTAGGAACGAATATTTTTTTTGCTGGAAAACTTCCATTTCTCTTTTTGATGTAATGCATAAGTGACTGCCATGGAAATGTAATGCTGAGGCTCGGTCCTGATGCCACCAAGATAAAAGGCAAAATTGTCTTTGAGTTCCAGACATAGAAATTACTTTTCTGGGCTCATTGGAAGGTTCAAAAAGTGAAGATGTATGTTGCATTTTAAGGCAGGCATATTAATTTTCTTCAGACATGTGCAACTAACTGAAACAGAGACACCTTTCTTTACTGATTTATGCAGGGTGACTGGGAAAACAGCGCACAGAAAAATATCTTCCTTCCTACATACTTGGGTTCTTGTACCTCAGCATACTCCAAGTAGTATTTTGACTTCAAAAATTTTTATGTTAATTATTTGCTTCTAGTTACCTTTAAATATGGAAGATCTGGCTGCCTTTTCCAGGAAGAATAAAGATTGCCTTTTGTTATGCAACATTCTGCAGGAAAATGTAGCATCACCTTCTGCAAGGCATAATCACATGGGGCATGGGAGGGAACACAATCCTGTAAACACATCCAATTTTACATCTATTCTTTTTCTCCTTTCTTAGACAAAGTTTCCATCACCAGGAACTTTGGCATTAGAGAGGCTGTTGGAATAAATGAAGGGACGGAAGTGTCATCTGGTTAACGCCCAAGTAAAAGCAAAAGCAGAGTCAGAGACATGAAAGCCATCAGAGATATCCTACTATTTATGATGTGAATGCAAAGTGTGCTTAAGGCAATGTGAATTACCCTCAGCAGATCTCTGATGTTACAAAAGTAATTGCTGAGATCTCTTCTGAATTGCTGATAACTCTATCTATCATGGCTTGGTTTGTTTGCTTTAAGTTGCATTCTTAGAAGCAACAGGAACACTTGACAATACAGAGCTATAGATATTTTTTTTTTAGTTTAAAATATTGAATCATATCCAACAGGCCCTTAGCTCTGTTCATCAAAACAACAGTTGCTGGGGCAAAAGTCCACAAATGCGTGCCTTAGTTTTAATGCCGTGTTTCCAAGAGCATGCAAAAGGTTTTCCTGTAGGAGAGCAAGGACAAGCCTATCATCAGGAGCACTCTAACCCTACAAATTACATACAGAGAAAAATTCACAGGGATGGCTTTGGTGCTTACGAGCAAGCTCCCAGTTGGCAGAGGGGAGGTGTGTATAGTTGGCTTCATACTTGAAAAGGTGGGGGAAATCACTAAAGAGTGCCTGCACCCAAGACAGCTTGTGCTTGCTTATACAACCCCCAGAATTTTACTAAGTTACCCCAGATCATATTCCCCATGTCCTTAGGAGTAGGTCAAAATTCCTACCATCCCTGCAGGACCCCTGGTTTGGGAGAGGCTGGAGTCAGTTTGGCTCAGGTACAAAAGACACAGCACTTATTTCCTAATACAATGAAAACCTGAATATATATTAAAAAAAAAAAAAAAAAAAGAGCAGATAAAATAATCTTATCACACCTTTCAAAAAGCACTAGAAAAACTGGGCTGATAGGCCTATGCAGAGGAAGACTGGGTCAGGAAGAATGAAAACACAGGTTGGGGAAAACAAGAGTTGTTTAGAAAGTTAAATGAGCTATTAGTTTTAAGGAAAATGTCACTATTAATTGTTACCTGTTAGTTAGCAAGTCAGTCAGTGACTGGTACCTAGGTAGGCCAGTAACTCTACAGCTAAGATGAATTGCCTTCCTGTTATTGCTTGGTTTGGGAAAAGATATTTCTTGACACTTGATCACTGCTATATCCTACTTAGACTCAACACGTGGCACAAAAGAAGGAGTCATTATATATTTAATATTTCTCTTTGGAGTACAAAAGGAAGCAGGAGTTAGGGGCAGGAGTTCCATTGATTTATCCTGAGTTTAACACAGGACATCAAGATTATGCAAAGTGCAAAACCGTGTCTTTGGAAAAGGAGCAGACATCAGATATTTGTCAGAGACAGAGCTACATAAATTGAAATCAAATATGGAACAAACCTCTACAATGTCTGCCAGCATGGTAGCTCAGGAAGCTCTGTTTTTTTCAAAAAACTCTATAGGAATAAAGCTAACATCAGGTATTTCCAGTGGTGTCAGGCAGAGAAGAACAGGACTTCCCAAAGCTTCCTGCACAGCCCTGCCACACAGGCAGCTCAGCTCACCAGAAAAGGGCATCACATTCTTCTCTGCACATGCAATTAAATTGTGTGAATCTAAGGCAAGCGTGCTGCATTTAAACAATGAAGTCAGCCAATAAATCTCACTGCTGTCTAATTCTTCCAAGACTGCAGCCTCAGTCCATACCTCCAGGATAAATGAGGATGTTCACCACCAACTCCTGCAACCACAGCAAATAATGATCCTTCTACAGAGTGATCCCACTGATTTTAGTCATGTCATGTTACTTATAGCTTATTCTGACGTGAGTGGAGTGTCCATCCCATTGTCATGAACAGCAATCTGCTCATGGACTTTGGAATTTTTAGAATATTACTCTGGCCTCAACCATGAGAAGCAAGAGTTTCAGAATTAATCACAGCTCCTCCTCTTCTGTCACTCACTGCAAGCAGAAAGGAAATTGCTTTTAACGTATATATTTAAACAAGTTTGGCTACATTAATTAGTTGTCCTATGACATTCACCTCAGTTCTTCTTGTTATTCCATTTTAGACTGTAACTAACTCTGTGGTTTTAAGTAAATGAACTCATTTGAACACTTGGTCCTGTATTTTTCCTGTCTGTTAATAGCTTAGCCATTCAGTATGGGACTACAGCACCCTCAGAATTCCTCAGAAAACTGAGTCATCCCATCATTGCTTACAGGAGGGCTGTACAGTTGGGTATTACTGCCACCTAGTTTCCAACTTTTATTATTATTATCTGGACTTTGGCATTTTCTACGGTAAAAAAAAGTACATCTATAAAACCAGACAATTTTAATTTTAGTCATATATATATGTCTACATATCTATCTCCTGTGATGGCTTGAAATAGTGGAAAATTGACCAGTGATAAACTATTACTGAATAAAATCTGCATGCATCTAAATGCAATCTTGACATTCCTATTTAGGGAAGAGATTACTAATCCCAAATTTAAACAGAGTGTGAAATCCAACTAAAATTGGCTATGCAGGATCAAAACAAGAGCCAGTTTTGCCACATTGTAGGAGTTTGTAGATCTATAGTTGATCTTTGACAGCTTACACAGAATCTAATAATCTTTATTTTTGTGGATCTTTTTTCAGTGCAATGGTCAAATAACACCTTCCTGTTTAATACAGGTGCTATACCAAAGTCTTGCAGAAAGGCCTTGCAATACAGGACTCCTCATGGAGGTACCACATATTTTTCATTTTGAAGTGTAAATAGAGAACTTTCACACTGTTAGACCAAGATATGAACTAAAAGCTTAGGGAAAAAACAAACAAACAAACAAACAAACAAACAAACAAACAAAAAAACCCCACCAAAAAACCAAAAAAGAAAAAACCAAGAAAAAACCCAGAGAAACACCAAGAACAATTAAAGCAATTTTTGAAACCTCATATAAATTCCATTTTGAGGTCTTGAGAAAGGAACTGTTGGGATTCTCCATTCCAGTGACCTCTTTGCTTTTATGCTAGTTCTGTGGTTTCTGCCTCTGACTAGGAGTGCCTGTGGGAACCCATACAAATGGGAGGTTAAATTCAGGACCCAGCTGAGCAACCTTTCACAAGATGTGAAATGGTAAATATATTGCCACAGGCAGGTTCCAGTTTTGAAAACAAAAAATTAAAAATGGCTCATGAGTGAAATTTAACTGTTAGAGGGGGGGCTCTGTTACACCAAGACAGAGTAACATGTTTTATAGTTTATCCAGTGCAATTCTACTGAACCAGATGAAGAGAAGGAAGTCTGCTCTTTGCTGCAACTGAATTTTGTCCATTCTTTTAAAAAACCACATGGCAAAAATTAGGCCATTTCATTGTGTTTGTGTGCAGCAATCACGCACAAAAGCCACTCCATAAATCTCCTAAAGAAGCCTGGATTCTCCTTCATGGAAGTGACAGATTTGTGTGGCAATATTTCGTGGCAGCAAGACCAAGTATACTGATGTTGTTGGTCTTTATTTTTACCAAAACAGCTTTAATGACTGGAAGTAAAGCAAGATGTTTGTGAGCTTCAGGCATGATGCAATTTGAGGAATTTGGCACGGTGGATGGGTTGACAAGGCACAATTCTGAAGGAGGCCTTTCAAGACAAAACTGAGGCATCTATATTAACACAGGTTGAGAGGCCACAGATGTCTCTAAGCACTCTCCCTTGTTTTTAATATTGTTATTGAAAGACGAAATTCTATTTGAAGTCAGGTCCCAGGCCCCTGGGTTTGAAAACCATATTGTGCACCCCCCACCGTGCTCAGGTTAAGTTCATTCAAACTATTTCTGCAGCTACAGCATGGATCACACTCAGTTTTCCTTTTTTCCCCTAACAGGTTTGTTTCTGGTCATAAATTTTCAATCAGTGTGCAAGCCACATTGTACAATTTCGTAAGTAGGGTAGTTAAAATATGTTTAAAGTCAAAAGAAAAAGGATCTGACAATGGACCATTGTCCCCTTTAGCAGAACTGAAGTGTACCTTCTTTGATTCAGTAACCTTGCTGCACTTTGGTATGAAATTGCCCCTTTTTCCATCAAACTTGCATTTAAAGTGCCTCATTAGCATGTCTCACCAGATCAGTACTGATTCTGCAAACCCAACACTCATCTCAGTCAAGCCACCATGGTTTTTCTATCTGTTTAACATCTAAAACTCCTTGACAAAGTTCCTTTTAAAATTTACTCCTTTTGTTTCTCCTTGGGTTTTCTGCAAAGATCTTTAAACTTCGATGTACTCCAAGATGACTCCTGAACAAAAATCATGTCTAGCCCAGCTAGTAAATCTACCCTCCATTCAATGGGATTAAATAAGTGCTTCACGGCTATTGTAGAAGCCTCTAAAAAGGATCTTGCATCTTTAAGAGTTTCCTACAATAAATTAAACACATCTCACCCATTATAAAAGAAAAAAAGAAAGAAAGAAAAAAAAAGATCCAGCACAGGGGAGCCACTGTAGACCCACAGTGATGCCATACTTCTAACACCAAAACACCCACAGATAACAGAGCTTAAATGAACAGCAACAGGCAATGCAAGAGGAATTTCATTTTTTTATGAGCTAAGCCTTGGGCTTCCCATCAGTAAAACATGACCAGCAAAATAAAGTAACTATGTAACATATTAAAAATCTGAAACTCTCCAGGTTATTAGAAAGGAACCTGGCAGGTTTCTAGTTTGAATTTGCAGTACCTCAGCCAGGAAATTCTTGTTTCTTCTGAAATATATAAGATCTCAAGCTCAGAGTTCAGATACTCCTGAGCTCTTAAACACGGGCACACGGGCAACCCTACTGATATTATTGAGATTGGTTTCATGCTTAAAGCTAATCTTGTGCTTGAACTAGAGTGAACACACTCAATCCAAACCTCTCAGATCTTTCTGCTCATTTACAAACTCATGTAGGAACAGACAAACCTGGAGCTCTTTGAACCAAAAGGAGTATTGAAAAAAAAGTTTGCTAAAAAGGAAAAAAAAAAGTCTGTGCAGAGAAATATCTGTGCAAGAGTCCCTGAATTTGGCATAAAGTCCTGGAGGCTGAGAACAGGCTACAAACCACAGAATCATCAGTGTGACTGTGACCTAAATTGATATTCATTTCCCTCAAAGGCTACTGAATCTTCTCTCTGAAAATCATCCCCACTTGTTGAGCTGAAGTGAAACAACATGTCAAAGTTGTGTTCAAAAAACACAGGAAAAAACCCACCAGCATGACTGGGCACCAGTTTAGTAACTTTGCTGTAGCAAAGAACATAGTTGATAAATTTGGAAATACCTTTTTATTCTCACATGAAGATAAAGGCCTTCATTGTATTCTTTCAATTTCTTCATCGTATTCTCTCCATTGCCTGCAGAGGGAAGAAATGTAACCCAGCAAGTTCAAATTCTCCCTTAAAGCTACAGGGCTGATCAACCACTGAAGATTAGCTGGGTGCTCTGTATTCAAAGTGTAAACGCAATGCAGGCAATGGAAGCAATTTCCTCATTAGCAGTGATCAAAGAAGACTGAAACAAAGTGCCTTGAGAAAACAGGGAAGCACAGAAGGAAGTGCTTCTTGTATAAACCAGGCAGGAGAGAAGATTGTTATCACCTCTCCCCATTCCTCTTGCTTTAATCCATCAGAGTTTACTAATTTTATTATCCAAACATTAAGGTAAACTTAGTTCTGTATGTACATGGCACAATCCTCTTGTCCCTGAGGTCACCATCTAAGGTGAAAGAATCACTCACATTCAGTCACTTTTCCTGTCCCTCTAGATGGACAGTTAGGGTTCCCAGAGCTGGGAATTACAGCATAGTTTTGTGACTCCTTTCCATGCAGCCACTCCTGTGAGCCTGGTCATCCAAGTGTCCCCCTGGAGGGTCCCTGCTTCTGCAGAAGTCACTCAGAGCTATAACTGACACCAATTCTCACAGCTTTGTTGGAGGCTATTGGTGTTTTCTGAGAGCTCCTGGTGATAGCCTTTTGTTCAACAATAACTACCCCTTACAAGTTTCCAAGCCTGGAAAACATTCAAACCAAAAAAAAATGGCTGATTCACAATACAGTTTTTTATTTCTGAGTCAGTCTCATCCTTTCTGAAGGTCTAACTCACAAGTTTTGACCTCCTTGTGTTTGTGACATCCAACCAAACACCAGCTGATGTTCTTTGGTCCAAACTGAGTTTTAGTGAGCCTTTTCTTTAAATCAAAAGCCTCTACAAGTTGGTGATTTTATAATATTAGTTGAGAATTCTTTAAAGTACTCATATATAATGACCAATATTTTATTAGTTATGATATTAGTTATTCTTAACTTCCTGTAGTAAAAGCCACACCGATGATCTCTTTTGGTTTGATATGTATTACAAATCTACAGTATAGAAAAATTCACCATGGTTTGGAAAAAGGGGGTGCCTGAAATGTGTCTGCTCTAGCTTTAACTGCTGTACATATTATCCCAAAAGCTCAGAGCTTCCAGGAAAAGTTCCTCCATGGACAGGGAAGATCTCTTCTCCCAGGTTAGCAAGTGAAAGGACAATAGGAAATGGTCTCAAGTTGCACCAGGGGAGGTCTACATTGGATATTAGGAAAAATTTCTTCACCAAAAGGGTTGTCAAGCACTGGAATAGGCTGTTCAGGGTGGTGGAGTCACCACTGCTGAAAGTATTTAAAAGCCATGAAAATGTGTCACCTGGAGACATGGTTTAGTGGTGAACATGGTGGGGGAAAGATTGGACTTGGTGATCTTGGGGGTCTTTTCCAATCTAAATAACTCTATGATTGTACAAGGGAAGGAGTGTTTCTAAAGAATGATTCACACTATCCAAAAATAAACTATTCATAAATTGTTGTATTTAAGTTATTCCCGATCCCCTGATAGTGATTCTGTCACTTCCTCACAGCAGCACAATATCAGTTAACTAGTTCACACCTGCAGTTTTAAGCTGCAAATCTCTAAATCATGAAATAAGTCCAGGGGCTGCTCCTCATCTTGCTGCTCCCTCTTGGTTGATGCACTTCTCTGTTTTGGACACAGACCCTGCCCACTCTTCTGCTCTTCCCCTGCTCCCAAGTTTGGCTCTCAGACTCTGCAGGAAACAAAAACTGAGCTTTCTTTAGTATGGCAGGACAGTGGAATTTACCATCCTGATCTGAAGACAGGCCCTGTTCCTCCTGGCAAGCTCCTACAGCACTTACCAACAGGACAAAGCCATAGGAAATGGTTTGCATTTTGTTTTTTGATTCCACAGGGTATGTCAAGGACAAGCTTTCCATCTCTTGTGGCATTCACATTCTCTGAAAAATCCCTTCGCCCAGGATTTTTCTCCTGGGAAGGTGAGAAGACTTAGAGAAAAAGGAAAACAATTCTTATCTCATTTGCTTCTCCTGTGTGGAATGTGTTTGGAGATTGTTTACCCACAGGTGATTGTTTCATTGGACTCTGGTGTGAGTGTGTTCACTCTTTCACCAATCAGGGCTAAGCTGTGTCGGGACTCTGGAAAGAGTCACGAGTTTTCATTATTATCTTTTTAGCATTCAGTAAGTATCCTTTCTGTATTCTTTAGTTTAGTATAGTAGAGTACTCTTTAGTATAATATAGTATTATGAAGTAATAAATTAGCCTTCTGAGACCATGGAGTCAGATGCATCATTCCTCCCTGCCACGGGGCTCTCCACAAATACAATAGTCTCTGGCCTTTTTATAGCTGATAACTTATGTGGCCACAGATTCCAGAAAAGAGAAGGAAATCCAAAGCTGTCTGCCAAATTACAGCAGACATGGATCAAACAAAAAAGAAGAAGAAGCAGAAGAAAATGAAGACAAAGAAAAAGATGAAGAAGAAGACGTAGAAGAAGACAAAGATGAAGAAGAAGAAGAAGATGAAGACAAAGAAGAAGAAGAATAATTGCAAAGGTGGAAAGGAACTTGATGCCTTGTAACAACAGAGGGCTGAAGACCTTGAAAATTCACAAGCTTTTCACTGTCCATCTAATGCTGGCATTAAGGGTCAAATTCTGTCCACCACAGAAAATCTGTTCAGAGACCAATTACCACAAGTTACAGCTGGAAGAAAGGAGGATAGTATTATTAACATTGTTTAAAAATAATATTTCAATAATGAGACACTTGTGTTTGGTTCCAACACCAAAAAGAGCTGAATGAAATTGTGTCTTCATTTATTCTGAATTTCTAGGTCCGATTTCTTCCAGTCTAGGCCAGAAAAGTTTTCAGAGCACTTATGAAATTACAGCCACTTAGGGAGATGGATCAATCAAAAAAGCACCACCTTTACAATATTTTAACACAAAAGAGAGGCAGTCTATCATGAGGGACCTAAAAAAACAGACCAAATGTAAATTAAAAAAACTCAATCAGTATTTTCTTTTCCATGTGCAGGATGTGGTAATCATGAACTATAATATCTTGTTCCTCTCTGAGCCTTAGTACAGGGAATCACATCTTCACCAGAAGCCTTTAACTAAAGTGTAATGTTCTGAAAGTCCCAGAGTATTAATTCATTAATTTAGCCAAATATCCAGAAGACAGATAGATACAAAATCAATTTGATAAAATAAGGGTAATTTTTTCTTCTCCTTTTGCTTTTTTGTTGCTGCAAAAAGCCATTACTTGGTTCCTTACTTCAACTACCATTCATTTCCACAACATTCACTGAAGTTGTCGAATAAAAATCATTATTCCTGAAAAAAAATCCTTCTATTGCCAAGATGTGTGTGCATCCAAACTGGTCCTTCAAGCAAATAACTGCTACAGAATACTTCATCTCCATGTTTTCCATACTTCCATACTGGTTTTTGATTCCTTTTGCTGAATTACTTCAAATTAAAAAGAAAAAAAAAAAGGAAAAAAAAAAGAAAAGAAAAAGAAAAATCCGTTGTGTAGGAAGAAAGGTTTTGTACCACTTCCATAGAGAACTTCTAACCATGCAGGTGCTGTAGAGAGAACGTGACAATTGTATTTCACTTTCCAAGCCCACGTGGGAAGTTTTACCCCAGAAAGAACAGGAAATCCTGTTCCTGAAATACAGTTGTCACAGGAATGACAGCTACTATAAACCCAGGACACCAAACAACATTTTAGGACAAAAGTAAAGATTAGAACAATCACATAAAAAACACACAAGGATTAATTGAGAAGAAGAATTTGTTAATGCGGCAGAAATTGACTAATGATACACCAGCTCCTGAGGGAAAAAGATCATCTATAGAGGTAGTGAATGCAAAGTACTCGTCTGATCCTTAAGAAGAAAAGCAAATAGCTTTATAATAGGCAGTGCAAAAAATCTTATAAAAAATAAAGTTATCTTCCACTTTGAATTTGCCAGCTGTTAAACTATTTAATAAATCAGGATGTAGGCTCTCTCTGCTTGATAACACCCTAATTCCACACCAGATAGAAGCACTCATTTAAAAAAACCCCACAATCATTTGTAGGTGAGAATTCTGTTAGTAAAAGGCTGCTGAAACTATAGCCAAGTATAATTAAAGTTATACAAGTGTTGCTTCACAGCCCAAAATTATGTTGCAGCCTAAACTACCTCCCTGAAGAAGTAGATTGATCAGGAAACACCACCTTCCAGTTTGGGGTCATGGATTCAGAGCAGCCTGGACCAGATTGCCCCTGACCAAATGTTGCTCCCAACTGACAGTCCTGCACTGATCCACTTGAAAAGAAAAAGTGGGAAGCCTCAGTTTTCTTCCTAATGGACAGGTGTTCCCCTGACACAAAAACCCAACCCATCAGTCCCATTTGGTTTGCTAACTGGAATCCTTATGCATAGCCTAAAAGGAAGACAATGGGTTGAAATGGCCGTGGAAAGTTAATGACTCTTTCAGTGCCACAGATGGTCATTCCAACTCCTCTAACTCCAGGAAATTGCCTAAAACTCCCTTATTCAATTAGAACCAAAAACCTAGAAAATCTCTTATGAGCTGCAAATTCGACAGTAGTCTGCCACAGGATAAAGTGCAGGAAAAGGGACAAAGATTTTTTGATACCTACCCAGGCAGGAAGATGTTTTATTACACCACAGAGCAGGGGTTTAACAGCCACCACAGGGCTGTCATGAAGAAACATTTAAATTTTGTAATGACTTTTATACATTTTGACACCAACAAAAAAATCACTGAGAAGTGCAAGCAAAATCAGAATTAATTTGGTTTCATAGGAGAGGTCTCAATAATACATAACTTGATTCGGTAAATTCCTAATTATTGACAAATTTATATTAATCCCATTTTGTTTAAAACTGTGTTGTATCCACATCTCCAAATTTTCAAAGAGCAAAATCACTGAGGATAAATAATTTAATATACTTAACACAGATTAATAGCATTCATGTGACAAATTTGACATGACAATAATATCTTTGAAACAATGCTGGTATCTCCCTCAGAAACTGGACAAAAAGAATTTAGTCCACTTATCTCAATGAATTTTAAAGATATCCCTGTTCCTTTGTCTTCAGCCATATCCCTCTGAGGTGTGTTTCCATCTTTGTAGCTAAAGTTGGCTTTCTGTGAGAGACAGATTTAAATTTAAACTCAATACTCTGGACATCCTTTTTATTTTCCATAGTGTCATTGTCTTTGCTCTTGCACTTTAAGAAGTGAAACTAGCAATTCATAATACTGTCCAGTTAACAAAAAAGGAGAGCCTGTACAATGGAAAATGTTGCAGAGGGTCTGCTTCTGTTGCCAAGCTCTATCTAAAATCATTTTTTGATCAAGGTCCAGCCCATTTTATTTTTATCTCTTTCATAACACAAGAGAAACAACTTGGCAGAAGTCTGCAAAAAACATTGGTGGAAAGACAGAATAGCTACCGGGTACCAGAGTAGCTGGCAAGACACATGAATGTTCCCAGACAGGACTATCAGGAGCATGTAAATAAAAACATAACTTCCATACAGCGCTGCCACAGCCTGAGTGCTTTTTAAATCCATCTCTGAGGCAGCATCCACTTGTGCCTGGTTCAGTCATGGACAACCGAGAGTAAAAACACGACATTGTTCCCATGACTATCAGAACTGTGATCTGAATCCCTCTCAATATCCTCCCATTTGTTCACTGTGATCTGAATCCCTCTCAATATCCTCCCATTTGTTCACTGTGGGCACAAATCATTGTCAAATCCAGTTTGCATTTCATTCCATCGGTTGCCAGTATTTCATGGGAGTGAATCTCTGACCTCTGTGTCAGTGTGTCTGAAATGCAGCGTGAAAACCGGTCTTAAGTGAGCTATTTCAATGGAAACCAAACAAGCAGTTGCTCACATTGAACAGATAATGCCCATATATAGAAAATTGATTACATGTTGAAAGTAGTGCAGATAGTCAAGTACAGCTGGGGTTTTAGCCAATGCAAAAAAAATCACAGTCAGAGAAGGAAGCATTTCATTTCTGTTGACTCAATCTATTAATTAAAGTCAACACAACTATTTTAAGTTCCAGGCAATTCATGCATTTTTGGCCTAGAAATGAGTAATTATCTTGTTTGTGACTAATCTCAGTAGGAAATTTACGAGGGCCAAGGGCCGTTTCAGGAACACATGGTCTGATGTGAGTACAGGAGAATGGACTGGAGGTATTTTTCTGCTTGCAAAGAGTATTTTACAATTATTACCCTTTTTCAAACTAAAAAAGGAAAGAAAGAACTCAGGCCTCTAAAACTACATCTGACTTTGTTTCTAAACCTAAACAGCCTTCAGATTACCATATCTCACCCCATTCTCCATCACAACTTAATAACCATTCAAGACAAAGACCCACAAATCAGTTTTGCACTCTGACAGCTTTAAAATAGGGAGAAATCAAGAGGCAATTTTTCCTCTCAGTTCTCATCAAGGTCCTGGTATGATCCTAATTACAGGAAATGCTTTATTTTGACACCACATCTATGGTCAGGTGCTGTGTGTACCATGTGTAGAAAAATGTTCAAGACCAATTTAATCTAAAGTAACAAAATTAAGCAGGTTTGGTTACCTGACTGAGAGGACTGGTCTTTCCATGACACAAGCTCACATTTGTAAATTTACAGTGCACATTAACCAAATAGTTTCCAGGGGCATTAATTTCATGGAGCTTTCCAAGGTTTCTGGGGGTGGAAAAACATGTTCCATTTGAGAGTATGCTCTGTCTGTGCCACAGTGCCTGTGGCAGCCCATACTTTTTTATTCATTTACATCCAGATCAAAGCATTCATCCCCAACAAACACAACCATTGACATCTACAGGGGTGTTCCAAGTTACTCCAAAAGAAGAGGTGTCTGAACATTTTCCATAGGTATTTGAACAGAGTAAACGATGATCTCATACAAAAATAGCATTAAGGAAAACCTGAGCTACAACCACACAGCAAAGCAAAATGTTTAGCTCAGAAAAAAATCCTCCCTTCAAGAAAGGCAACTCCTCTTTCAGCACCACCTACAGGGTATTCACACAACAGAATTTTTCAAGCCTTTTCTGGAAAGCACAGTAGTGCACCTGGAAGATTCATGGATCAGACATTCTGTTTGTGCTGTCTGGATATCTGGATGGCTTTGATTCATGAACCACAGGATTTGTACAGAATCCAGCTGCTGCAAGCATAATGAAACTTATACATTAAATCTCTTCTCTGTGTTAAAGCTTCTCTCCAAAAAGATTGTGGCAGCTCAGAAAAAAAAAAAAAAAAAAAAAAGGACTGTGAGGAATTTGCCAACTGTATGTTTTACTAAACTTTAGAGCTTTGTATAAATGTGCGAGGTGGTGCAAGGCCCACCAGTGTCAACACATCTACAGTCAGGATAATTTTCCCCTGTGCATTCTGTCCTTGTTATGAGCCTGAAAACAACACACCCCAGATTTACCCAATCTATTAAGCCCTTATCCAGAATGCTTGGCAGGGATCTGAGCATGATACCATATTATTATTATTATTATTATTATTATTATTAATCATTCAAGGGTGTCAGGAAAATAAAAGGATTTAGGATAAACTCCTGATTCTCCTGAAGTCTGGGATTTTTTCACTGGTCTTTACAGAGCTAAGATTTCACTCCTGATCCTGTCATAAAAACAACAACAACAAATAGTAATCATCAGAATAGACAGCACAATGCTGGGAGGTTGAGAAGAGGGGATAGCAAATCCAGAGACAGAACTCCATGGTTATGCAAACATATTATGAAACATCACCATGCTTTTTCAAAGCAAAAAAAAAAAAAAAAAAAAAAGAAGGAGTGGAATAAAGTGTCAGTGACTGTATTACCCTGTTTCATAAAAGGGAACACAGAGATTCACAGAAGTTTGCACCAATTCTTGGTTTTATGAAAACCAGATTACTTTGCAGCTGAAGAAGGAATTTAAGAAGAAGCTGAATTTCTGAGCAGGATTTTAAGGAAGGCTAGGTAAGAATTTTGAAAATACAAACTTTTTGCCCTGTGTCAGTCAGCAGGACCATTTTCTATGATAGGGTGAGGATTTTGAGCTGCTGAGTTCTGACTCCCAGCCCCACATTCAGAACAGGAGGTTTTGAAACACCAGGTACTCCCCAGATGACATGGACATCATCTACCTGCCCTGGCTGTGTCCTTGTGTAGGAGGTGGAAATAGGCTTCTGCACAGGAGAAAGAAAACAGAGGAAAGGAGAGCAAAGAGCACAGAGAGGCTTGGTGAGTGTCACCAAACTCCAAGACAGAATTGTTCACCAAGGTCTGAGTTTCCCTATTGTGGTTGCGCCAAGATTTATTAAAGCACAGCATGTGTTCACTTATTTTTATCCAAAATGAACTGAAAAGGCACTTCACATCTGCTCTAAGGGGGAAAAAAAAAGTTTGCTTATTTGGCAAACTTTGTTTAAAAATCTGTTTCTTCCAAGGTTTGTCTCTTTAGTTCTTTTTGTTTGTTTGATTGGGGTTTGGGGGGCTTTTTTTATTTTGTCCATGGGCGTGTAGCTTTCTTCCCCTCCAGCACCTCTCTTCCTCCATCTGTTGACCTCACTTCAGCACATAGTTTCCCACTCACTTTGCCAAAAACGTAGAAAACTTGGGGCGTCTGCTCCAATTTCTTTGTGACCTGTAATTGTATCATTAAACTAACATTTGCTCTGTTAGTCCCTGGAACTTTAATTAGGCTCTGCTGCTCCATTTGCCCTCGCTCAGGCGCGAGTACAGAGCAACGCTCCCACGTGGAAGTGGCAGGGAATGGCCTTGAACAAATAAGCTGGGTGAAAAGCCAGAAACCCCAGAGCTGAGTGTTTTACAGCACCAAGTACTATCCTTCCTGCATATGAAATGCTTTCCTATGCAAAATATTTTCCTTGTCTTGTGTTTCCATCAAAGCCCCCTTCTCTCTCTCTACCATTCCTGAATTCTGCTAGTCTGTGGACAATCATATTCCAAACACTCTCAGAGGCCCAGGAAAAAAGGTCCATTCCTTGAAAATTCAGTTTTCAGCCATGGATATAGACCACACAGCTCACCTTATTTTCACCATGGAGTCTGGGTCTCTAACACTACTCTATTGCATATTTAGACTTGGATGAAACCTTGAAATAGAAAGATTCTCCTGCATCAGAAGCACCAATACAGGTAGGGAGCAATTATGTGTACATATGAAGCAGCACTTGGGGACGTTTTTGAAAGTAAGTTTCCACAAGGTCCAAAAAAGAAAATTACACTGAAATAAGTAAATGCCACAATTTTCAGAGTTAGAAATCATTGTACCTTGTTAAAGTGATCCTTTACAAAATCTAGCGCGTAGAGACAGAGGATATAATATTTTCTACCACTGCAAAGAGCTCCCTGTTATTCCAGCAGCTGCATACTAGGAATCCAAGTATTTCAGGGAACATTCTTAGAAATCAGATCCAGTTGTTTTGTTGATTTATATCTATCTCAGATAACAAATCTCTAAGAAGGAATGTTTACAAGCTAGGCTGTTTGTCATAGGAATCTGACATTGGTTTACCTTTTCAATGGAATGCGGACAGCGGTGTTTCCTCTTCTTCTCTGTGATCCCTTCCCATGACAACATAATTTCTTATTCACGTGTTTTGTTTAGCTCTGTCCAGTAGGTGTTACAGCTGTCATGCAATAAAGCTAAATCCTTACAACGTGTTCCCTTCTATTGCCACATACTTGGAGAACATTTGAACCCCACATGACATCAAAAAAAGAGAAGGCAAACCACCCAAATCCTAATACTTTCATTTGATCATATTACATTGCAGTGTTGGCAGATGGGTGGATTTTCCTGGTACTCTCTCCAATTTCTTAGAGGCACAATGAATCCAGAAGTATGATCTTTGAAGGGATTATACCCTGAAAGAACAACAGTGAGCATAGGGAAAAGATCCACTTACCAATACATTGCACAGGTACTGATTGGCTACCCAGCAATGCTGGGAAGTTGAGTTTTATTAGGAAATTCCCAGGCACTTGAACAAAGGAGAGACATACCTGTGGAAAACCAGGAAAACAGTAAAATCCTGCCTCTGAATCCATTGTTCTTTAATAGAAAAATCTCATTTCTTAAGGTAAAACATAGCTCAGCTCTGAAGCAGCCACTGTTCCAAAGTACAGTCCCATCAAGACAGAGATCCAAGATGCAGTAAAGGTACAACATAAAAACAAAAAAAACCCCATGTTTCCCCTGAAACCAGCACTGAACAGATCTAGGGTAAATCTCATGTAAAGTGACCTTCTGAAGGTTTGCTCCTCCACTGTGTTCAGAAGCATTTGAAAATCACACAAAGTGTAAACTCAGGGGATGTGGTTTCCTGGCCTGTGGAGCTCAAGGTGGCCTTGGAGAGAATCTCCAGCCATGGTCCCTTCCCATTTCCAGGCACTCCAAGGGCAATCAAGTGTCCATCTTTATGAGCACAGAGTGAAGAGAAGCACAGAAGATAGAAGTGGCACTGTCATGACAGAAGATTTTTTTCTGGGCTCTGGAAAGGTTCTAATAACCATCTTTGCCACTCTAAAATGCACAGAATTTTATACAACTGTGATACCTCAGAATTCCTGGGCAAACAGGAAATTATTTTACTTTATTTGTTTAATTATGTGTCTGGGTGAAAATATATCTCCAGTATCTCTTCGTTCCTTCCAAGAAAAAGATAATATTTAGGAGAAATGGATAGGTGTTGTTTTTTCAATGACATAGAGGAACTGATTTTTTATTTAATAAAAATACAGTTCTTTTAAATGACTATGAAAAGTATATATTATCAAACCACATGAACTCCCCTCTGAAGTCCCCACACACAAAAAAGAGAAAAACACAATGGGCTAATTTCTAAACAAAGAGTTGTGCATTTTCCCATTTTAAACTGTTTATAAAAACTAAAACCCAGTCAAACTGTACTAAGAGTGAGAAACAAGGGCTTTCAATTCATCCGTGCCTCTTCCTTCAAGTGTGCCTTTCAACATCTAAGAAAATCCCAAACAATAACAACATAGTAAAGAGCCTAAACTTTTGTCTAAGTTTCCAGCTGCTAATTTTGCCTGTCATGAGATGCTATTGTCAGTCCGAGGGAGGGATTATTCCCAACCTTAAAAAAAAAAAGTAGAAAATGCAAAATATACTCAAAGTAACATCTGTGTTTTCTGATTTTATTAAAGCATTTTGTCTTTGTTAAACAGAAATAACAAAACACTGAGCCCTTCCCATCAGTATTCATGACGTCTGCCTTTTCATACAAAACCCTCTGAAAGAAAATTCCCCCTGGAAAAAAAAAATACTCTCCTTATAAAAAAACAGATTGTGAGACAGATGATTGCATTGTTTAATCAAATTTCCATCTGAAAACTCTTTTCCTAGTTTTAGATTTAGCTCACCCAGTAAGGCACAGGCACTAGGAAGCACGTGGAAGTATAAAGTAGCAGCTCCTCCATTTTATTATCTCCCTTGAGCTTTGCAATTGGCAATTGAAAAAAGGGGAGGAACAAAAGTAGCAGACATAAATTAAGCCCTGCTTTTTAAAGTTCAAACTGAATTTCTTTATTTTTCTACAGCTGTCAGATAAGCAGGGTAAACCCACTAATGCATGTTTAATATATAAAAACTCATAATGTTCTGTAGAACGACCTCCATTGGAGACATTAGTTCAGGCCAGTGAACTTGGAGCAAGCCAAGTGTGGAAATGTGGAATTGGGCCAGTGACCCCCACCAGTGCCTGTCATATCTGCTGAAAGCAAACTTGTCAAATATAGAAGGGGCAGAAGGAGGACAAGAGTATCCTTAAACCAGGGAGCAGCAACAAAGCAAATATGCCCATCATCTATTCACAGTTGTCTGTTGTTCACTAAGGGCTCTGGCCGTCTCAGGAACAAAAAGTCTGGTTATAGCCTCAACCTTTCAACCCTGGCTGGTCTGGGGGCCTTTCATTTCACAGGCTCCCCAAAGCTAATGAGTGATCATAAAGCTATGATACGCTCCTTGCTGTTATCATCTCTTCAGACATACTCTGTACCCAGCAGAAGAGGGAGAGGGTATTCCCAGGACTGCTAGCCTGCCATAATAAAAGAGCTACTGTTCTTCCCCTTCAGCTACAAAAACAGTCTTTAAAAATAGTTGATTGGTTGTATTAACAGTAATTCCTTAGGATTTTTTTTTTAATAAATCAAACAATTTTAAATATCTGCCTTACATCCCAACAGTAGTTTTAATTGACTCATGAATGCTTTTCCTGGTGCTTTGGCTGGGGCCTGATTTCTTTTTGTCCCCTCAGTTTCATTTGTACAGTTTTATTCCTCAGCAAAACAAGATGCAGATGCAGGGGAAAATCCCCTACGAGCACTTGATTTCACAGGCAGGGGAACCACTTAAACCCTTGCCATTGTCAACAGAAGACAGAGAACCTGCAGTGAATTCGCAAAAAAACCCAAAGAAATTTGTAGAACACTTTCAGCTCTATTAGCAAGAAGTTTTGATGACCTTCCTCAGTGTTTATTTCCCATGTTCTATGTATTGCTTTCATGACTACTCTGTATTTCTAACTGTCCTTTTTGAACAAACGCGTTGCAGGTGAGACACCTGATTCTCTCTCCAGCAAGGTACCAGTGATGGCCCTTGTGTGAAAGCAGATCCCTGGGGGCTGTTCCCACCCATGGCTCCCGTCAGATACCTACCCTACGCACCCAGTCACACATCAGCACTTTTGTCAAACATGATCGAGCACAGTTCTGCTTTTCTACACAAGAAATTCTGCTGGTGCTTACCATTATGTATTTTCCATTTTGGAGGGTGTATGTTTAAGAAAGCAAGCTGGATTGCAAAAAAACCCTATAATTTTATCCTCTTCAATACAGATTCCTGCCTACCACATGAAAAGCCTGACGGTTCTTGCTGTACAAAGCACTCTTTGAGTATGTCCTCAGTGCCTTGCACCATCCTGTGCAGGCTGCTAACATGCTTGGGTTTGATCACATTTTCTTATCCTGGAGACAAAGTTATACTGGGATAATTTTCAGACTTCTTACGCCATGTTCCTAAAAGATAACTTCTAGGATAGCCATTTCCATGTTAGGTATTTTTAAGAGAGAGATTTAAAGTTTTCATGTATTTTCTCTTTTTTTTTGTTCCATTGAGGTAAACTTGAGTGTCCTGAGTGAACTGTGGCCTACCAAAACAAGTATTAACAAACACAAATTTGAAAAAAAATACATACTACCACATGTATAATTTCTGGCTTCAGTCCCAGAGAGGTAGGTGAGGCAAAAGAATTAGGCTAATATATCTAGGAATAAACAATTTAAGTAACTTATTTTTACATTAGTGTCTCCTCTTGAGTTAATTATGCACACAGGTGTTAGAAGAACAGCTTTGCTTCTTCGAAGAAAGAAAAGTAAGAACTCTGCAAAGATACTAAAAAATTGATAATATTTATATAACAACTAGATTACTGTTTACAGTTAATAAGGTGAGCTAATTGTAACTTCTGCTGTATCAAACACAACAGTTCAAATACAGCATCACACTGGAGTATTACACCAAATGTCATTTAAGTGATGTTACCTTTCAAATAAATCCTAAAGCCAAAAAAAACCCCACCTCAAACAAAAAAAAAAAAAAAAAGGCAAAACTCATAACCATTGCAAGACTTTATTACAAAAATCGAGAGAAATAATTTCATAGGTGCACAATGATGTATTCCTTATATATTCCTGTATTTTTTACTCACAGTAGCCAAGTCTACTTAACGAGAAAGAGGAAATCACTGCTAAGACCATCTCATGACATAAATCTCTGTTTCAGGGAAAATTCTCAGAATGTAATTAACAAAAAAACCTTAAGTTTGAAGCCCTTAAAGTAAACTGTGTCATCATTCAGCTTCATTACTACTTCCCAGCTTAAAATGAGGGGTGGTTATTGAGTACTGTCAAAATACTCTCAGCCTCATAAGCCTTGGGAATGATTCCTGTGCACTCATCCTAGTGAGATGGACCTTAATCTGCCATTGTTACCTCTGAGATACACAACCCTCTTGTGGAAAAAAAAACCAAACCCTAAGACAACCTGTTCCCAAATTCTTGCTGATAACAACATTATGAAGCTCAGTCTATCATTTATCATTATTTTGCACGTTATTTATTAGAAAGCTTACAGACAGTCCTGAGAATATTTAAGGATCCAGAGATAGAAATCAGCTTATGGAAATGGCTAAACACAGAGACGTGAAAAAGATGGCAAGATCAAGTCATCAAAATTCAGAAGGCCTCAAAAGTCAGACTTAAGGTTGGCCACACAACCTTAATTGAATGTGAGGAGTTTTGGGTTCAGTGTGCCCTCACTTCCCTCTGTGTTTTTGGCTCTGCCATCTGTAGGATCAGAGTGCACTCTTAAACTGGATGAAAACCTCCCCACACCTGGGCAGTGATCCCTCTCCTTCTACTGCTTCTAACACAGATGAGAAAGGAGAATTTTACTCCATCAACAGGTCAGATTGTGAGCAAGCAGCACATGCAGAGAAGGGACTTTTCCCTCACCCAAGAACTCCAAGTAGTTCTGTTTGGGAGATTTAGGGATATTCTTCAGCAGTTAACATTTCGCCACACCCTCCTCTGCTCTCCCTTAAGTTTGTTTTCAGTTTGATTTTCTGCGTGTTATTTCTGGGGGCAGAGGTGAGAAACACGTTTGTTTATG
This sequence comes from Passer montanus, assembly GCF_014805655.1. Classification (NCBI taxonomy): domain Eukaryota; kingdom Metazoa; phylum Chordata; class Aves; order Passeriformes; family Passeridae; genus Passer; species Passer montanus. The sequence goes on along the minus strand of NW_024370374.1, from coordinate 6,525,387 downwards.
GAATGTTTGGCAAGGTTGTTTGCATCCTTGAGCCCTTTCCCATTACACTGATACTGAACATTCCTATAAACCCTATGGCCTTTTCCTAACACACTCCTGGCCCATACTCCAGGTTTTACTCTAGTAACTACTTCCTTTTTGTGCTACCTGTTCATCCTAATGGAAGACTTCATCAGCTTTTAAGAAGACTCTGTAGGTAGGCATTTAAAATATATTATAAAATGTGGTACAGTTATAGAGTTCCCAGAAAATAAATGGAATTTGGAAGGCTTTTCACCATGGTGTTTTATGAGAAGGCATGTCACTCTAGGACACGAAACAGAAAGACGTGGACACTGGAATCTCCAAGGTAAGAGGCATGTCACTCTAGAACACGAAACAGAAAGACGCGGACACTGGAATCTCCAAGGTAAAAAAGAGGGCGTTTAAGTTCTCACTCCAACATTTATAGATTTCCAAAAGGGACAGTGGATTGGAGGGGGACACCTCTCCAATGACACTGGACAAACCAACAGTCCATCAAATTTCTCCTCCTCCATAAAGAGTGCAAAACAATAAGTTATTTACATAAAGTGCGTGAGAAAGTTTGTTACAAGAATGTAAACATCAGAAGCCTTAGAGGAACTCAAAAGAACAGGGTGACAGAGGCATATCTGCAACATTTGATTTAGCATCGTTCCTAACAAGAGTTATATAGTTTTCTTTCCCTGCAAAATTATCTTTAGTGGTTATTTTTAGAGTTTGGTTCTCTGTCTGATCACAATAGATCACTTTGCAATTACAGTAATTTCTATAAACTATTTTTTAAAAAGACATCTACAGGTCCATTTTAGTGTCAAATTTTCAAGACCTTTACTTGCAAACTGATTTATCTTTTATTTTATGTTACTGACAATCAGCTGTTAGGCAAACTTGCCTAATTAGAACATTTATCCATAAAGCAAATGGTTTTACATGGTCAGAGCTCCTCCACATATTAAATCTTTGCTCAATCGCTTAATGTATCAGCACTGCTCTGGGGTGTTCATTAAGAAACCAACTATCCCTTATTTGGAATTTTATCAATTGTCTTCCAGTTTTGGATGTACAACCACTGTTTTGATGAGACTTGCCTACCCCAAGTCTATTAGCCACTTTCAAAACCACTTCAGATCTTTCTTCTGACAGCAGTTCAAAACTTAAAGATGTAATTTCTCTTCTGAGCACTATCTCCTCATTTTGTGTGTCTCTGGTCCTCCCCTGTACCACAAACATGTATCTCATTAGACCACATAACATCCCTGTTCGATTATCCTTAGCGGACTAAAATTTGCCAGTTTCCATATGGCTGATCTGTTCAATCTGCCAGGTTTTTCATTATTTATTCAGGAAAAAAAAAAGGCAATTTACAAAAACAAATTCTTTGTTTCCCCACAGAAAGACCAGTTTCTATTCTCTGAGCCAAAGAAACTAGAACTAAACAATATGTACAACAGAAGCAGATGTAGCCATTATGGTGTGGCCTGGTGCTTTGAGCAAAAGGACAGCACGGGTAAAATTAATGCATTAATACATTTACTTCAATGTGTTTAACCTCTCCTACTTAACACCATTTACTTCAGTATGTTTAACCTTTCCTACTTGACATCATTCACATTATTCTTGTGAGTGCAGGGAAATTTAAAATTCTTCACCCCAGTTTGCTGCAATCCCACCACCAGAATCCTGGTTCTGTGGATCAAATGTAAACACTCAGAGACCTAAATATAGCCAGTGCTTTCAGCTGGTGGCCAACAACCTGTGTGGCTGTCGAATTCAGCAGCAAACCCATGGATCTATTTTGTATCAACACACTGGAATTGGTTTTCTGGATGGCATTGCCACAGAACAATGCCAGGGTCGGTGCTGAGGACCAGGGCTGCAGCAGCAGAGCAAACATAAAGTTATTATGCCCCTTTCAGAGAGCATAAAAGTTACTCTAGCTTGAAGCCATATGGCCCAGAAGCATGTTGACATATCTCAGCAATAAAAGGCTGTGTTACAGAAGGGACCATGCCCAGGAGATCAAAAAAGCTGGATCGGCTACTTGACCAGTGTCACTTCACTGAACCCGTGCAAAGAGCTGGAACAAAGTGCCATGAACTCATCTGCACCGCTGTCTAGGAGCAGAGACCTTCAACAATGGCAGCACCTGCCAGATCGCTGCTCCCCTCCCCAGTAAAGTCACCAACAGCCCCCTCACTGTTCTGTCATGTGCCTGGCACAAGGCCGCTATTGTTACCAGCCACTCTCACTCCAATAATTTCTCCTCTAAATGACACTGCACCACCACAGGTCATTTCAAGGGGACTGAAAAGAAAGATTTTGCATCTGTTTTGAGTTGTAGGCACCAAGGGGGAGGGGGCTCGAAACCCCTTGATAGCTGGCAAATGGTAATAGCAAAATGTCTCTATTGTTTGTGTCTGAACAAACAACCATACTACATGAGAGTTTTTATTGTCCTCAAGGCAATCTGCCACGATTGCTCCCCTTTGCCCATACTCTACAGAGAGAGAGAGAAAGAGAGAAAAAATCTCCACAATAGTCACAGTTAGGAAACCTTAGTGAGAGTTTAATGACCAGCTACCAACTAATGGATGGTGAGTAACATATGGCAGAGCTTGGCCTCTTCACATATTGATTAAAAATAATTTAAAATTTAAAGCCAAGTTTGTTTGACAAGGTTCCAGCTTCTCAGCAGCCACTTAACAATCTGAATAAACCTAAAGGGGAAACGCTTAAATTCTAACTAACCCAAGGCAAAGCAGAACAACCTCATTGTCACATTACATAATTGAATCTATTACATTTACCCAAGATTAACAGCCAACACTTCACGGTTTTCTCCCTCTACCTAAAATAGTTGCTGATGCAAACAGCAAAGCAACTCTCTGCAATATTTGGTAACCTTTGTAGAGTGCCTTTATTAGACCTTCTTTATTAAACACAAATATTAACGGCCATAATCAAGACCTGCTAGTCACATTTAAACCACATAATATTATTTAATACACTAGAATGAGTCTATTCTTATGCCCTTGAAGCACCACTTGAGTTCAATGGTCATATTTTTGTACACGTCTTTGTATTCTTTTTGATTGAAGAATGTCAGAAGTTGTAGCACTTGAGATAATTGTTCTTAGTGGGTGGATTTAAATAAAAACTAACTGGATTACTTTTATTTGCTTTCAAAACCAGCCACACACACTAACAAATGGATTAGATAAAATCATAGAAATTACAGTAGCTGTCTCTATCAAGAATCAGATGTGCAGCTAAGAAGATTCCAAGTAAATGAAAGGAACAACAACAAAAAAATGCTGGTGATGAATTTTAAATGGTGTTTATTTGGAAAAAGAACAAAAAGGAAAAGTCCTGTATGGCTCAGCTATACATACAATACAGATCTGGATAAAGACTTAGGATATTTGGAAGCTGATATAAATTGGTGGCCAAAGAATAAAGATCTCAGTTATTCTCAGGAGACTGCAGTCTGCTCCTCATTCAGGTGCTGAACTGCTCCATAACTTTACACAGGTGACTTTGTCTCTAGCTTCTCCCTTAGACTGTTTTTAGTGGCTTCTACAAAATGCTCTGATCTTTGTTGAGGCTCTGCCCATTAAATTAACATGAAAGAGTCACCAATATAGGGTTCAGTGGTGAGAGCCCCTTCAGATCCACTGCAAACATTTCCCACATCTTGCAAAATAAAAAGGCAGGTATCAAAAAATTCTCTTTGGACATGGCACACTCCAGGTACTCAGAGAACACCATCATGAATGACCCTGCTTAACGTAGCAGTGAAGCAACATATCTGCCTCATCTATGATCCATGATTCCCATGGATCAGCTGAACTGGCAGGAGCTGCAGGATGTAGGGAGCACAAATACTGGGAGCAGGACAAATTCCTTGGTTCCTGTGAACCCTAGCCAGAAGAAAGAGCAACACACAGAAACTGTGCTGAGGGCGTTTTTGGGTATGAAGAAATGGCAGAGGATGTGTTATAAAGCACAGCACTGATGAAATGATGGCATATAAAAAATAACAGATGATGGCAGAAATTATGAGGGAAGAAAATGTGTGTCCTTTTCCTGAGTAGCAGCAGCAGCAGCAACATGGGGATTGGGCAGCACAAGCATGGAGATGCAGCTTGGTTCTCAAGAGGGTCAGTTTATTCTGTATTTTAGTAAAGTGACTTTAAAATATTTTAAGTTTGACTTGATTACATCTACTGATTTCTCTTTAATGGAATTGCTAAAATACACTTTGAGAGCTGAATTTCTTTCTAGAGATCTTCTATTATGCCAGCACATTAGTCCACAACAGAATTTTGAAAGGGATTAAGCTACACGTGTATGGAAAACAGAAAAGAGAGATCCCAAAGTGCCAGAGCAGTTAAGACCTAACTTGTTTAAATGCTTATATAGCAACACCACAAAAAAAAAGACTGGATATGAAAATATCATCTTTGAGCACCTATAGATGTGTCAAAATCTGTCTGGCAACTATACATTAACTGCAGAGTGCTCCTTAGAGATAACAAAGAATGATTGTTGCATTTTACTGATTGGAAACTGGAATGTAGCAAGAGATTTTTCCAAGGTCACACAGGAAAATCTGTGTTAACACCAGGATTAGAAGTGAGATCATCTGGCTTCCAGCTCCATAAAATCATCTTTCCTCTCAAAAAAAAATTACTTGTATTTTCTAACAATAAAAGCAACTACAGGAAGGGGTGGTCTTCTGTATTTGTCTTTCAAGTTCAGAAATATAAAGAATGATCAGCTCTGGTCCTGGCCTGCATTTGGACTTCCTAGATGCTTCCCGAGGATGGCCAATGCACATTGAACATAGGAAAGAAGTGAACAGCTTCATTCTCATCTCATTCCTTCCCCTTCATGCTCCCAACAGCAAACAATCTAAATCAGGATTAAACAAACAAATCCTTGGCATACTCACTTTTCTTTCAGGTGTCTCTATGGAATCTGACCACATCCCAGTCTTTGGTGTATTTTTCAAATCAACAAGGCAGGAAGCACAGGTCTTTATCAAAAGAAGAGGAACAAAGGTTTAGAGTAGGAAGTTGCTAAAAATCAGACAGAGGGTAGGTTTTTGAAAGTAGTTTCCTAATTCAAAGCTTAGAGCTTCACCTGTTGTATCCATCTGTATCCCAAAAGCCTGAAGGAGGTAACTGGGACTCAATGTAGATGCCAGTACCACCTTGTATTAACTCGTATCAGCCAAACATAAAACACTAAATGATACAAGACTGGGCCATTGCCAATTAGTCGTGACATTTATTTTGCATTTGAAGTGCAATATGTTACCTAGGTTTGGTTAATTTTCATATTTGGGACAACATCAGTGTGCCACACTGGCATGAACACACAAAACCAATTTCTGCAGGATTGCAGCTGCCGTGTGAGCTTCTGGCAGGCCAGGGGTATCAACCAAGTGCCCATTGAAATCATGTTCTTCACACTCTCATAGCAAGCATTTTATACACTGTATAAACAGGATAAAACTGAAGCCTGTAGAAGGAACCTAAATGCCTTCCACAGAAAATATGCCCAGAACACCAAGGGTGCCATCATTTCCTCTCAGGCAGTTGCACGTTGCCCATAAACATCATTGATGTTTATGTGCACACAAATGATCTCTGAACTATTTGTCGTTAAATTTAATTAAAATCTCCTGTCTGAAGGGAAAAATAATAGGACCTAGGAGTGCATTTGGAAGCCATTATGGACAGCCTTTGTACTCTGTGGAAGGGCACATCACAGCTGAAATAGCCCTGTGTCAGTGCAAGTGTGGAGGAGCAGAGAGAGGCATGGCACTGCAGAGGGGCAGGGGAAGGCAGGGGAGAGGGGCTGCAGCCTCTGCACTTGCCAGAGACCTTGGATCTTTGCCTGACATGGGGATATTGGAATTTTCATCATGGCAAACATTCTCCAAAAGGAAAGCAAAGGAGGATTAGGAAATCCTCTTGGAACAGGTCTGATTCTGCTGCTTACTGTGAAGCTGAACCCTGTGAAGCTGCTCTGCCTGAGGAAGGACAGGAGGGCATTTCCAGGGAAGTCAGGGAAGCACAGGCTTTGCATTACATTTGCAGAAGCTCCTGCCACAGATATTTTCAGGGTCATGGAGGACTTCGTCCTCCCTTCCTTGGCCCCCTTCTGTGAGCAGGTCAAGTAAAAGTCTGCTGCCCTGAGCTATCTCTCTTAGCAATCTGATTAACATATGGACATACTCTGGCTTACTAAAAATGGGAAATCAATTTGAGAGGCAAGACGAATATTATTTGCTTTCTTCCCATCTGCTGTGATATGTGAACACGCCTGCTTTCAGCACTGATACAGAATTATTGATTTAGGATATTTATAGTGTTTATGCTGTTATCAGGCCAGCTATCAGAAGGCTGTAGGAAAGGCTGCTTGACCCTACAGGCTATTTAACTATGTAGTTGCTTTTAAAAAGTCAGATTTTCTTATTCAAGTTGACAGCAACACTATTTCATGTCGTGCCTAAAGATACAATTTCCTGCTTTGCCATCCACTTCTGTTTGATAGCAAGTCAAATTAAATGTAATTGTTAAAGGTCTCTCCTCTCTGCATGGTGACCTCGATGCATTTCCAGGCTGCTGCTCTGACCCTCTGGGTCTGCAAAAAGCTGATTTTATGACACCATTGCCTTTTTACCCATAATCAGGCTGAGTCACTTTGCTGGAGGGAGCACAGAAAGCCAGAGGACCATTTAACATAAGCACAGACTACCTTTTAAATGGATGAGTTTTAAGAAGCCTCTCCATAAATAATCAAGCCAAATAATTGTGAAGTGGCCACAAATAACCATCTCAAAAGAGATAGTACCGTGGGCTTCCAGCAGTAGCCCAGGCCAAAATCTGAAATATGCAATTGGATTGCTGCTAAGAGCATATAACCAATATCTTTCATAATAGTATTTCATCCAACCCATAAACACTCCTCCACATTGCTCAAGCCTTACTAGAACACCCACAAGTTGTCAGGAGGGCTTATTTTGCAATTAATTAAAGAGAGTCTGTGCTCACAGAGAGCTCCATGTAGCAACATGTGGCTCTGTCAAGGGACATGGTCCACACAGCAATTAGTCTCAGGAGAAAAAGCACCTTTTAGGATTGGATTAGGATGGCTGATGCTCCTGGAAGTACTGGGTTGTGTGACTATCTCTTGACCCTTCCAGCCTTATTTCTCCATCATAAGTTGAAAATAACTGGAGAAAAATGCAAGGTACTGGAATATCAACTAAAATTTAATATACATTATTTACTAAGTAAAGCATTTAGTAGATTTTAAATAAATATTTCATGTGTTATGCAGATAAAGCACTGAGCTGAGACACACAATGGTTGTATGTGACTCTTATGTCTCTCAAGGCCTTTCTTAGATCTCAGACCTGGCTGCTCCCTGTGTGTTGTCATTGCATCCCAGGTAACAGAGCTGGTCCTGGAACAGGGATTCAACTCAGGTTGATGGAAGCCTGAGACAGGTTAAACTAAGGCAAACCCCCAAATCTAAAGCAGGGACAGGGCCTGTCAGATCTTCCCTGCCATGCAGGATTTGGGGGACCTGAGGCCTTCACAGGAGAATGAGTGTGAATAATTTAAGGCAAAGATTACTCCAGGGATTCAGATAGGGCAAAGCAGACTAATGGAGAGAAGCACTGACTTACAAAGTTACATGGCTTGAGGTAACTCACACAGAAATGCAAGTTTAGAAAGCAATTCTGTGCTTAGGATCTGGAGGAGCTACAAGGTCATGAGAAAAACTCAGTTTAGTTCCACCACATCAGCAAACTCCCTTCTGCAGCAGGTGATAACTGGCTCACAAACATCTGGCTGTAGTTGCAGGGAAGTCCAAGGAGAAGGATTTGAAGCAGCAGCAGCGTATGAAATCATCTGGGGTTATATCATGTTATAAGGTTACTCAAATGCAGGAGGAATGTTGGAAGTCACTGACTGAGCAGCATCCTGACAGGACAATTCCAGCTCTGTGCACTGTGTGTTCCTGAACAGCCAAGGGTTCTGCTGGGAGTTAATCACAATACTTTCTAATAACAGGCATAATTTGTTGCAAAAGTTACAGAATTAATCTTCGGGGTCAGGTAACCCTCGTGTCTCAAAGGCTCTAACACTCTATCACAGGCACCGCTCCTTCTGACCGGAAGAAGCATTTAATAGGAAATCCTGACATCTGGAAGAGCACATCTGGCAACCATAATGTTTCCAAACTTGCTAAGGGTCCTTTTACATCAAATTATTACCAACTTCCTTGTGTCATGTTCTCTCTTTACAAGGTGGGCCTGCTTCACCCACATTTATCCCATGCAGCACCAATTGAGCAGCATCAATTATACAATAATCACCCGTTTTTCTGTAGCACAGTGAAACTTTTAAGACATTCCTGGTGCTGGTGAAAAGTCGAGAAGTTTACAGTGAGATATCTTTTGCTTGTTCAGTATTACATGGCAGCTGAAAACATCCAGTCCAAGCTAATAAAAGGAGCACAGGAAGGAACATAAAATCTGAGTCAGGCCTTAAGCCAAGCTCTGCATGCAGGGATGGGAAGGAGACTCTTGTATTTTCACATCTACTTGACATGAGGTTTCTTGCCTCTTTCTCTGGAGCAGTCAAACATATCCAACATATCCATATGTTGCTGCTGTAAAACATATTCAACAACATGTCCATAAAGGAATGCCTAAAATACTTTGAAGCGTCTTTCCCACATTATAGGATAAATTGACAGGGGGAAAAGGATGTCTCTGAACAGTTACAGAGTCTATCAAAACAGCATGGCACTCAAAAAGATGTTTTGGCTGCACTTTTACCAATGTAAGTCTCTTTTGTTTCCAAAGGCACCTCATCTGTTACACTGTTGTGATTTTCCCTCCGTTCATGTCCTTTCTTGTGACCTTTTTCACTTATCAAACCAAGAGTGTTCCCTACAGGTCTCTACTGACATAGCTCAGAGACCCTCAGCACATAAGGCCTTGGAGCTCCCACTCATCCTTCATTGCCTTCCAAACCTCTCCTTTCATTCACTGCTGCTCTGTCTTGCCAGCACTTTGCAACAGGAACAATTCTCTGCACTTGCTGATAAAACTCTTTTTGTTGGGAAATAGCTGATATATAAAATATCACATAGAAATTATTTCACAGAATCATTAAGGTTTGAAAAGACCTTTAAGATCAGAGATTACAACCCTTAACCCAGCACCATCCATGTTTACTACTAAACAATGTCCCTAGAACCATATTCCCATATCTCCACAGTCTGGTGCACAGCAACAAAACATATCATTATTGCTCCAAAAGTGTATCAAATCAGGTCAAATCATAATTGGGTTTTCCCAAATTTTTTTTAACTCTTATTTTATAAAGTCTGCTGTTAAACCAAGAACAAAGTAGAACCTGAGGTTGGATGTCCCCATGTCTGGTCCAACAAAAATTATTTTTCTAGGATGGACTTAGCTTAGAGGAAAGGAGTCATATTTACAATATTCTGTGCATCTGTGCAAAGCTTACCTAAAATTGGAGTAACTATGTGAGGCTGACTGTTGAATCACAGAGCCCTGAACCAAGTGTTTGGTTTTCACTCTGCAATCCCAGAAAATTTTCCTCACACTTTACTTTCAAGTATCCATGCCTTGACGTTTCAAGAAATACCAGGGATACTTTCCCTGACTCCATGTGTGTTCCCTGTACAGACAGAGGGCATTTCACAGGAGTCGGTGGAACAGAAACATAAACAAACACCGGTGCCCTGGATAGGCCTCTGATCAGGAATGCCAAACACCTCCCCCTGCTCTCTGTCACGGATATCTCCAGCCCCATGGGTCACTGCTGGTGGCCACAGCTTTGAATCACATGCTGGGCCTCCAATGATTTATCAACCCTTAACAGTTTTTGTGTTGAAGATTCCCGGTTGGGAGCTCCACTCCCCTTCCCCCCCACGGTGAAGTATTACCCAAGAGCATCAAAACCCATGCAGGAAAACACACTGTCCATGTGGAAGCAGAGTTAAAGCTGTTTAAGAAAACTATTTGTTACCCACAGACACTTATAGCAAATAATTAGTGAAACCGTAAAAGATATTAGGAATTATACAAAGGTTAAAAAGTTAAAGACTTGAAATCTTGTAGAGTGTTTCCAACAGACTACATGGCTGTCTGTTGCTCTCTGCACATTCCATCTAAAAACAGAGTCAGTTCTGCTTTTGATAAATCCTTGCTATGAGATTCACCTTAGTCTTCAGCCTCCAGCTGCTTCTGTGGAACTTGCTTCAACAGTTTATCATGAACAGAAATACTGTGGACAGGAAAATGTGGACAGGAAAAATTCCATCACTTACAGAGTGCCAGCACGTGATGTGGTATTTTCTGGTCTGAGTACATAACCAAGATTTGTCTCACAGGAAACACTGATGCAGAATTTTTCATCCACAGGTCCACAAAGTTTCCTGTGCCTTCATTCCAAGAGGACTTTCCAATTCACAGTGTGGGATGCTGTCTGAACCTGGGTTAAAGCCACACTTTCCTAGTCTCCAGCAAAAAGTCTCTGGGACTGACCTACACATCTCTCAGGAACAGATACGCTTCCTTTACTTGATCAGACTCACTGGACAGTAACAGTGACATGAAGTTTTCATGTCTGTATCTCAGATTCTGGCAATAACCCCTGCAGGTGGTGGTGCTGGCAGTAATGAGGATAATATTTGTCCCTCTCTTCTGTGTTGGAGCTCTGGTGGATCCAAACAATCCACCTAGTTACTTTTTCTCTAAAGCAAAACAAAACAAAACGAAACAGTAGGCCCACTATCTGTGGATTCTGAACACAGTTAAACTATGCATTGTGTACAGGAGCCACATCATTTCAGCCACTGAACAGAGTTTGACCATTTACTAGTATTTGTTTCAGTGGAAAAAAGGCAGGCCCTTTGAACAAATGGGACACACTTGCACTCCTGCTTCTCTCCCTTACACCTCTACTGTCACTCAAATGGTCTAATCAAAGACACATAATGCCAGCAACAGGAGAATCAGGCTGGAAAACAAAATAATGTGATACCTCTCAGTGACACTCATAAAATGAAGTCCAAAAGGCAAAAAATACAACTCATCAGCCAAATAAGTATCTTGGAGGGATGCATGGGAGGCCTCCTGTTGCCCAGGTCAAGGACACAGCTTCAGCACATCCCTTCTCCATTCCCAACCAACTCTCATGCTTATGGAAAGCAGAGTGACAAGTGGGAACAGTGTGGATGGAGAGGTACAGGTCTCATCCTTGTATGGAGTTGTAATGGAGCCAGGGAACACACACTGCTGTGAGAACTGAGAAATACCTGCAGCTGCCTGACTTTATGTACATCTTTAGCAACTCCTAGCATGAAATAATAATAATGATTGTCCAACACAATTGCTAGCACACAGTGTATAAATAGCATTTTTGCATGATGTCACACAACTACCACTGCCCTACATGGCAACAGGCCGTTAATAAATAGGTGTCTGTGACAACGAGGGGCAGGCCAGAGCCCTTACAAAGCAAATTGCTTCTTTCTTGTAGTTCCACCATTTGCCATAGACTGTGAGTAGAAGTATTAAAATACTAATACACAGAAGGCTTGTTTATTGCACTGTATGAACTGAAGAAGAATTTCTGCCATATGACACTGAAGGCAGAGTGTACAAAAATTCCTCTGAAGTCTGCAGAGAATGTTGAACAGACCCTCCTCTGTATTAGCCTTTTTCTCACATATCTGTGTTTTGAATTTTAACACAGCTCTGAAAGAAAAAAAAAAAATCCCCACCAATAAGCTTTGCCAACTGGGCACTCAGAAGTCGGAGACAAAGGAAAGTTTGGGGAGGAGATGAGTTTGCTGTGGGCAGTGACTGTGTCAGACAACCAATGACATCACTGCCTGAGCTGTCTCCATCACAATTTTCCAGAACAGGATTACAGCGATGACAGATTCCATTCCAAAACTCCCAGGCAGCTCTTTACATAGATGTTAGCAGAACAAAAGCATTACACAAGATTTCCTCTCTCTCTCGAGCGGCATTTGATGTTCTCTAATGCTCACCTTGGGAAAAGCTCAGGAGAACCATATGGACTTGCTGAAATCACACAGGATGTCCTGTCTCATAGGCCAAACTCAACGAGTCAAGGAACCTCCGTGGGGCTGACAGAGCAGAGGAAGGGGGTTTTATTTTAGTGGTTCCTTTCATTTCCAAGAAGAGAACAGGGATAGCCTCCAAAGTTTTGTACATCACCTCCAAGTCCAATGGCCACATGTTGCATAGAAGATTATTATGGTGGCTTATTTGAGCATAATGGGAACTAGAAAAACAGAAAAAACATCAACACTATAAGCTGTATTAGAGAATTCTTCAGTAGCCACGAATAAGTAACACAAATTTTTTAAATCCTTTCACTTTCATCTTTAAAAATTCAGTTCCCCACTTGTACAGAATTCTGAACACAACAGGCTGTCTAAGAAAGTACAGGAAGTCACAGCTCTTGATATTTGGATGTAAGCTTTCATTTAAAATTAATAACAGCCATTGTCATTTATTTCAATTAAAATTGGCCCAGTAGTTAAGAATTTATGTGCTCAATTAATCTAGTTCCCTTCTCTGATTCAATTACTTTTGACTTTCATCATTGGCAGGAAGTTATTAAATTAATGTCCTTATTTTGTGTGGAAATTTAATCTGATTTGTATCTATTGCTGATTTCATAATTTTAAACAACATGATCAGCATCAACTTTCTTCTGTGTCTCACTTGATCCAAGTAGAAATGTTTTCTTCTTCACAGAAGAAAAACAAGCAAACATTTTCAAAATTAGATGCATACAATTGTGCACAAAGCATTTATCTAATTTTCATGCTCTGTATATTAGAGGAATTATGAGAACCTAAAAGCAGATAGAATTAATAGCATGCATTCTTTTGGAGTTGCCATTTTTTAAAATTCCCCATAAAATGTTATATTTCTATCTTTTTCCCAGACTTCCTTACGCATGTACCTCCAGGTTGGTATTTAGTTAATGGAAAATCAAAGGAAATTCAACAGGTGTTGTTGTAAGAAACCACTTGTACTTGAGAGAACAGCTTCATGGTCATTATGTGGCTTGTGGGTTTGGACTTCTTACCCAGCTCCATTCCCTGCCCCAGCCTGTTTTATTAATGCCAGTGGAGACCAGGCATATGTCTCAGACAAACTCTGTGGAAGTGCCTCCTTCACAGCTACTCAGGCCCATCTCTGCTTACTGTATAATTCCTCTGTCCCCTGCTGTACCCTGGCCTTTCTGCAGTGTGGTGAAATGAATTCAGACAAAGAGCACAGCTACTGACGTGCTGCCCACCCCAAGTGACTCAGGCGCATTCAGCTTTGTTGCTGTGACCTCCTAGGTCCCCAGGATTTATCTTTGTAGACAACACCATCACCAAAAGCATCAAAAAGTGCAAGGAAGGTGCTGTGTTTCCGAAACTTTTTTTTTTTAACCTTTAACTGCAAGCACAGGGTTGTAATAAGAAAGTATTACATTGCATTAGCAGGCATGTCACTGCAAGCAAAACTAGTTTCACATATTGGGTAGTTTGAGAAGCAGACAAATACTGTGACTGTCTTTTTCTTCTTGATGTCCCTGGATAATTGATCTTGAGCTAGGAACTTTGCATTTCAGCAGAAGCCTGGATTAAAAACATAGACCAACAACAGTCAGCCATCAATCTTGAGGCAATCTATTATACCTGCAACCATTTGTATGAGCCATTAGCTATTCAGTAATTCAGGAAGAGATCATCTTTCAAAGAGAATAAACTCTCAGTGCATATCCCCATTCATTCCTCCTATTCTTTTGCTAATTCCCATCTATTACTCCCTCAGCACTTGCAGTGAAATCACATGCTTTGGTCATATTTATATACCACATTACCAAGCATCAGAAAAGAAGAAATAACTGCTTTGCGTTTTTTCCACATATAATTTCCAACAAAGATTTGAGAGAGAATTTTCCAAAAATACTGCAGATCAGGATACAATAATCTCCTCCAGCATGCATCCATACCTACATGATTCTCAGTTTTATTATCTCTCCTGACATCATTCCTGAAGTGCAACGTAGTACCAGGAGCAGCAGCATTAAATTAAATTAAATTAAATTAAATTAAATTAAATTAAATTAAATTAAACAGCACATCCTCACTGTGACACTCCTTTCTCACTGCCAAAGCAGAGTAAACTGAGAGGTTAGGTAAGATAAAGGAGACAAAGTCTTTGTTTTCAAACAGGCATCTTCAGAAGGCATCTCCTCGTCAAAAACTTTGGAGCTGTCTTTCCTGTGTCTGAAAATATTCTCATTTTATATACATATATTTTACTGAGAAAACATTCAAAATTCGCCTTGAAAGTCAGTTATGCTGCATGGCTGTACGGCCCAAGGGCTGGGAGGAGGGATGCCCATTGCTGGATCTCTTCACTGTGCCCCTGCCTCTCCAGAGGCAACTTCCTGCTTCATCCACTGCCCCAAATCAGCCCCATCAGGTGAGATTGTGGCTGCAGTTGAGTCAGGATTGCAAACTCAGCCTGAATGAAACTCAGCCTGAATGTCTGCTCTGCGGTTCGTACATCAGTAGAGAAGAAGAAGTAGGGAAAGAAATTATTCCCCTTTCCTGGGCTGAGACAGACTCGAGCACATTGTCCAGTGTGTGTCTTCAGAGCACCAGCCTACAGCATCTGTAGCCTGCTGGACTTCCTAAGTAACTCCATTACTCAAGACAGCCTTCTTAATTGTTTAGGTAATTTTTTCCAATTGTTAGCACTCCTCTGGGGTATTCCCATTGCAATTCTTGTTCCTAAGGACCAACAATAGACTAAAGCAAATTATATTACTTTGGGACTGGTCATTACAGCTGGTCATTACATTGTTTTTCCTTCTTTTCAGGTAGCAATTACAGGGTATGAAGTGTTATTACTTTTTTTTTCCCCCCAGTACATTGCACTGAAGATCTTCCTGACCATGTGAAGATTACAATTAATTAGCTCATGACATTTTGATTAATGAACTTGGTTAACAACATCACATTCAGAACTCCAACTATATTTCCAAGCCATCAGGTTCACAGAATTTTATATTAAAGATAACAATTTCAAGAGATGCTTTTTCACTTTTTATAAATTGAAGTCAATTTGATCAAGCCACAAGAAATGCAATTTTCAAAGTCCAGGAAAATAGTCTGGTGCCTAATCATGGCAGAAGAGTCAACCCTTACAGACTCCTCTTTAAAATCCTAGTCTAAACAATCATATTTCTTAAGCAGAAACAGCAACACTGAAATAAAAAGGTGTAAGCTATTTGAAGGGGTTTTTTTCTAATATAAAAAAGTGAATTATTATTTTTTTTTAATATAAGAAGCATGCATTTTCTGGCCAGCTTCACTTTAAAGGAATTTCATATGCACAATTAAGATACTAAGCATGGGCCCAACCATGTTATGAATTTAAGTGTGCCAGTACTGACAAATCATTGGCACTTAACAGTTCTGTCTTTAAAATCATCGTAATTTGACTTCAGAGGACTGCAAAAAGCTATAAAAGGATTTTAAGAGCTGGAAAATGGCTTTTCTTTCCAGAACTGTACAGAGAACTGTACATTCATTTTACATTTGAAAGCAATGTGACTTGTGAAACTGGCAACTTTCCCATTCAAAATGTCTTAGAGATGTTTATAGCACATGATATTTTAATTGCCTGGTGACAAAATTATTTGCAAATACATCAGTTTCACAATGCATTTGCTTCTTATTTTAAACAAAAAAGCATGAGTTCTGAATATTGCTAAGGTCTGGACATAAGCCTGACAAAACAATACAAATGTTAGGGGAAGATGTCCATAACACATCACCCTTAGTGCATCCATGGATCCATATGCACAAGCTTAGGTGTGGGTAGGGATTCAGTCTGGCCAACAATCACCCAGATGCAGCACAGATTCATAACTCTCATCAAGTTTAACCCAGGCCATGTCTGCTACAGGATGGTCTTCCCAAGCAAGCAGTGGCTGCCCAGACAAGCACTTTTTTTTGTTGTTTTGTTTTGGGTTTTTTGTTTTTTTGGGTTTTTTTTTTTTTTTTTTTTTTTTTTTTGGGGGGGGGGGGTTGGTGTTTTTGTTTTTTGTTTTTTTGTTTTTTTTTTAATAAACCACAGTAGCTTCTAAACAACTACTGCTATTTGAAATAGGGACCTACTGGACAAAGAAGACAGAGTTACTAAAAAAAAAGTACCAAGCCATTCTACAGTCAAATTACAACATTGTGGTCTGATTTGCATAAACCAGGCCACAGAATTCCATCGAGCAGACAAACTGATTTTTTTTGTTGTTGCATGTAAGGAGGAGTGGTTTTTAGGTGGAGTCTCTCCCTGAACCTACAGGACTGATTGGATGTGCATGGGGTGTCTGCTGCCTTTTAAGCCAGATTTGCCATCTTTGATTTGATGTATAAAATACTCAAATGGCTTTGGATACACCACTTGGGGGACTGGCTTTGACTGCATGTCACACCTCTAAACCTAGACTCTTTTTTTTATAGAACCAGAATTGGATGTGATTGTGTAGCCAAACTCCTGCAGTTTTGGAATTTGTGCCTCACTTTCTCTAAGCCCACGCACAGAGAAAATTCAATCTGTCAACCACACTCCAACAGATTTTTTCTTAACATCCCACCTTTTTTAAGAGGTGGTCAGGAGGGTTGATTTGCTTGGCAACTACATTCAGTAGAGAGGGGAAAATAATAGAGTGTTTAAATGTTTTTCATTGCAGCTTTTTAATTTGGAAGCTCCTTCCATTTCCCAAGATTTTGGCTTGTTTGTCTTATTTTTAAGTTTTCATACCAGGGTTCACAGGTAACCTTACAAGGCATTTTGAAGTTAAAATTCAAGGAAACGTCACTTCAGTACAATCCACCGTTTTAAACTCTTGAAACTATGTGTGCAAAGGGTAAAGAATTTTCTTTTTATTTTATTTTACAAAGCACACGAAATATACACTGTACTTGACACACACACTGCTCAGGGCACTTGATCCAAGTCCCATTTACTACATTTGGTAATTTGCAAATTTAGATCCTGCTGAAATATCTGAAAGGAAACCCTCTTTATGACCATGATTTTGATTTACAGCAGCTAAAGTTCTAAGCTGTAGATGAGTCTCTCAAACATTTGTTTATAGGAAAAATGTGGGTCCCACTCCTAAACTGGGATTTTACTGGAAAGCTGTGGTGGAAAAGGAGTTGGACCAGTGCTCCTTGCCATATTAGAGATCACATTTTGTAAATGGGGACTGACCTTTAGCTGTACCAACACTAGTAGGTGTCACTGTAATTTATTCCTTCATGGGATTTCCTCTCTGGTACTTCCCCAGCACCATGGTCTTGTTTATCAGCTCAGCAGTGCTTGTAAGTAAACATGCCCATATATTCCACGTCACATCCTTACCCAGAGCAAGGGGAGCCAGACACCCTGAAATACGGAATGTGCATTAGCCAGCATGCTCCATAAAATTTCAAAGCTTGAGACCTTTTCACAGCCTGACAGATTTTCCCATATAGCTTTCCACATTCCTGGCATAACCCAATACAGGCGCTGCAGGCTGAATGATAAACTTCAGGAAACCTTGGGAAAGTGGAGCCTTAGAATATTACGCTTTGCTCTGAATATTCCACAGGTGACCACTTGCTGCACAGCACATTTTTTCAAGAAAGACAGAAAAAGTAAAAATGGGACAAAAAAAAAGTAACTAAAAGTATCTGGCAATGACCTAGCACCACCCTCAAACACTGTCTTTTGTGAAAAATAAAAAATACTTGAGTACTTTCTGATCCTGGAAAAAGCAGAAGCAGCATTGTATATATTGGTTTTGCATTAGGTGCATCGAGGTATTTTATTGCAAATAAATAAAATTTAACTGCAAATCATGAGAAGCATGAAAAGACATTTCTGCTAATTGACTCACTTCTATTTTTTCTGTTTACCAGCTGTGGCTTATACATATATCCACTGCAGCCCCAGTCACAGGCAAAGTGCATCCAGCACTCAGAAAGCACTCAGAAAACATGAGCTTTGCCACAGGCAGCACACACCCACTGAGCCAGGCTCTGAGCAGCATTCAAACCACGCAAAATTATCCCAGAGTGGAGGCAGGGCAGGTACACACTGCCAGGCTCCTCCAGGTCACACCCCAGGGGAAAGCAGAGCATCTTCAGAGCTGCTCTGCTTCCCATCAGCTGTCAGGGGCTCAGAGCTGGCACAGGTTTCAGGCATTGTTGGGATGTTTTGGCCACACTTATGGCTTTGCAGCCTGTGGAGCACAGGAAGAGAGCAGCAGCAGAGGGTTGCCTCTCTCACAGAGTGACTTCTGTGTGGTGCAAACCCAGAGCAAAACCTCCGACAGCACAGCCAGGAGCCCCGGCCAGGATGAGTAATGAGGACCTTCTGTGCAGCCACTGCACGTAGTGAGAGCACAAAGTACACAGGGTTTGCAAACAAAATAATGCACAAAGGACCACGGCCACCGTGCCTGTGTTAGAGCTGGGAAAGCTTCAGCTGGTACTGTTTGCAGTAGCTGTTGGGATCAAAGAGGGAATGTGTAGCTCCCAGTCTTACAAAAACCTGTCCTGTTATTCAAAATTATCTGTTAAAATAAAACAAACGTGCAACTGTGTTTCTGACCATGGATTTGGGCAAAGCACTGGACTGGGTCATACACTCATCAGCTGTTACCCTTGTTTATGACTGGACAGCAAAACCAGATCTTATTGCCTCTGCTCCCTCCTCACACTATTCGGTGATGCCAACAAGATGACAGAACAGTATTTCCACAGTGGATCTTTAAGCAGGCAAAATCTGAAGATTATTTTTAAGATTTCTGCCATTCTTAGTGATTAAAAAAAAAAGTTTGCAGGAAATAAACTGACATCCTGTGTCATCAAAAAAAATGGTTTTGTATTCTTTAGCATTCATTTAACTTTAAATTCTATGCAAAAGGAGAAAGCAGGTCCATTAATTAATAGATTAAAAAAGTGCAAAGTGGCATCCACTCTGTTGAGGTCAAGGTGCTAAATGGCTAAGCTGAAATTCTGATACTTAATACAAACCATAGGCATGTCAACACCTGACTAAATCTGGGAAATTATATCCCCTGTACTACAAAACAAACAAAAAAAAAATGCTTTCCACTGGTGGAAGTAAATATTGAGAAGTAACTGACAACTGAGGAGACCACACATTTTAGTAATTTTGGTCACCTATGGATTGCAGTGAGCTATGATTTGAGTAAGAACTGTCAGGATTTCCAGCTCTTTTATAAATTAAATCAGGGTGATCTGAAGACAGGGAAACAAATACATCCAGGAAAGGTTTCTCCCTTTCACACACAACACAAGCAGCATTGATCCTAGCCAGTGAGGAATTTCTGGGAGACAAAATTCCCAGATAATGGGCTGAGGGAGAACTTGGAAAGAACAATGACCCCAGTTCTGCTGAAAAAATGTTAATATTTATGAGGGAAAAAAATTCTTTTACTTCCCAAACATGTCTTTACAGTCTTGATCTAGAGACACTGATAGAGACACAGATTACTCAGAACATATCCATTTCTACATATAATTATATCAAAATGGTTATATATTTCAGTATATATTATCAGTAGAGTTTATTTTATTGTTAATAATATTACTCTAACATGCAGATGTCAGAAACTGAATTAATCACTAATAATCATGCACTATTTTGCACCAAAGGTAAATTTATCTGGATTTAAGGTAGAGAACGATACTTTGATTAACTACATTTTTGGAATCCAGCCTGAAACCTCAAATTTTCCCCAAAATACAACTATGTTAATAAAAATCTCAAACTAATCAGCACAGAAGTTACACATACTCTTAGCTAGAGAAAAATATCATGAGTAGAATTTGGGGGAGACTAATTCCCCCAAGCACACCAGAAAATTGGTAAGCATCTTTAATAATAGATTCACATCCAGTAAATCTTTTCCTGTCTTACTGAAGAATAAAAACTCTTGCGTGATGGAAATATATTTTAAATAGCTTGAACTTTCCAATTAATTCCCGGGAGCCAGGAAAATGCCTGATGCAACACTGCAATTTTAAAATGATCTGTGGTCACTGAGGCTGACCAAGCCACCATGTGTGCACACGATCTCCCCCAGCAGTTGAAGACCAAGCTGCAGAACAGGTGATGCCACCATGTGGGGCCTTGCCTGCTAAATGAGGTCAACTGACAGGCACTATTCTGAAGGAGGGGGACAACATGGAAAGAAGAGCCAAGGTTGGAGAGGAAGCTTTGGGAGGCTGAGCAGCAGCCTCACAGGCAAGCTCCTATTGTGCTCAGAAACAGAAAGAATTTGATATCTGACCTCTCCTAGGAGAAAAACCCAAGCGGCATCTCCAGAGTTGGCAGCGAAGCATGGAAGTGCACTGTCCACACAGCAAAGAGCAGAGAAACCAAGACACACTGGATAAACAGATAAACAGGGGCTTCCTTCCTGCTTCAGGGAAACCCCTGAAGAGCCATGCTTTGAAAAGCAGTGCTCAGATATCTTGTGAAAAGTTCTGAAAAGACTGCTCTAAAACCCTCCAAATTCACAGTTCTTTTTAGAGTTTTGTGATTCACTTCTCCATAAGACTTCACTACAAGCCTGATTCTTGTATCAAGCAACATCAATGTTCTCCTCTTCTTCTTTATATCCTCTTTATATTTTCTGTTGTGCCCACTTGTGTCAAAACAGGCCATTCGTCTTTCAAAAGAGCAGTTAATGAACATCCTCCCCCATTAGTATGGCTGGTAAGGTCTCAGTCCAGAAGCAGAGGTGAAAGCACTGATCACAGCCCTTCCCACTGCAGAGAATGAATCTCCATGACATCGGAATTAGTCCAGAATGACTTTTTGCTCCAGATGCATCCAGTGAAAGGGGCAGCTTAGTTACCAAGATCTCCCCAGTCAGACACTCCCCATTCAACAAATCTGTGCAGTAGGGAATGCTTTGCTTGTGTGGAGCACTTACCACCACATTGCTCCAAGTCTCCTTCAAAGCAATTTATGTCCCATTTTGGGCTTCATCCACTGTGTGCAGGCTGAGTGCCTTTACTCCTCCTAAAAAACAGCTTGGGTACCTGAACTCTAAAAGCAAATAATACCTGGAAGCCTGCTCAAGCAAATATATTCAGTTAATAAAATAATCTCAGCAGAATTCTGAGCTGCGTCCTCGTCTGATTTTGAGCCAGCAAAGAATGCACAATCAAACCCCAATATGCGGGGCTTTGAAATCACAGTCTTCAAAATGGGATGGATTTGAAATCACTGGTTTCCTGCACCAATACCTTCACTAGTTGCTTCTGTCAATTATATGACTCAGGGGCAGGCTAACGATGAATCCTGTCAGATGGATATTTTGTAATAAATTTCTCCTCCTTGCACTGTAATTCTCACATGCAGCCTGAGGAGAGGCAAGCAGGTTTTTTTTCCTTTTTTTTCAAGTTGGCAGTGGATCCTACTCAAGGTCAGTTGCTTGGTGGCAAGTTTCTCTGGCTACAAAATAAATAGTCCACATCTGAAATATTTGAGAAAACACTGTTTTTCCTAACTACATTCCATAGTACTTGGGCCATGGGGTTTCCCAGAATAGTCTAAAATGTTAACAGGGTTACACAAATGACTACCTCCAATTAGATTATCGCTCTAAGACAGATACAGATCCGTCCCTGTACACAGCACTGCTCACCTATTCTTTAAATAGTATGTCAAGGGCCAGGGTCTGGAGCTCATGTGAAGTAGTTTAACAGCCTAGGAACAAATTAGCTGGCTGGATCCTATGCCCTTTTAAATGTAGGGCGTGGTGGGAGACATGTTGCAGGGAATGAAAAACTGGAAGTCGCTGCTTTCAGTCTGAGGCGCCCGCCAAGGAAAGCACATCGAAGGAAAGAGACAAGGGAGCAAGACACAAAACCAGATATCTCACCACCAGGAATGCTCCTGGAAGTACCTGTTCTGGGATCAGCACAGACAGTGTGGAAGTCACATGTCTGCAGGCAGCTCCCAGTTCTCCCTGCCATCCTCCTCTCCACCCTTTCTGTATGGCACTGCTTTGTCCAGGACACAGACAGTTGAAGCCAGTTCTTCCAGCCCTTTCAAAACACCTCTCCCAGTGATCTCTTCTAAGTACCATAATGGACAGATTCTTATTTTTCAAATGCAAAGAGAAATACTGTGTCCTGGACCAGTAGAGAAGAACCCTGCAGAATCAGCTAACTCTGCACCTTTTCCCATCATAATGAGAGGGCATGTCTTCAAAGAGACTAAGAATAGGACAAGCATTTAGTGATGCTTCTTTAATACCCTTTTCAGCTCTCAGCATTCTGTAGCACAAGGATTTCCTGCGCTTTATAGCCCTTGATGAATCCTTCTTCCATGAATTTGTCTTCATACAATGACTACGGAGGAGAAACAACTAATTCTACATTTTATGATTTGGTAATAATTCCCAGAAAAGAGCACCAATTATATGTAGTTTTTTAAAAACCTACAGCAAAGAAAAAGGTATTCTTGAAAAAGCAAAATAGGGACTCTCCACCTCACAAGTAACAGTTAGAAACTTGGATGAAGAGTTTTAAGGCTGCCAGTTCTCAAAGGGGAGGCAGTCAGGAAATGGGTTTAAACTCACATGCTATAGATGGAGGTTCAAGTATTCCTTTAAATACAGGATCCAGGTTTCAAACTCACCTCGGCCTTTAAAAAAAATAATTTAGATATGTGCCACTGATATGCAGTCTGGGATTGTAAGGTCAACACGCAAAATTAAAAGTCTCCCATGCATACCTAAATGCTGTGAATGTTTTCATTCTAATTTTTTTTTTTAATTTCTTCATACATCCAGAGCACTCACATCTCAGAGCTGGAAGCTCTACATCTGTGGGATAGTCAACTGTGAAAAGAGCCTGGACACTAATTACACATATCTGGGCACTCATCAGCACCTTAGAGAGAAGGAACTATTAGTTTCTTCTCATTCATATGGGGAGGTAAAGGTACTTTTCCTCCATTTTGTTATACTCCTTTGCCAAGCAGATTATTTTCCCCAGATGTTCCTGCCACATTTGCTGGACAGGATGGACAGTGGTTGCTTTATAAATTCTCATGTTTTCTTCATTACCAGCACTTTGTCTGAATTGTAGGAATTATTAATTTTCTCCTAATTTTCCTCCATAACATGTGTGTTTGGCAGATGTTGATTAACACTTTTGCATATATCTGCATTATTATTTTGCAATTAAAAAAACAAACTATAGAAGAATTCTTCCTTTTGAATCTACTTATTTTACACCTCTTACTTCAGATTCTTAGAATTTGATTTTTCAGTGTACTTGTTAGTTTGTTAAACTGGTACTAATTTATTTGTTAAACTGACAATCTGGAGTTTATGGTGATTGGCAAAGGCAAATTTTAGCAAATAAGCAAATTAGGCCCAGGATCTTCAGGTAAACAGCCACAAAGCAAAGAATAAGTATCTCTACGTGTTTTCACTTAGACTCCATGACTGACAAAGAATTAATTTCCTCATCACTGCACGCAGTCTTCCTGGAGCTCTGCATTTCATAGACTATCACTAAGTTTCTGGGACGTTTAAAGCATTGCTCCTGCAAGCTTCAGTCCCAGAGCACTTTGTCCTATGCAACAAATGAGCGAAAGAAGCTGTCATGATACTCAGGGAACAGAGCAAAAATTGCATATAAATCCTTGATTCTATTACTTTCTTAATGTATTGTTACATCTGGTTAATAGAGCCCAGTAAATGCTCAGCCTACAATGCTCCACCAGCAAAACCAGAAATTTGCTGACAGCCAAAAAAAGGATGTTATTTAGGTTCCAGGATTTATACCAATATTCTAAAAGGATAGTGATCCAGCAAATGTTTTATCCAGTTCTTATCCCTTTGACAGTTCCCTGGACTCTTTATTCCAAGTTCAAAGCAGTTTGCTAAATAAGTCTTAGCCTCCTGAGTCACAGAATCATAGAATGTTGTAGGTCATATATTTCCAACTCCACTTTTGTCCTATCTGCTGATAGTCAAACCATCCTAATTTCATCAGTGTCTCCACTCTCACTCGCTCCTGGAGCCAATTCTCTTTCTTACATGGTGCAGTCCAGCTTGCTTTTCATTAACTATGCATGGCCCACTTATCCTCTTTAACTAAAACCTCACCATAATTTATTTCTCCGCCAGTTTCCTTATCCTCATTTCCTCACATCACATCTGAGCTTGTACCCCTTGAATCTGTGGTAGGTAGCTACATAATTTTCTTGATGTGAACAAAGTTACATATCCCTGACAAGGCTGAGTAAAAATTATCTCCCAGAGTGGGACAACTACATCTTTTCAGAAAAAAAAAAAAAATCCAACATTTTTGTAGCATGGGAAAAACAATGTATTTTTTTCTAGTCTTGTTCTTGGAAGACATTAAACTGTTCTGGCTGGAACCTTCTGAAGAGAATTCAGATGGAGGCAGACACCAAATGAAACATGGAAAAATTTACTTTGAAAAGCTACTTTGACAAAGGTGTGAACAGCAGAAAATAGGCCTTAAGGGCTGGAAGTGCCTGGCAGCCTCAGCAGCAGATGCTGTTACAAGCCCTGCCTGCAGTGAAAGGGCCACCCTATCAGGTCACCCGCCTTGGTGACAATCAAGCATAACCCAACTGCATTTCTGGAGTAACTCCCCGTCCCTGCCAACCAACCAAGACACCACTTCTGCCATTTAATTGTCCAACAATTTGGTGCCTACATGAACCCTGACAGCGCGACCCTCTCACCGCTTCCCCACACTCCAGGGCTGTGACACGGAACAGGAACGCGCGTGGTGAGATTTCCCCCGAGCCCCAGTTTATGAGGAAGCAGTTCATGGCAAACAGCTGGGACTGGGCCCCCAGCTGTCCCGATTCCCCCTGCAAGAGTCAGTCGTAGCCTTGCTTGTGTCTTCAGCTTCTCCTCCCCGAATCTGGCTGTAATGGGCCCACCTAAAGTAATTAGGCCACCTGTTGCATCGCCAGATCCGTTTAAGGGAGTTGTTCAGCAATCCGGTTTACATGGTTTGACAGGAATTGTTTAAGTGGGTACCAGTGTAATGGCACTGCGAAGTGAAATCGTGGCATTATTTTAATCGATAAATATAATTATATGTTCAGATGACTGTGAGTTGTTGTAATTAGTTCCCCATACCATAATGCAGTCTGTAAAATGCCAACTTTTTGCACGTTACATGATGTGGGATGGGAATTGCATTTGCAGGTGATTGGGATATTTCTAAACAATTGAGTTTTTACAGCTCAGAAAGATGTTTTATCCCTGGTCAAAAAAAAAAACAACAACAACAACAAAAAAAGTGTCAGTTGTAGAACTTGAAAATGGCTATTTGTTTTGGAGTAAATTTGGTTTTATTGGTACTACTGGTACCAGAAAAAAGGTCACCATAAATTAGCACAGTCCTAACACAGACCAGTTCTGCATCCATACGTCATACAGTTTTATTTTTGGTTTAGATGTATAAATAGGATCTATTTAATCTAGATATTCATATAGATAGATATTGATATAGATATATAGATATCTCTCCCCATCTCAGAGGTTCTTTACAATAATGTCTTCAAGCAAAGAGTGGGGTTTCTTCTCAGCAGCTTACATGGTAATTTTGGCCACTGCTTAGCATGTAAATTATATAAATTAGTACCAAATATCTTTATATACAATAGATTTTAATCAATATATAAAAAATACAAATGACTTTACATTAGAAAGGATATTAATATAACAGTATTTCACTTTTATTTTTCTCTTTCTTTACACAAACCTTTGTTTCATGTCTTGAAAGGGGGCTCCACCCCGTAATCTTTATTCATTCTGTCCACAGCTCAAAAGTGACATTGTTTAATTTTAAATACATCCTTAAATGCAAAAAAACCAAGAGGGTACAAATACCTTTTAAATATCTGAATGTCAGCACACTGCTCCATAGGAAATACCAGGAAATACCAGTGGATACTTTCACATCATACCACACTTAAGGGGCTTAGATTTTTCTTATCTCCATGAAAAGAGAGAGGGAAAATACCTATGGGGGTAAAGAGGAAGATCTCAATCTCCTTTATATTTTGCACTCCTGAAAGTGTGATAGTCCTAATTTTGTATTGCAGAATAAACAGGATGGCTTCCCACATCCTGCAGGATCGGATAACAACAATATGAATGCAATGAGAAATTAACCAAAACTAAAAACACTTTGAATGCTTAAGGAGTTTAGTAGGCAACAAGATCTAAATTAACTCTTCAGTCAAAATTTTTATGATTATTAAATTAATTAAATGTGTCTCAAAACATGGATGTTCTAATAAACTGCTTGGTTTTGCAGCCAGTTTTACCACTGTAGGACACAGAGCAATATTATGCCAAAAAATATTTGGCCAGACCACTCTTATAATCAGAGTACAACTCACGTGACTAAAATAAGGTCCAAATCAAATGTTTTAGGTACATAAATACCAAGGGATCCAGTCCATAGGGTATGGTCCATAACAAGACTACAAGCTCTGATTTACAGGGAAAACTTGAAACGCTGCCCTGCGGGGATAAAAAAATGAAAGTTGTGAATTCCACACTGGTGTCAGTTCCAATATCCCCAAATGTTAAAGGCAGTAAACCACAAGTTCACCTGTATGTCTTCTCATTACATCCACACTTTTAAACAATTAATACAAACAGCATACTGTCAAATGCAATTTCAATAGGACTGAAATAAAGAATTAGAAGATTTATTTCTTAAAGGCACTATCAATTTTTCCACAAGCTTTGTTTTGCACACAACAGCTCAGAATAGTGATGATTAACTGAAAGAAGAAAAATGGATCACTATCACTGTTTTTCCAGTTACTCATTATAAAAGGTATGTCTGCACATCAAGAACATTTCACTTTCCTTTTGTGGCTTGCTGGGGTTGGGAAAACAAAAAAAGGACAGAACTATCATTAAAATTAAGAATCAGAGAAACAGACAAGGAGTTAGTTACATCTGCATATAATTTATTGCTGTCTGGCAGGATTTCAAGCCCATGACATGCACCTTCAAGCATTACAAGCTGTTTTGTAGATTGGTCATCCACCAAAAATAAAATCTGATGCTGAAATCAATTGACCTGACATTTACCCTGCTTCCCTGCCTAAGCACATACCAGCTCTCATGTCTGACTTTTAGGAGAGTCTAAAAGACAAAATTACAAGGGCTGATGAGCAGTTACTAATGACAAGGCTGTAGGAGTGTGTGAGTCATGAATGGGCCAGAAACTCCGTATGGGAATAATGTAGGCTTTTACCTAGCTGGACTCTGATATCATTATGTGAGCTACCAAGAGATATAAAAATAAGTATATGAAGTGGTAACCTTCTCTTTCATGAGATAGAAAATGATGGAAAAAAAAAAAAGGATTTTTAAAAAACCTTTTTTTAAAGAGTGACTAGGCCAAGGATAGTGCATTTCTTGGGCAAGGTGATACAATTTTCCTATCGTTACTGTAGAAAAATTCAGTTCTTAAAAGACAGTATTACACTGAGTTGCAGTAAGATTTAGGTTGTTTGACTGTTGTATTAACACCTATTTTAAAGAAGACAGTTCCTTTGAAAAAAATTACTTCCTTTTGCCAGGTAAATTAATCAAGAAATCCCAAGTCACTTTGTCCTTGGGCAAGTACTCAAATCCTCCAGTGTCCTAGTAGGGTGCTTGTTTCAGGCTAGACATGAAGGTCACTTGCAGGGCTTTGGTATCAAAACTCACTTGTGGTGCCACCCCACCCGTTGTTGGTGCTGAAGCACGGCCAGGGTCCATCACACAATCTCTGAGACACAAATCTGTCTTCCATGGAAGAGATTATTCCAGTGGAATCCACCTTGTACTGGCACTCGTATACATCACTTGCTAAGAAATGTGAACATTTGGCAGGTTATGGTCAGCTAAAATCATTAGTTCAGTTTTAGATCTGACTGGCTGGGAAGAGCCATGTCATGAGGAATTTGGTAACAAACAGGTAAAAATCCACTCCTGCCAGCCCACAGTATGGCATGTGGACACTAAGCACTCTTGGACTGCCCAGCAAGAGGGTTCCTTCCAGACTGTCCACATCATTTAATTGGCAGAAGTCCACAAGTCTGTTCCCAACAGCAAATTCATGCCCAAGTTGGACAGGAAGTCATTTGACTCAATCAGTTGTCAGCATGAGGCTTTCTGAAGGATCTTCACTCAGCTGCAGTCTCAACAGGTCATTTCTCTCTCATCAGATCCCAAGGTAAAAGCTGCTCTAGCTCCATTTACCTTACCCAGCTCTCCCCATTGTCAATTCAAACCTGAATGAGCCTTTTGAAGTCTCTTAGTCCTCTTTTTTTGTGTCAGGAAACCTTTGGGACAGTTTATAATCTATATAAGCATTAAGACAGGACCACAAAATGAATCGTATTAATATAATTACAACCAGTAAAACCATCAAAAGGACTGATTCCATACTTAAGCTAGAATAATGAGGTAATGCAAAAAAAACCCAAAAAAACAAAAAACCTCTGGGAGATCTAATTATATAATGCAGTATTCAGTTCTGTACGGCCAGCCCAGCAATTCCTCTAACATTCCAATCAAAGTGATCTCACTAGCATGTGAGAGAAGAGTCCAGCTGACAGATTTGGGACATGTAATGTACTATTTAGTCAAGAGGCCCCATGTGCTATTCATAAAGAATTAACAACTCTTATATTGACAATGACAGCATTGTCAGAAGACCTTTGGAAGGGGGAAAAAAACCTCCATAAACTCGATCTCTGTGAAGTTGGACTTTTTTTTTTTTTGGCCCCTCTTTTCCAATGCTGATGTAATCTCCAAACATCTCCAGCAGCAGCTGCTCAGCGAAACCAGGCACCTTCTTCCTAGTCCCTTTCAGCAGCACACGCAGCACTTTCCAGCTCCCTCAAGACAATCAAGGCCTTTCTTTCACCAATTAGCTATCACTTCAAGAGTCCTGCGCTGTCCAACGAGCTCTTAAGAATGGTCTTTGCAGGAAACAACACTGGAGGAGCTTTTTTCTTTTCCCCTAGACAAATGAAAAGGGGAAGAAGGGGAGGGGGAAGAGGGGGACACAAAAAAGCACAAGAAAACAAATCAGAACACAGAAGCTGTCCAAAATGCATCGCTCATTTAGTACATGGACAAATGCAGAAATGTCCTCAAGAGCCAAGGCATACACACACACAAACACAAAAAAAATGCTCTTACTTTCTTTAGGAGATAGTTTGTTTAGTCGAATATGTTAAAAAGGTTCCATAGAAAGAAGTGCTCTTGTTACAGCAAGTCTGAGCCATGCAAAATGAAAGGGAATGAAACTCCTGTAAGATTATGCTCTGTTTCCTTATTTGGCTCTCCAAATGTAAAGCAGCATTATTTGAAGTAGACACTATAGGAAAGAACTCGCTTTAGCTCACTTTAAATATGGATGGATTGATGAAATGAGTAATTACTGGAACTGTTAAGATCTTTTCAGACTTACTAACTAGCAAGTCCCTTTCCCCAGAAACCACACTTTCTGTCTAAAAAGAAATTAAAGCCTGATTCAGAGATATAAGGCTTTGGGAATTCTACATTCTTTTCCCCTTAAAATCAGGGTACAGTAATACTTTGAGATTACAGGATACAATAATATCCTTGGAGATGACAAGTCTTCATTAAAACTAGCACAAACTCCAGGACCCACTTCAGAAGAAAACAAGGAACTTTTATTGAAGTTTAAGCAATTCCTTGCCTGGGCCTGGACATGTGGAGTTATGAAGGCAAAATTGGGAAGGATCAGCAGTAAGTGAAATGACTTGGATATGGTTTGATTAATAGCCCTGTGTGAGAGCTGCTTCCTTGATTTTTAAAAATTCTGCATTAAACCAAATGTCATACCAAAATACTGACTGTCTGTATCCTCTCAAAGTATCACTTTCTGGTCAAATTTGTCCTTGATTGGGGTAACCTCATGAAAGTCAATATGTTGCCTACTACACAGCCAACAAAACCACATTTACACTGCAATGAAAAAAATTAAATAAAATACTCTGTTCCCTTTTATTGAATGTGTATCAGAAGCAAAGCCCTGGGCTTTGTAAACAGATAAATGGCAGAGCAAAGCAAATACTTTCAGGGGTTTCAGGAGTTCGTTCACACTAATGGGTGTTCTCAACTACCACATGGATTCTTTAATGGAGGTGGAAAGTGTCAGAACTGATCAGATTGCTTAAAAGGCAAGAAAGTCTGACATATTGTCCTGCATGCATTTGTGAAGGAATGGGAATCAACTCAAATTCCTCTAGACAGGAAGGCTCAACCAAGGGATGAGTACACAAAATCAGGATTAAGGAAGAATCTTTGAGGAGGCACACCAAACAATGTCTTTTTATACCAACAGATTCCAAAAGCTGCTGAGTTTAAAGGGACTGCTCCTTTCAACTAGCAAAGACTTTGCTGAAAAAATGCAGCAGGCTGGAGAGAACAGATAAATACACACGCATATGTTACTAGGGTCACCTACAGCTACAGGAAAAAGGATAAAAGGGGCCCAAAAGGTCTACCAGCTTGCCCTAAAGCAAAATCAACTACATCATTCCTGACAGCTGTTTCTCTAACCTGCTCTTTTCTTTTAAAAGACCTACACACACACAGAGAGATGAGAAGAAAGGAAATCATCATCTCCTCTGAAAGGGATTTCAGCAAGAAAAACAGTTTGACAAACTGTTCAGTGCCTCTAGGTGTTGCAACACAACCCCTGCAAGACGGGGGCTCCACAGTACACACTCACTTGGGCAACTGGCTCATTTGGTAGCTGTACAATTAATTATTGATTGAGGTGATGATACCTGATTTTTTTTTTCAGAGAAGCAATATCTTTGTACCAGCCCATCTGGATGGCTCCAAGGAAGGTGCATCTTTTGTGACAACCCTCTTCCTCCAGCGTGGTGCAATGCAGCTGTCTGTAGACCAGCAGCATTGCTGAAAACCACCGAATTCAGCATTAGCTGTAATCCAGCACATCCCATGCCTTGGCCCCCAGCTCCCGCTCATTCTGCTAGCACTGAGGAGCCTGGTGGCTACTTAAGGGCACACCCCAGGGATGAGCTGGGGGTTCATTCCAGTGCCAAGGGAGCAGGTGCCTCTCCCTGCCTGGGCTCACAAGCGGTTCTCAGCTCTGGCGGCTCCGGCGGTCCCCGCGAGGTGTCAAAGCCGGAACAGAGGCAGCACATCCCCGGCGCCTGGCACCAGGATGTGCCCGGGACAGGCTGACACAAAGCCAGGGCAGCTTCCACGCCAGCTGCCTGGGCAATGGCAGCTCCCTGGCTCCACATGCCACGGCTGTCAGCTTGGCACCCCGCTTTTATTCACACACAGGAATGCTGCCCAAAATGGAAGGACATGCTTTCCTGCTTGTATTTCACTCCTTGGGACAGATTTCCTCCCACGGAAAATTAATGGCACAGCATGAGCAAGGCGAATTTAAATGCCAGATGAAAACTGGTGTGGCTGGATTTTAGAAAATGAAGTTTAACATGGGTAGTTGTTCTTCCCCTTCGCAAAGTATTTTGAAATAAGTGAGAAAAAGCACTGTGTAAAGCCTATACATTGAGCATTATTATTTGGATTTTCCCAAATTTACTTTTTCACACAACAGATGCTCCTAATGTCTGGCACCATTTTTAATGATGTGCCTTTTTTGAAGAATGTGTTCTGTATCACCCATAAAAGCATCCTCTCTGTTCAAAGCTTATTTTGTTAAACTCATTTTTCAACTAGTCATCTCTCTAGGGAACAATGACATGATAGAACAGTATTTCTGACGGGTGGTATTTTATTACTAACATGTGCTTTCTTCACACAACTAATATTACTACACTATTCTGCTATAAATATTTATTAAAATCCTCGAATGTCAAACTATTTCCAAGACAAATTTCATATTTTGCTTTTAAATTATCACATAATTAATTGTCCTGGTAAATGCCCATTGAAGGGTAGTTTGGGGGGGAAAAAGTACATATTACACAATCTTGTTGACTTTTGAAATGTAAGGCAACAGATTTCACATCTCATTTTCTAATTCTCTAATAAAGCAATCTCCGAAAATATTACTACCTTCCAAAATTTTAAAATATCAAGTAAACTTACAAGTGGCAAAGCAGACAA
Source organism: Passer montanus (assembly GCF_014805655.1). Taxonomy (NCBI): domain Eukaryota; kingdom Metazoa; phylum Chordata; class Aves; order Passeriformes; family Passeridae; genus Passer; species Passer montanus. The sequence continues at coordinate 6,493,009 of NW_024370374.1, read as the reverse complement.
TACAACAATAATCCTAAAACACCCACTGTTATCATCAGTTTGAAATATATCCCAAAATATAAGTAAATTAGAATTAAAAAGTAGGATATTTGACTTACTGCATTTTCCACACATTCAAAAGTCGGGATAACTACCAAAGGAAGCAGCAAAGAGTTGCAGGTGTTGGCAGGGCTAATAAGTTCTGATTTCTTTGTTAAAAAAAAAAAAAAGGAAAAATTCAAGACCAGCACTTATCTGTCAGAATCACGTTCCTTCTACAGTTATCAAAGTCAAAAAGGCACCTTGCTCCAGGTTACATATGTGAAACCTCCTGAGCAAGCATTCCACATCACACTGAAAACAAAATACCACTTAAAAGAGCCAGATCAAGACGTCACCGCTTTAGAGGACAAAATCTGACATTCAGAGTCAATTATTGCTCCACCTAAGTTGTGATAACATGCACATATCAAAATCATTGAATCCTGTATTGAGTCAAAGCAAAGTCAACACCTGCCCCATGGGTTTTCTCCTGGAAAATCCCCAGCGAACACACTCCTCCCACTGCAGTCAGCTTGGTATGCCCATTTCCATGATCAAGAACAACAAGGACAGACAGAAGATACTTCATTTATTACATGTTTCATCCCCTAAGACTAACTTCAGCCTCCATAAAACCAGAAGTATTAGTAAAACCCCAGCTCAGCCTCAAAGGTGTCAAAAGTGAATGCAGCAAGAGAGCACAAATCACAGGAAACAGCAATAAAAAGTGAAGGGAAAGGACTAGAAGGAAATGAAACAAAACCTTATAAATCAGTCTTTAAAATGATTACACGAAGACATCAGTATTTCCAAAAATACTTGATGAGACCTCTGTTGTCACTCCATGACAACCTCCATGTGCTGCTGGATGGGGCAATGGTCAGCTGGAGACATCTTGGTTCCCTTTCATTTAGGGGAATGTCTTACTAGGAATGTGATCAGAACATGACCCAGCAGTAGCAGAATAGATCACATTAATGGCACCCAACAATTAAAAGATTAGCAATGTCCAAAACGTCCACATAATTGTGAATAAATAAAAAAATACTTCATGTCTCATCAGAAAAAAACCAGGGATACATATTTAAATTTACATTATAAAGTTCAGAGCAGCATGTTATCAAGTAATTATTATCTCCTTAGTGATCAGAGAAACCATACACAATTTGCTAAGTTTTCACACTCAGCTAGATGCCTAATTTTTGGAGTAGAAAGAACCTCAGGGATTTTTGCTGAGGAAATTAAGGAATTATCACCAAATTTCACCAGGCACAATGATCTAGCCCTAAACCAACCTTTTCTGGTGCTCTGCTTCCATCAGCAGATTTTTTTTTCCCCACTGAATTAACAGAATTCACATCAATACAGCAGAGTAATGAGTACTGTTTTTGACAAAACAACGTTTCAACAAAATGCTAGTTTTTCAAACACAGAAAACTGGCATAACATGCTTCAGTTTTGACAAAGTATTTGTCAAGAGCTGCTTTCCAGAGCCCTACAATTCAAGATCAGTACAAACCAGACAGATCACAGTCTTCAACCATTATGCAGTCAAGGCACCCATGCACAAAACCACAGTTGAGCCTTTTGACGAGTGCTGTGGTCACCTGTCTCTGGGCTATTTCCAAGCCTCCCTTCACTCAAGATCCTTGTTTCCTTTTCACTGTACAAAAACCAGACTGGGACTTTCAGAAATGTCACAGGATGGAAAACTCACTTCCCTCTCACCTGCAGCTCCATGTCTTTGGCAGACCAGATCACTTGGATTATGCTCTGCCCTTGCTGTACCAAAAACAGCTCAGACCCAAACGTTTACAATTAAATTTGGGTGTCCTGGTCATCCTTTGTTTGACTGCACGAGCCAGTGCTGTACCAAAACCAGCTCAGACCCAAACGTGCCTCTGGTTTACAATTAAATTTGGGTGTCCTGGTCATCCTTTGTTTGACTGCACGAGCCAGTACAGATAGAAGCAAACAGTGACACACAATGACCCAGAGCACAGTTGCTTAAAGCTTGCTGAAACTGCTGACGAATGAGGCGAGGGACGGGTCTTTGCGATAAACGCGGTTTATCGTTTGGAGTTCCACACAAAGAGGGAAACTTGTGTGGAACTCCAAAAGGTCCAGGGGTCCAGGGACAGAGACAAAATGGGGCTGAGGACACAGGGTTTTATATGGTGGAGCGATACAGTAAGCCAAGACCAATAGGGCACAAGAGAGGGGAGAACATTCTCGGGGGAGTACATACAAGGAAAAAGCAGCAGTGGAACTGGATGATACCAACAAAACCTGCTGCATTAACATGAGCCTGCAAATGCCCATGGCATTCAGAGGGGTGTCTCTCTTTGACCTTGGTCACCTTTGCCCTGAGGTTACAGTTCCAGTGGTAGGCCCCTGGGCCTCCACAAGCTGCCATTTTCCTGCAAGGTCCACCATGTGACAAACTTAACGACTAAAGAAAAATTCAAACTTTTTAAAACTAACCGCAAGCAAAATGTGCTTTGGCGAACTACAGACCTTGGAAACAACTTGAAGATTATATCACCCACTCATAAAACGCAGTTATTGAAAAGAACTGTTACCCTTTATAAGTGATGGAAGGCAAACATTTCACATGCTGCACTGACACTGCTCCAAACCTCATTTTTTCTATTCAAAAATGAAAGTCGGGCTTTCAGCAAACTACATTGTGTTTTGAAGAAGTTTTATCATTCTACTAACAGGTTATCCTACTTACTTTTAAAGTCTCTTTGCACACAAAAAGAAGGGAAGCTGGGGCAAAGAAGGAAAGAAAAGAGTCCATTTGAAAAAATTACACTGCTAGATTACAAGAGTTGAAAGCTGGTATGTAACTTTGCTCCGGGTGATCAAACTGCTAATCAGGAATGCTGTCGGGAACAGAATGGAATTCCAAATAAATTAGCCATGTCCAAGAAGCCAATACAACACAGGATTAAGGCTGACAAAGAAAACAAATTTATTCAGCCTACTTTATCAGAATTCTTAATAATGTGTACTACTTTTTCTCATCGCAGTCTGAGCTCTTCCACTGGAACAGTGCGAAGAAGGAAAAATAAGTTACACTTCATAAATCTCCCACTTGTACAGACACCTAAAAATGTTACAGAGAGCAAGACACACAATACCATTCTATATAAATGCATATGCTTATCATGGCCACAAGAGAAATGTGCAGATTTATTTCTCAGACTTCTGAGGCACCTGACCAAAGAAAAGATGCTACACACTTCTGTGAAAATCTACAAAGCTGAAGGAAAAGGTTAGAATTTCACTGACCTCCATGCTAAAATGAGGTTCAATACCATAGTATATATATTGAAAAACTAACCACAAAAATAAATCTCTCTCCTCTATGACAATCCCATTGCATCATGTTTTTTGTCAAGTATAACAAGGAAAATTTGCAGTACTGTGGCTGAGGTACTGTCTGCAACTCAGAGCATTTGCTGTTTTCACCTCTGACAGCATCCCAGAGAAACTCTTCATAATAGCTTATGCCAAAATCACAGGAACATTAAAAGATGTGCTTAAGCTTCTGCTTCTCCTTGAATTGGAACTTTAATCTTTTTCAGGCTGGTTTTCCTCGTCTGTGAAATGGAGATTATATTAGGCTCCTACTGCCCAGCAGTTTGGAGACAGACAGACCTAAATTTTTGAAGCATTTTTGTAACAATAAAATTTTAAAAAGGAGACAAAATACTCAAAAGAAGTACTTCATGCAGGATCTAGACACATAGAGAAATATCATCCTGTGATAGAAGTGCATGTACCATCTTAGATTCTGAGAAAATTAGGTAAATCACAAACATATTCTCACTTCAAGCCATACATTGTCCAGTACACTTATTCACTGGAAAATAAGAGACTGAGGACAGTACCACTTGCATTTACAAGACTCTGCCATATTTCTCTGAGAATCTGTGCATGCAGGCATTTCCTATAGCAAAATTCATCAAGCAAACCAGCAGCTGAGTGTGAGTGTTGGGGATTCATTTGCCTGGTGGTTCCCTGCCATGGCACTGTCCTGCTTTCCAAATGATCAAACTGCATGAGCCATTTCATATCCATGGTTGGTATACTAGGTGTTTTCTACAAAATTTTTGTCCCAGAAAAGGAGGAGTCCCTGTCAGACACCAGTTGCATCCCCTCCCCTTCCTATGATGAAACAAATTAAATGCTATTTTTATTATCACCACTGTATCTAGTATTTTATTAAAGCAAAAAAGCATGTGTTTTATCAAGTGTGACTTACACTTATTTTTTTGTCAAGTGTTTCCTCCTCCCTGTAAGAAAATATTTGCATAAATATGGAAAGAAAAGAATATATTCCCAAATCCTCTTCTCTGGAATTGCACCTCCAGAGAGTGAGGGTCAGATGATGAAAGCCATTGCTGTACCATCAAGCCATGTGACTGGAAGGGTTCTGTCTATATCCCAATGCCTCCATTAAATGCACATTAAAAAAATGTTTGATCTGCACAAAATAATTTAAATTAAATATAAACTATGCTGTTTGCTCAGAAAAATAAAGCAAGAAAACACTAAGCACAATGAAAAACTTTGCATGAATACCAAGGAGAAGTGCTGATTTTAATTTTCAAAAGGATCTCCTTGAATAAAAACCAAATTTTTATGATTAACTATTGCAAGTTTTGATTCAGGGAACAGCAGAAAAGGACATTTTCCCAGAGATTTAGAGCACATCAATAAACTGTTTCAAGTCATTTGAGACAATTGTGGCAAATGAACTACTAGTCTAAAAAATATTACCTTGTTCTACCTTGACCTGCCAAACAGGGCTGTGTACACTCTGCATTAAGAGATACTTCATGGGCTTGAGCTGAGCACACATGCAAGTGCTTGAAGGTTTGGGGTGGATTTCTGCATTTCCAGGATACAGACCAGGATTTCTGAGGGAAGAGAAGGAGAATAGCTGCTGGCAAGGAGCAATGCTTCTCCACTGACTCTCTTGGCTGGTCGCAGGCCAAGGAGATGCACTCTGGGTTAAATATTTAGCTTTACAAAATAATGTTGTAAGTTACAGCTTGATCAGCAAGTGCACTCCTCTTGTACCCTGAAAACAGCATGATGAGGTACCTCTGAGATTAAAAAAAAAAAAAAAAACAATTCAGAAAATAAAGCAAGTAGGTGAAAGGTAACTGTATCACTTTACAGACACAAGCTCCTCTCTGATTACAACTAATTAAGATATTCAGCAGCCTTAAAACAATACCTTTTTTTTATCAGTGTACCCAGACAGCTTCCACAGCTTTTTGTGATGACAAATGCCCTTTGAAAGAGTTAATAGGCAAAGGTTTGTACTGGCAATGAATAGGGCTAACTTTAATTGATCCAAGAGCCTTAGAGAGCCGTCTTATAGTGTGATGATGTATTTGGGTTGCAAGTGGGCCAAAATAAGCATAAAGAAAATCTGTAAGACCATGAGACCTTTCATTTTTTCATTGCAGGGAGGGACAGTGGGGGGGAACTGCTGGGGAAAATGAGAGAACTATGATGGGGTTATCTTTGTGCTCTGGCACTTAAAATAGATAAAATGGCAGAAATTTTGAGGAAAAGAGAGGAAGTGATCAGGCCATAATTCTTAGAATAAACGTCAAGATGTACGGAAATGTACAAAACAAGGCTTCTTCAGAATTAAAAAAAAGCCATGGAAAAAGAGGAGATGACCTAATGATATAAAGAAACATTGATTAAAGAGATACCCAGAGGGAGAAAGATATTCCATCAGCGTTAACAAACACTGCATGGCCCTGCATTCCCTCTTAACTTCTAAGTAAGGGGAGAAAAAAATGTCTGTAGAAGAGGCAGTCACATGGATCTATTTATAATTTTTCCCCTTATTCCCTGCTCATCTTTTGCTCGGTTTTGTTCAAGATGTACAGGAAATGTGCACACTAAAAGCGACCCACTAAATTAAACACGATAGGTTAGTTGTAAATATTTTACCTTGAGTAGCCAAAGAAGAAACAAAAAAAATCATTTTTATAAGGAATATAAAATCCACACAGTCATATTTTTTCTTGATGAGACTGATTATACATTAATACTACCTAATAATTAAGGAAGCAGTCTATCCATGTTTACACTAGTCTTTCATCAGAAACTCAATTTTGGCAGAATCCCTCCCTCACAAAGCAAAAGGTAAACAGATTTCCTGGAACTTCCACAGGTGCAAACTTTTTGTCAAGGTAGAATTTTTCTGGCAAGTCTGAGGCAAATCAGACAAGAAAATTCCTAGTCTAAAATACTATTTTCAAATGGAATTACTGTGCAAGTATACTATCAACAACTCTGTAAAAAAAAAATCAAACAACAGAAAGTTGTTGGCACCTGAGATCTTCTTAGAAGACAGATATGGGAGGAGCTAGGAAAAAACAGTTGACATTGCTCCTTAAAAATAAAGAAGCAGAGCAATAAAAATTCTGCTCCAATATATGCATCAGGAAAAGTGAGTCAAGTCCAGTTTCAATCTGAAACTGAGAGCCACGAACGAGCCCTCTCCTAGCAGCCACCCAACAGAAAAAGGAACAGAGCCTTCATTGTGGTCTGGGTAAAAATGAGGATTGAACTTACCTCTCAAAACAACAATACATTCCCCATTAGGAATATTTGCCTCCTGTCAGTCTTCCCCTATGGTACAAAGTTCTGAGGAAAAGAACAGATAAAAACTTCACATCACAACTTCCAGACATTTTGCCAATTAACCACTCTAAGCCCACATCACCAACCACCACAGAATTACAACCATACCAAGGTGAGCACCCACCGCATCCTTCAGAAAAACTTCTCACTTCAGGGCACAAACATCAGCAAGTGAGGAGAATCAGGACATGTGGACAGTGGCAACCTGCTATGGAAAGTTGAGACAAGCCATGCACATCCTTGCTTACTTCTGCATGAAGAAACTCAAAATACTGTTTGTATTTTGTGTTTTGAGTTGCTTTCATTAAAAAAATAATAATTTTGAGAAAGTCTTCTCTCCCTGTTCCATTCACTTTCAGTTCAGACTCCCAGAATCTTCTGTTGTAGTTTAAAGCCAAAATATTTCCTTCCACCTTATCAGGCAACATGTAAATTCTAGCTATCAATGAGTTTTCTGAAAAGTAAACAAATAAATAAAAAATTAGGATATACAAGGATGTTTAAAGGATATCAAGTTCTTTCAGAACAATTAAAAATCAACTGCTTTTTGTGCAGGGGACAGCAGGTGGATTGCCCATCGCACTCTCCCCAAGCATGGTGAAGCACCAGTGTTTCACAAAATAGAAGTCAATCATATCACAAAATAACTATGTCCAGTAGCTTCCTATTCAACAGAAAAAAAATTGCTTTAAAAGTCTCTTGCAATCTACTTTATGATTCCATTCTATGAACTGGTACAATCGGCTTATTTGTAGGATGCTCCATACTATTGAAGATTTCGACTGCTGCCCTTGGGGACAGCCTACAGAAAAAGAGCCAATATTCAGATCCTGTTCACACACATTCAGTTTCACCAAAGAACATACCCAGAAGGGCACTTTGATAGCAAATATCAGCAAAATCTGAGCCATTTTTCCCAAATGAAGCCTGAAGGGTGTTTACAGGTCTGTTTGTTTACACAGAGACAAAACATGTCCCACCTGGAAGCATCGGTGGGAGCCAACAGAGCCCTACAACAATGGCATCTCTCTACTGACTCAAACTGACCACCAATGCCAAAATTGTAAGGATCTCATAACCACGTGCTTATCTTTGACTAAGCAAATACTGTATTGATGAGAAATTGAGGTGTGGAAAGTCTGAATAGAAATGAACCTAGATTTTCCAAGGGGCATCTATGTCACAGCTGCCTCAAAAAGCTAAGAGAAGCAACATTTTACAAGCCAGTTCATGTATTCTTGAAGGACTTTCTGTATTTGGTTAATTTTCACCCCGGCTTACACGTGCACATGCACACACCTGGAACGGCTAAAACAAAGGCTTAAAGGTGGGGAAAACTGATGAAGAAAGAGAAATGGGTTTTCCAGTGCCAAAGATGGACTCCATTTCAGAGAACATTAAAGCCTATCAGTTTTTGTTCCTCATGCAAGTGCTCAGACACGAGTTTCCCAGGTTCCTTATAAACTGAAATAACCCTCCTGAATAATTTTTTTTTTTCAAAAATGGTCTCCAGCAAGCTTTACCTAAAAGAGCTAGCTGAGTCTCCTTGCAAAATGTGCTGTTTAACTGAGGTTTAACTAGACTATCATCTACAATCCCACGCCCAAATACAGGGAAATAAAACCCACAATGTTTTCCCAAAGGAGGCAGAAGGAGTTTACACGCTGAATCCTAAGAGGCAACAGGCACAGATAAAGTGGTGCTTTCAGCTCCACCAGAATAAATCCTCAGGAGCTCCACGTTGACAGAAACCTCCACCCTAAACTCTCAAAGGACGTTCCTCAGCTCAACTGAGGATACTAAGGAAGCAAATTCTGATCCTCTTTTTTTCCCGGAAATCTGTTTCACAATTCAACATCTTTGATGTAAATCTTTTAAAAGACTGTGATGGCATCAAGTAAGGAACGGGATGAAGGAAAACGTGTTTCCGACTCCTCTGTGGGGGGACCATTAGGAGGAGGGTTAATAGCCCTGGGCATGCGAGCAAATTGAGGTTTGTGCCAGTTCCCCCAGGCTTTCCCCTGCCATCAGCAGCTTCCCCAGGCGGGGCAGCTCACCCCCATCTCCTCCCCAAAGACTGCTCTTAAACAGAAGCACGACAGTCTGCTGGGAGGAAACACAAAGATAATCACACAACTAACTTATATGGACAAAGTATGAAACGGGCCGAGGGAGGGGAAAGAGGAAGGGAGCCTTTGACAGCTTCACCTTTGGAGCGATACAAACTTAATGCACAAGCAGCTTAAAAACCGAGAGGTGGGGGGGAGCCGGAATTCGGACCTTCCCAACATGTGGAGGGCAGCAGCGAGGCAAGCCCCGAGCCTAAACAAGGCTGGAGTTAGCATTCAGAGCACACAGCCCAGCAGAGTATGGGAAAGGGATGGAAGAGCCAGCCCAAAGAGCTGGCGCCACGAACTGACGAGCAGAGCGCAAGTGATAAAGATTTACTGCGAGAGAGGAGGAAACAGTCCGCTGGCCCGATTAGAGCTGTGAATACCGAGTTGTTCAGGGAGGATTTTGCAGCTGACTGATCACAGGCTGTCGGAGCAGGCCTTGGACAACAGCTGCAAGGCTTGCTGGGCTGCAGAAACAAAAGGCGCCTAGCACGGTGCAAAGAAAGAGTTGACAGGTTGTTGTTAGCAGTGGCAAATGTGTGAGGTATGTCACTGTGTGTGAGACGGGCTGGGCTGGGCTGCCGGGGAAGAAGGAGGGCAAGAAGCACAGGCAGCGCTCAGAAAAAGAGGGGGGCGTCGCGGGGGAGGGAGCAGGGACACAGGCTTGGTCAAAGCGTTTTCCTAAAATCAGGCCGGTGTTTGTAAGGAGGACAATCACAAGGTCTGTTTACTGCTGCCAAGATGAATTAGCCCATCGTCTCATTTATAGGACGAATCCGGTGGCACAGACTATAAAGGTGCATGGCATTAAAGGGACTAATTAGACAATTCTGGCATTCTGAATTAAGACCCTTTCTTTCTTTGAAAGCTGGAAAGCATTTCTCAGGACTCCAGTCAGATGGCTTAGGTTTTGTTGGGCCTTTTCTTTCCCTTCTGAGAAGGGATATCTTGTGCAATTCCCTAACTCACAAGGGTCTGTTCTAAATTCTGCTCTGAGCTTCAAGAACAGTTGTTAGGAAGCTGCTGGCATTTACATCATATCTAAAAAGGTCCAAATGAAAATCTCAGATTCTGCAGGAATTCAGCTCCCACGGACAAACTCTGGTCCCTCCTGTTAAGAGTGGCCTAAACCAGAAGCCCAAATGAGAACATACCTGAGCCAGGAGCCTGCAGCTGAATTCTCACTCACACACACAAAACAAGCGAGCTTTTTCAAAAGCTGGCTTCTAATCTGACACCCACCCCCTTCAAATCCAGTGCCTGCAGCCAAGTGCTTTTCCCAAGCAACTCTGAGCTTTCTGGAGCCATGGTTCACTAAGCATGTGAGTGCTGGGCAGGAATGTATCAATGAAACTCCAGAGATTATCAGACAGGAGCTGGAGAACAGGAGACCTTACTTTCAGCTCCCTGCTTGGCAAGTTTAGGATTCAGTTCTTGAAGTCTGGCAACATTTTACTCCAATTGTGACCCAAACAAAGTGTTCCAAACACCTCTGAAGCAGTGGTGCATGCTGTTTGCACACAACCACTGTAATACAGTGGTCACTATTAAAATGTTTTACAAGCAGCTAAGGTTACCATGGCATTCACAGTGTACTCCTAGAAGGCAATACCATGAAAATCACAGAAACATCCAGCACTGCGAGCTGCAAATATCAGATGTTTCATAGTAATTAGTGACACTTTGTAAAGCAGAGGCTTCTTGCATTTTAACACAAATCTCTATCACGTACAACTAGGAGACACTAAGAAAGTGCAGTGGCCTTTATAGTGTTCAATCAATTACACAAACAAACCTTATTTTGATTTTTCTCTTTTAAATGGTCTCTGGGACCCAGTTAGTCTAGTCCCAACGGGCAGCACTTGATACACTGTAAAGGGAATTCAGAACAAGAGGCATTTCAAGTCTTCTAACACAGCTCCATTCTCCCAATATATATATAAAAAAATCAACCCACTGTGCAGAATACTCCATCTAGGGGCAGAAATGTGACTCAAAATTTCCTTAGCCTTTGCTTTGACATGTGTTAACCTCATTGTACCAGGTCTGAGTGCACGAGAAATATTCAGACATTTCACAGAGGTTCCAAATAGCTCTTCCTCAGTATGAGTCCATAGATTTTTACTTTTTTATTATTTTAAATACAGAGCTTTCAGCTTGAGTTTCCGCTAAACAGTGATGAAGAACACAGGCACCACTTTTATGCACCTACTAGAAACTGGACTATACTTTAAACTACAGATATTATCTTAGGAACAATTTATAACCAATTATCCCCATATGCTCGAAGTTTTCAGCTGAATAAGGGTGGCCAGTGAGCGCAACTAAAAAGACTACTGAAATGCTTGAAGGACTACTTGTGTAACCATATTTTTGTAATTGTACTTCTGCTGGAGTCAAAGCAAAGTCTGAATTTGAGTGCAATGAGAGCAGAAATAATTAATGGCAGAGGTGTATTTCTGAATCACAAATTCTCCCTCTAGCTGCATAATTCAGTATCATTTATGATTAATGGAATTTGTTCACCAAATGTATTTGAGAGCAATATATACAGTAGACAGAAGCAACAATTCACAGGCTCTGAGAAAACCCTGAAAATACAAAATAATCCCTTTTAAGAACTCTTTTCTTTTCAAGGAAAAATTAGTGATTAGTGACAGAAGTGTATCAAGCCTTGTCTTCCAATGATGTGTCCTTTATAAAAATTGCTTTCAGCTGACTAGTCCTCTCTGATTTTCCATAGTCAGCAATGGGTTACGGCTTGTCCATAATGTCACAGCTTTCCACTGCACTGTGTCTTGCTCTTTGTCTCTCTGGTACAGACAGGCTGCTTCTGAAGCTGCTGAAACACTTTGGAAAGTAATCAAATTACTTCCTACATTTGCTCTCCTTAAACACCTCTGCTTGATCCCCCTCCACTCTTCCTGTTCAGCCTCTCAGTCGCAAGCTTCATAAATGCAGAGGTTAGAATTTTCTAGACACCACTTTAATTTTTCAAATAGCAATCCAATTACTGAGCAAATTGGCACATGTGCCTGGTTACATAGTGACTTGGCACTGCCTCCTCTCGCTGCTGGCAGTGATGAATGTGTTTCCCCTTCAGCTCTCCTCATCTATCTGCCCCAGCCTCTGAGCCAATACCAGTGACCACATAAGGAGAGTGCCTGGCAGCTGCAAGCCCGAGGTGCCAAGAGGCAGATTGTGTTCTGTAGCAGCAGGATCTGGGTCTGTCTGACTAGGCTTCCTGGCTAGTCTTTTGTAAGACCTTTTCCATGGCCTCTAGGTTGGCTCTAACAAAGCCTGTAGAAATGCCTGCAGGGAGCTGGTATAGAAGTGAGTTGAGTCAAAGGTTTAATTTGGTTCCTAAAGTGAAGTGAATGTATACTGGTCTTCTCTTTACACCCTGCAATTATATTCCTGCCACATTTATGTGAAAATACAGTATTCAGTCAACAAGAGGAGTGCATTCCAGGGTATGTCTGCACCACACATTGGGGCAAAGATCCCCAAGCCAGTCTCAATTAACTCTGCTGCAGAACCAGGAGCAATATAGCCGTGTTTGTTTGCTGTGACACCCGAGCTAATTAACTATGTATGGCAGTAACAGAGCATTACTGCTTCTGGCTCTGACGCTGCTGTCCCTGTGTGGCAAACTGCTACAGATATGCCAACTCACTTGGAGGTAACCAGAGGGCTCCCCAGCCCAGTGCTGCTTTGCACTGCCCACATGTGTTTAGGGATACTCCAGAAACTGGCAGAAATCTGTTGGCCACCACGTGAGAGTGGTGAGGCTACAGATGTGGTTACAGTACATGTGGACTGTTCCATCCCAGTCACATTCTTTTAGTACTCACAACATGATGATCACAGAGCATCTTTTAAGTAATGTGCTGAGCATCTTGAGCAGCATCTGTCACGTGCTGCTTTCTCAATATCTCCCTCCTCCAGGGACAAAAAGTTGGACTAAGATCTTCTAAAATATTTCTCACATTTACTTCTTTTCCCCAAGAAATTTGGGTCTTAGTCATAAGTGAACTTCTTTAGACTATTTAAAAAGCCATTTTCAATTATTGCAATGAAGCAGATAAGAACTTTCTCACAGCAGGATAGCTTCTCTCCATCCGTTTTTTTTTTTGTTTTTTTTATCCCGAAGAAATTAACTTTCTTAAAATAAAAGAGTGCAGGTTCCAATGACCAGAGATGCACTATGATCCCTGTAATTCAAACAGGCTTTGGTGAAGGTAAAAACAAAACACAACTTGCCAGCTATTCCTCTTTCGGAATTCCACCTCAGACATACCAAGAAGCTACTGGAGAGAATCAGTTATTTGTCCAGCAAATTTCTGATGCAGATGACAGTCTGGAAAATATCTGAGTGGACTATGAACTGCACACACAAGACTATTTCACTGAGTTTGCTTGCTTGGACTTTACTGTATGAGTTGCACTTTATGGGTACAGTTGTTTGTTACTGATGGAATTTTTCCTGTCCCTTTATATTTTTTCCCCTAAATCAGGTATTTTGGCAGAGGTATTTAATGAGATGTACTCAGAGGTACTCAGTGAGTGGTTAGATTATGTTTAATTAAATCATCTGCATTAACTCAAGAGCCTTTACCAGTGTTTATCTGTGGGTAGATAAGAAGCCCAAGGTCTTCTGTTGGCTCCCTAGATAAACAAGCCATGTTGTAATTCCAAGAACCACCAAAAGTATACAAGGACTTTCTCTTCAAACCTAATCAATCACCCCAGCTCTCAACACTGACTTTTCACAAGATACCAAACACAGTGATAAATTTTAACACACACACCCCTTGAGCTATCCCTCTGTACAGACACCCATAACTGTGATGCAGCAGCATGGATTTTAATTAACTGTCTGATATCTGAGTGTGACCTTTTTCCTTTGTGCTCTCAGTCTTTGCCGCAACTTTGTATGGAGTCACTTTAAATAAACACCACTAAATTCTGCACAAGCACCAGGCAAGGTAAAGTTACACATGTTGCTGGTAGGCTTCAGACCATTTTTTCAGCACTCTGTACCTCTGTATTCCAGTGTTGTCCAAGAGAAGGATAAAAACCCTGGAGCTGCAGATGAAGTGCAACCTTATTGCCATCTTCAATACCTCCTATGGGAACTGGACACTGGACCCACACTCCTGGCCACAGGCCTGTAGGACACAAGGAAGAGTTAGTTATCCAGAAGGGCACACGAGCATGTGCCTCTCAGCAGGCATGTGAATGTCCCAAACATGCCAAAGCTAGCAACATTGCCATAGCCAAGCTGTGCTGGAGCTAAGCATGCACTTAAGAGCTTTGCTGGATGGCAGCCATTTACAGATGTACAATCAGTACAGAGACATGGAGGCAGAGACTTCCTTTCATGGGTCATCTGAATTCTCTTCCTGAAGACACATACTTGGTTATTTCAATTAGCATGTTTAGAAAACCAAATGCTCTTCTTCTGATTACATCTCAGACACTGGCATATGTGTAATTTTTCCTGGAGTCATTAATTTACCATGCTTCTTAAAGATTCAAGGCCAGACAAACACCTGAAAATGAAATGTAGAAAGTAGCTGGATTCTGATAGGACAGAACTCTTCCTGCTCCTGTCTGCCTCTTGCTTTATCCTTGATTTGTTTGAAGATGCTGGTGGGTGCTTGCCTGCATGTAATGATAACTATTAACAGCAGCTTGATGAATAAGAGAAGAGAAAGTGGAAAAGAAAACAATAGGAAAGGCATTAAGGGCACTAAGTCATTCTTTCTGGGATGGGCATTAGGCATATGTTCACTACTTCAGTCTCAGTGCAATCAAAGCTGTCCTGTGCCACTGCCAAAAACTGCAACAGGTGCCAGAAGATTACAGCATGGGTTAAATCCACTCTTCAGGCACCAGCTCAGGGACTGATCCAAATCCCAGGAGCCAATGAACATCTTCCCCCAGATGTCAACTGTTTTCAAATAGTTCCCCTCTTATTTACAGTGTGATGCTGGGGAGGGGCAGGGGGATAAATAAATTTGGCTGCCAGGAGGCAATCCTCTGATTTCACCACTGCCAGTCTGGCCAGGTGCCAAAATCATGTACAACCACTCAAACACATTTGTAAGGTAATTAATATTTTATATTCACAACAATAAGAGAGCTTCATTCACACGGAACTATTAAGACAGTTTCTGGTTCCATTCCTTCCAGCACATTACAATGACAACTCCATGCCAGCAGCAGCCACATGGCCTAAAGGTGGCAGGCTGGCAAGGATACTCTCTCTCAGCATTTGGCATCTAAACGCCTTGGCAAAGCCCTCAGCAGTTGTGCTTGGCTGCCTTTGGATCTGTCATGTGCTTGGGCTGCTGATAGCACGGGAGGGTGCTGGGTCCCCTGGGCACCATTTCACTTTAACACCTGTCTGATTCAGAGGAATGTGCGCACATGCAAAGTGAGATCCCTGCACAAATCCTCCCGCAGACCCAGAGCACATGCTCCATTTTTTACTGGAAGGGGTCGTTTCCTTAGAACCACTGTGCCTTCTTTTTTTTGTTGGGCTTTTTTTTCCTCCCCTCTCTTCTCCCCCCTCCTCTTTCCCTTCACATATCTGTATACAGCCCTTAGAGGGTCCTACATCCTGCCATGCATTCCACATGTGTTGGAGGTTTCCTCTGTGAACAAGGAATACAAAACATAGCCCTTTTGTATATAATGAAATCTCATATTTTACTGTGCTCATATAAAACCATTTCTTTGTGACTAAGACTCTTTTTATTTGTGACATTTTAATGATCTTCAAATGTTTGGTATAGATGAAAGGAAATTATTATTTCCACGTCACCTTGCAGTAATACTTTTTGATAGGCACCATAATTCCAATTAAATTGAGTAATAAGGGAGGGGGAAACCCTTCAAACATTTAAAGTGCCACTGAAGCAGAAATATTTTAGGGGAAAACATAAAAACAAGCATACATGCTTTACCACAAGCTACAAAATATCAGAGGAGCACAGATAAGAAAACTCAAAACCCTTTTTCCTCTGGGGACATTCAAACAAATGCAGACCATAAGAACGTGACACTGTACCCAACAAACACCACATTTTTGTGTCACAGAATTGGGGCTGACTTGGGCACAAATTTATTGAAATACTCCCAAGTCTGGTCCCTCAGAGGTACTGGTCAAAAGCACACAGCTACCACCCCAAGCTTGGCAGAGGCAGCTCCCGGGAGCTACAGCAGAGAAGTGCGTTGAGATGTTGCAGAGCACCTCCCCAAATCCCTGCCTGTCCCAAGCACTACCCCCATGAGCCTGCACTGGTTCCTCTGGTACATTCTGACACCTTTGAGCACGGTTATCTTTGGGTCAGACACCCTGAAGCCTGTGAAACACACGCAAGCCTTGGGCTGCTAAGCTCACACCACAAAATAGCTGCTATCACCCGCTCTGGAGGGAAGGCTCCACGTGCCCATCCCACCCCAGCTGGAACATCCACACACAGGCCACAACCCCCGTGTCCCCCTCAAGCCATGCCCTCTGCCTGTCACCTTGTACTGTGGTTTTTGCTTTGTGTCAAGCTCAGGGCCCACACACAGCAGCCAAGGCATCCCTGTTCTAGCACAGAACACAAACCCTGCTGGCTGCACGTAGTATGTATCTATCAGTACTCCTGTGTTTACCCACATGAGCTTTGCTTTTCTAAAGTAAATTTTTTTAAAACTGTTTTGAGGGAGCCGATTTTTGTTGTTTTGTTGGGTTTTTTTAACCTTCTTGAACAGTTCTTCACTATTCAATCAGGAAAAAAAAACCCCAGCTTCTCTCCCCCTCTCCTCTGATACATGTTTTCTTCAGAATCCTAGGGCAACATGCAGGATGGACACTTGGACCATGACAAATTTAAGATCCAGCATCTTGGAGGCTTTCCTGGCCACAAGCCATACTTTTCTGGAATGGAAAAAACCTTTTTAATAAGGCATTTTCAGTAAGAAATTCACCATTTAACCCTGGGGAGGTAAGGAAATACTCCAACTTAAAGTTATTATTCTGTTGCATATAAAAATGTTATTTTAGATCATTTTTAGGACTTGCTGTAATGGCATTATTTTCCTTTTTTTTTTTTTTTTTTTTTTTCCCATGACCTGGGCAGTGAATTTCATTGTGATTAAAGCACCTGGCTTTTGGAGCAAGGGAGACAAAAAGTAAGTACCAAATAAACATATAAAAATCTCAAGCAACATTCCTGGAATAGTTCTTCTGTAAAGTGCATGGCATGTTCAGAACACATGATTTCCTAGTACAAGGATTTATTGGCTTCACTGCTCAGTGTGATCATCTCAGATTCATGCCAAATAAACCTTCTACATCATACTGACATTTTATTTTTCATCTCTGGCTACACCTACTCTTTCTAAAAATCAAGTTCCCAGCTCCTGCAGGATTTCCCAGGCTGAATGCATGTTTTATTATTTTCCCTTGAAAATGATAACCTAGAAGACAGTGCTGCATGTTACTCTTGGCAACTAAATTAGAAAGGAGTAAGTACATGATTTCAGAAGATGCAACAAAAGAACAAGAGCCAGGGAGGAGGCTTTGCCTCCATCAGGTTCCTGGCACCTTATTTTGGCAGCATCCCAGTGCCAGATACCAGGAGCAGACTTGTTCTCACACGAGTGCCAGTCAGAGTGAACCCTGGGACGAGTGCACCCTAAAGCATGGCTTGTATGTAAGTCATGTGGAAGACCAAGGAAAGGAAAAAGAAACTGATGTCAAAGTCAGAAAAGCCTGCAGTTTCAACTACATACACATAGGTTTCTACATGGACAAACCTTGCCAGGTGTTTCCTTATCATAACCCACTTCGCCCTGTTAACATTACTAACTTAACCAAATCAAATCCCGACCATTTCCCCATTTTAAACTTAATGAACTTTCTCAGATTTATGCATTTTTTCAGCATGCAATGTAAAATCAAGAGCTTCTTCATGAGCACATGTCTGACTGGGAAACTTATTTTTTTTTTCAGAACAGTTACTGTGCCATGACACAAGGGTAGAACACTGCTTTAAAGGGCTGCTGACTCTGGACAATTTACATGCTAATTTCAGAAATGATTCCTCCTACATTAAATAAGGAGCTGAGGAATGTTCCAAAGGTCTAGACAGACCATGCCATTAACAGATTGGGTAAATCAACATTAATACTGCCCACAGCATATTACACCGTGTGAACTTTCTTCACTGCCCACACTTTACTAATTTTAGTTCCACGTGGTTCCTCAGCTGACTGGCCAAAATATAAACTACACCAGCTCCCTAAAGCCTCCCTGTGCCCATCTTGACCTTGGACTTGCCTTTAATATTAAACTTGAGAAAAAAATCCTGATTGGTCACACTTTTTAATTCAGGGTATGTTTATAAATGGTTTATAAAGGGTTAATAATGATTAATAGATTATGAAAATGTCAAAGAAGCATAGACAACTATAAACACTAAGAAGAGCTGTTTGGCACCCAATACTAACTGATCAGCCATCTAGAACATACATTCTAGCCCAAACTCCATCAGTGTGAAGGCCAAGTCTGGCAGATAATTCAAATATCTTCAAGCTTGTTTGAGTATTGACAAGTTCTCCAGCACTTATTAGCAGTATTCTCAGGCTGTTATTAAAGTACAAGACAAATCTGTCTCTGAGTTTATACTTTGAATAAACAAGCTGTTATAAAACCTTAGACTAACAGAAAAATTTCCAGTTTTTATTTTACTTTCAATAAAAATGATCTTTACACAATTTCTCATATGTTATATGTAATGCTAATAACACAGAATTGAAAAACTCAAAATGCATGCAGCAAGCATCACTAGATGGATCACAAAGTACGAAGATCAATTGACTTTTTAAAACTCCTTCTTTTCCTGTATCTCAGCTTAATAGCTACACTGCTGAAACAAGGCACTGATGAAAAGCATGATGCTGAGTCTAAGTGTTTAGCTATCACAGAAAAAAAATTTAAATCACACTTGGGATGATATTTTGGGTTTAGAAATAAATCAGCATGCAAAGCATTTACAGCATTTTGTGTAATATCAAGATATGATGAGCTCTTGCAGTGTCACTTACTGGTAAACCCTAAAGCAGTAAATACTGTCAGGTACCTTCACATGGCAAAAATCTGATTTCTCTGCAACTGAAGTTATAGCTGTTGATAGGTTTTTCTTTCTTACACCCTCACCTCCCTCCCTTTTTTTTTTTGTTCCTACTTAACTGAGGATTATACCGAATCTATGTAAATGAAAATCTCATCACTTTCTTAACAGACATTGCAACACTTTGGGGGTGCAGAACTGAATATTAAGTCAGAAGAGACTGGGCAGGCACCTCGTCTCATTGAATTCAACAGCTGAACTTCCACGGAGTGCCAAGGGATTGAATTAGGTCTGCTTATGGTGTGGGTGCCAGCAAACTCTTTGTGCTTCATCACACACACCCCCCTAACCAGTCATTGCACTAGGACTTAATTATTTCATAGGAGCCACCTCTTAGCAAACTACAGCCAGGTATGGAGTGAGAAAGCCTTCCAAAAACCAGTGCAAGCAGGACCTCAAGACCTGACCCAGGTCACACAGCAAGAACATGCTTTGCTACACCTGAGACACCCCAGCCAAATGGCTCCTGATAATGATCAATGGTGGCAAATTGGCAGCCAGGCTACTGGAAAAGTTCCAAGCTTCACCTTCCAGCTACAGGAATGAAGAGGATGTAAGTGAATGTGATCTTTGGCCAAGACCTGACCCAGGTAATAAATACATCACACACAGCAAGAACATGCTTTGCTACACCTGAGACACCCCAGCCAAATGGCTCCTGATAATGATCAATGGTGGCAAATTGGCAGCCAGGCTACTGGAAAAGTTCCAAGCTTCACCTTCCAGCTACAGGAATGAAGAGGATGTAAGTGAATGTGATCTTTGGAAGGGAAATGTACATTGTTTCATTGCTGTGGGAAAAATGCTTAATACCCAAATGTTTCCTTATGCTTCTATGTGTCCTTATGCTCTGTGGAACAGAGAGAACCTGAAGAGGCTTTATAACTTTTGCATCAAAACCTAGTGACAAGAATGTTGCTAAATATTTAAACAGGTATTCTTCCTGAGAAACCACAAGTGAAGCTCATGCAGATGTCTGCTCTTGAGTACACATAAATATATGTGCAAAACATCCTATGCTTCTCAACAGGAAGGAAATCATTCCTGATCAGGGCTTATCCAGAGGCTCAGACTCATCCCAGTGCACCCAGTTTAGAGCCACCTTTCTCCCCTCCTTTCTCAGTCTTTTACCTCAGCTTCCTTCCAACATCCTTTATCTCCTGTGAAGGTTCAGCCAGATCCTTTCCTCCACCAATCCTCTTAGTTTCCCCCAGAACATACCTTATCTCAACAGGAAAAAAAAAATCCACTGGAATTAATGTTATTTTATTATATCTTTACTTCTCTCTATGGCTCTCTCCTCATGCTGCCTTTTTAGGT
Organism: Passer montanus; assembly: GCF_014805655.1. NCBI lineage: Eukaryota > Metazoa > Chordata > Aves > Passeriformes > Passeridae > Passer > Passer montanus. The sequence continues at coordinate 6,472,677 of NW_024370374.1, read as the reverse complement.
TAGTTTCTTTATGACAGGGATTAGTTATTGTTCTGTGTACTCACACACTACAGGCTGGATCTTAACCAGCCTCAAGGCACTACCATAAGAAACTGAGAATAAAAAGAGACTGCCTTTGCCCTAGGTAAATGCTCTCCAGAGTGATATCAAACATATTTTTTCCATTTTTGCAAAAGGAACCCCAGAAAGCACATAACAAACATGCCAAACATTATAGAACCTATTTCCCCAGTTCTTTTGAAAAATATGTATTTTAAACAATTTCTATAGCATGAAATGGAATTACATTTATTCTGTGCATCTCTGAAATATTAAACCAAGGTGGAAATTTTATTTTTGAGTGTTGTTCATGTATCTTTTCAGGGTACTTAGGAGTAAATTTTACCTATTCAGAATTACCCATTTCTTTTTATTGAACTACCTGAATACAATTAGAAGAACATTCAAATTGCAAAAAATTTTCCTATGAAAGACCATAATTTTATATAGAAATATTTTAAACTACTCAGGAAAACACCCACAAAAACATTAAAGAATTGATTCTGAACATGTTTGGCATCAAAATATTTTTTTACTGATAATTTTACAGCAACCACGTACTTCGTTTTCTCAGTGGCAAAGCTCTTGAAAATCCAAGAGGTTAGGCTATAGGTATGTTGCCAATCTGTGTTTATCATAGAATCCCAGAATAGTTTGGGTTGGAAGGCACCTTAAAAATCATCTCATTCCAAGCTCCCTGCTTGGAATGAGGTGGATCTAGGAGCCAACAGTCAGCCAAGGCTTCTGTGGAGACATCAGTTTCAGATCAAGATGGGCCATTACAGCCACCTTATCTAATCATCATCCCTCACACAGATCAGAAACCATCAGGCAGATCTAAAAAGCTCAAAACTGCACATTCCAGAAAGGCATCCACTTGGCAGCTCTGCAGTAAAGCAGTAATGCTTCAAAATGCCACACTTCCTTGAGAAGGGACATCTGACAATTTTGCTGTGAACATTACTCAGCTCTGGAGAGGATGGACCTCCAGGCTCTGCAAGGCTTGCAGCCCATAACTTGCATTCAGATAGCACAGAGTGACAAACTCTGGTTTGTGGCAGGAACAGCATAGTTTGAGTACTTCAGCTGTGAATTCAAGCTAAATTAAATAGGTGATCAATCCTTCAGCCCTCTGCTGGTGAATTGAGGGAAACAGACAAAATGATTGAAACACTATTTTGTGAACGATACATAATGATTTCCTTTTATGTAGGGCTACATGAAATTCCGGAGGTCTCCGGTACTCTGGAAATGAGGGTAAACCCCTAATTTGTAACAAAGCATCCAAAAAATGCATTGAAGGTTTTGATGATTTCAGGTGCCCTCCTTCACAATGGCAGTAGCTTCTCTCCTCTTTGTTTGCTCAAGAATTTGTATAGGGCCTTTCCTAATTGCACATTCTGAAGCTTTCTAGCTAAAACAAACTTTCATTAAAATGGGCAAGTCATTGAACCCAAAATTCAGCCTTTTAAACATGTGAGATTTGGATGCACTTTTGCGAAATCCACAGCAGATCTAAAGACACCTCCAGAAACTCCTGCCAGTGTTACTAACAGAAATGGCTTTTGGTTGCAGTCACTGAGGGTAAGGGCTGTACAGTCAGTGCTGACCTTACAGATCCTCATGTTATTTTGTTAACGCAATGGTTTTATGCCTCTTGGAGATTCGCCCTAAGATACATCCTTTGAAACAGGTATATGTGGAATTATCAGCCTGCGAACTGCCCTTCTCCGCCCACTGGAAATGATCAAGTATCTTTGACATGGGGAAGCTGAACTGGGAGGAAATGGTGGCTATCCTCTTGAAGTAACCTCTAGAGAAGATGAGGATGTCATTGCAAACTTGTGGGAAAACCAAGTTTTCCCATTGTCAACATGCAAAATAGGCACAGGACAACAAGCACCATGATTTTTCTGCGGTCAGGTTGGCAAATCCTTGAATGTGAAGAAAATGAAAGCCAGAGGCAGTGTGTTCCAAGGAACTATTAATTAACTAAGGGTTATAAAGCTGAGATTTAGAGAGCTGACTCCTCAAAGAGACAGAAGCAGCACAGAGCCTCGAACAGAACATGAAACTTCAGTATTAGAACTTCAGTATTTCTCTAATAAAGTAAGTTTTTCCAGTATCAGCATCTTTTCTCAAGCAGTGTCTTTGTCCAAAAGAAAATAAGAGAATTCTGCTACATATACTGCAGATGAAAAAATGAGAACATTCCCATTAGTCACCAACATTCTCCTCCACCATAAATTCCAAAGCGGCTTCTAATCAATTCCCTACAAATATAAAGCTCAGATGTTATTTCTACCATCACACTATCACTGATGACTGCATTCCTAGGTTAGACATTAGTGCCAAAGTGGGGTATCCTAAGAGTGTGTACATTTGACCTTCAGTACCACAATTCCCATCATTTCCTGTCTACCACCTTAAAGTTCTACAAAAGGTACACAAAGCATGGAAGCAAATAATGGAACACTGCACAAAGGGACATTTCACCCATGTATAAGCAAATAAAGACAATCCCAGAGCTGTGTGGGTGCAACAACTAACAAGGGAATAACTAACAAGAGAAAAATTCAGGAATTAAGTCAATTCACTGTAGTTAAATCACTGCAGACAGAACCAAGGTGACCTAATGTAATAATTTCATTACATCCGGTCCAAATACAAAGAACCTTCCTATGACAGAAGAGGTTTCTTTTCTCACATTGATTCTTGCACAATTTTCCAAGCTTTTCAAGACAAGGGACATCTGATGTCTTAGTCACTACAAGTTGAGACATCAGTCCAGAACCTTTTGCAGTAATTGGAACAGTCAAAATAGCAATATAATTTTAGACATACCTTTCTTCATAGAGTTCCCAACAGTACTCACGTGTGATATAAAAATAGGCTTTATTAAGCTCCGCAGGAGCCAAAAGCCTTTATTCCTTGAAGAGGCCATATGCCACCAGCAAACAGAAGTTTAGGGTTCCCAGGGACCTGGGATCCAGAAAACCCACCTTTTATTCATGCAAGATCATAACTTTTGGAGATACAGAAGAAAGCACTGAATCCTGAGCTCGGTGAGAGCTTCAAAACAGAGCAGCACTTGTTCAGAGCTTGTTCTTGTTTCTGTGGACTGTGGGTCTTGGGACTGAACCAAACAAAAATCAGTGTAGTTCAGAAAAACCTCAGCATTACTAAGGCAAGATCTTCAGGCCAGACAAGGGTTGGTACCTGACATTCAGTGCTCAGTAAGAGCAGTGAACCACAGAGGTCCCTCCCTATTTCAGGGACAAACAATTCCCAAAGCCAGCCTGTCCCTGATGCCTGAAGAAAGTCCATGGGGACAGTTTTAACTTTCTTATTCCCAGGAGAAATAGCAAAAGAAAGATGTTAAATTCCTTCCAGTCACTGAGTTTCCACATTTGCAGCGACATTGCCCATAAAGTAGGAGATTGATGGCATTTCCATGGTGGTGACAGCAGAATGGGCAGTTGGAAAGTAAGAGATTTACTTACAATAGCAGCAACTCACAAACAATTTTTAAAAAGCTAGCAAACAAAGATGTAAGTCCATAAAGGAAACAGGCACGTTTGTATGTATGCCTGCTGCAGTTTGTGTTCTCTTAAGGCCATGACACAATCCTTTGTGTGAGCTACATGGTGAGGTGTTAAAGGAAAACACAAAATGAAGAAAACCAAATGCTCTACCTCTTCACCAAAATGAACACACCCAAAACACTCTTAGCTCCTAGATCCACATATAAGACAGATTTTTAAAGCCTTTCAAGCACTATCTACATTATCCAAAAAGGCAAACTCATGCTGAAGAATAAATAAGGAGAGGTTAGCTTCTTCCTAAAAGGATAACAAATACTGTCCTGTTTGTAATATTTTTACTACAGAAAACAAAAAATTACTAATAAAAACTATCACTTTTTCTGGCAACATTCACAGATCCACTTGATTCTTTCCAGTAGAAAAATTAATTAAGAACTTTTATATGCTTTTAGTCACACCAGCTCCAAGAAGTACTTCTTGGGAACAAGCTTGATCTGCCAGGGATATAGGATCTAATCTGGGAGTTTGTGGTTGCAGTCATCACATTAGAGCTCCTCACTCACTATCACAGAGCAAACCTCACCTGCAGACACATAGATTTATGTTTACATGCATATGCATGTTTATATATAAATATATATATTTTTACATACATACAGACATATAGACACATGAAAACACACTTTTGGAGAGAAATTTTGTGTCTCAAACACAAAAGGCTGTCTCACCATAAATACCATTCTGAGATCTCATCTGTAGTTACCTCTACCACAGACATGCAGAACACTGCAAGTCTTTCTAGCTTTATTTTCCTGGGATGCCATGATAAGTGGTTGTCCTGGCTTGTAAAGACAGTGGTAAATGCTCTGCTGCCACCCAATGACGTTTCCTGGGACTGTTCCTTTCCCAAGACCCTTTTCTCCTACTCTACAACAAGGTTAAAAAAAAATCAGGTTAAGTTAAAGGCAGCACTTAGAGCTGGAGCACTTTGCATACCTGTGGCACCTTGGCCTCTGGGAACACAGGACATCACCACCTCTCCTCACCTGTATGCAAATGGCCCCAGTCCTTTTCATCATTCCGCCAACAGCGGCAAAACTTTATCTGAATTCCCAGTCACAAAACCATCGTTGTGCAGTGGCAGTTAATTTTTACTGGTTTACAATGTACTTTCCTGTGCACAAGAGATAATTCCAGCTAAGCACAGCAGACCTTTCACACAGCTATTATTACGCTTTATAGGCCATCAAAGCATTGATTTCGCAGCGCTGTGTCAGTGCCAGACACGCTGACTCCCCGCACTGTTTTCATTGCTCAGTTCCTTTCTTCACCCTCCTGACAAAGCGCAATTTGTTTTAGTCCTCACTACTACGTCTAAATTTAGGTTGCTATGCCGTATAAACACAAGTGGTAGCCTGTCAGGTTTAAGTGAAAAAGGGGAAATGCTGTAATGTGGGTCTTTAGGGTCACCCCACCTATTTAATTAAGTCCTCAAAAGTTTGAACACTTCAGCTTTCCTTGCAGTAAAAATAGACATTTGTATAGTGCCAGTTTAAGGAAATGCAAGAAACTAGGCAAGCAATTTTTGTCAATATGTATTTGCACACAAGAACAAGCTGCTCAGTTCTGAAGAACCTGTCCAGAATTCTAGGCAACAACATGTGCATCTGCTCAAATTAGTATAATTTAACATTTGTCAGCCTAAAGTATACAATGACTTACTTTAAAATGTAGTTTACATTATCAGTTATCAACTTGAGCTGATATAAAAGACTCTGACTGCTCAGGGGTGAACACTCAGTTAAGAGTTTATTGTCACAGAGGAACCACAAGTACAGTTTTAAAGGAAGCCCAGCAGTTCTTGGTTTATTTTCACCTATTTCATTACTATTCTTGTTTTGGCACACAAGATGTAGTAGGATGTTCCTCTCACCAGAACATACAGGTTGTAGAATAATACACTAAAAACTGAAAGGAAGGAAGTACTAACTTCTTTCCCAGTAAGCATCTACAAGAATATTTGATAACTGCATTAAAAGACATAAGTTATTTCCAAAACATTCCGTCCACTGCTGCTCTCTGGGATTCTAAAAGATCAGAGATTGTTTTGAGGCTCATTAACAGTTAATGGTATTTAACTATGAGACAAAAAAACCCCTGAATGTGGCACTTTATAAGAAGTGCTACTTTCTTACCCTTACATTTTCATACTCCAAGCACAGTGCAGAAGTGTTACAGATACAAACATCTTGGTACAAACAGATATGTATTACTGATAATTCACTGCCTCAAAACATACCTTTTTATGTTTTGCCATTAAAAAACAAAACCTGAATGTATTCCAACCCCCTTGATTCAGGCCCCAGCACTTAACTATGCTGAGAATGTTCCATTAAGTACATCCAGAAGTGCTGATCACACAGCCCAGCCTGCACCGTCAGTCTCAGATGGGGGCTTGAACTCCCTCTGCTGGCTAAAGCCACAGCTAAAGAGTTAAGAAAACCTCTCACATCCAAAAAAAGTACATAAAAACTTTAAAAAATAAAAGAAATATAATCTTTATCTCATATTCAGAGATTTTCATCTTTTTAGTTGTTGGCATCTCAAAGCGATCTTGCAGCACCTGAAAGGAAAACTCCTGACCTCCACTGTTTGTTGCTCCCATGAAACACTGGTCTGTGCCTGGGAAGCTCTGCAAGTGAGTCCTGCACAATTTCCTTCTTAAGCACTGCCAACAGATCACAAAGAGGACAGTAACTGTGATCAAATACTAATCAGTCTGTACAAAAAGGAGAACTTCTAGAAAAAATACACCATCAGAGTAGCAAATTAAGATGTATTTTGAGAAGGACCAAAATTACAACTTCAGGTCAAATTTACTGAGGAGAAAGGTCTACTAGAGGTAACAGAGTGGCAAATGGGGTTCAGTCCCCAGTTCTAGGAGAATTTTTGTGCTCATTTTCTTCACTGGAAAGTGTTCCTTCTCTTTATCTATCTCAATTTTCAGAGAGAGGATTTCTGCCCCAAAGAGCCTACAGAGCAGATTCTGTGCTTTCTGTAATACGTCAGATAATCCAGTTTTTTAAAATTCTTCCAAAATTATTTTGAGAGCATTGTGTCTGACCTACCACTTCCTTGCATGGGAGTATTAATTCCTACATCACAATTAAGCAGCCAAGAAGATATTGTACAGTCAGAAGGACTGTAACAGCAACCCTACAAAATGACCTGAAGCATAAGTGGCAAAGCAGCCTTTGCTGGTCGGAGGGCTCCATTAACCCCACTGGTAAGCCCAGCTCAAATGGTAGTATTTAACACATATTCTACTTAAGCCAGAACACCACCACAAGTGGGATTCAGACACGCATTGACGGGTCACAAACCTTTCAATCCAAACCTCAATTTTATCTGTGTGGGATTGGGATTTAAATCTGCTTTTCCTCATTTAATGCGCTGGATGTGGTCCTCCCCCAAACACCTGGTCATGAGTGTCTGGTGAAAAGCCAGGTAGCACCTCTCTGTGCAGATCAGAAACAACACACATGAAAATTCAGTGCAGAACTGCACGTGAGGCGCCTCAGACGTGCATTTCGCAAGGTCCACCTATACAATGCAGCTATGTTGCAGCCTGAGTAGCAGCTGGTAGGGTCCAGGGTAAAGAAGCAAAAAGGGCCTTTGCATGGTACCCACAGATGCTTTATTCAGCTGCCTGGTAAGATGTTCAGGTCCAGAGCACATACACATGGATGGTGCACGTTTCTCTCTCCCGAGGGGTTGGGTGGTGAACCTGGTCTCAGGGCAGCACCAAGACGAGGGTCAATCAGGGAACAGGGAGTGGCTCAGGGACATAGAAGAGGGAAAGGAGCCAGTGGGGTCAAACAGCTTTGAGGGGAGCTTCTTGTGCCTCCCTAACTTAGGGGATGCCCCCCCAGGGTACTCACACATATGAGCCTTAGGATATTTAAGCCTGAACTCAAACTTTCCTCATACCTTGTCACCCTGTTCTTTTAAGTAGTTCTAAGCCTTCTGATGTTTACATTCTTGTAACGAACTTTCTCACAGGCTTTATGTAAATAACTTTGTGTTTTGCATTCTTTTATGGAGGAGGAGAAATTTGATGTCCAGTGTCATTGGAGAGGTGGCACTGTCATCCTCCAATCCACTGTCACTTTTGTAAATCTGTAAATGTTGGAGTCAGAATTAAACTTCCCGTCTTTTTTACCTTGGAAATTCCAGTGTCCTCGTCATTGTATTTCATGTCCTAGAGCGACAATACCTCACTTTCCAATGTCTACACAATTAGGAAGTAGAGGATCCTGCCTTACAGATCTCTAGAGGACTGCATCAGGGTCATTCAGGAGATGAGAAGAGAACCAAGGGCTTTGGAAAACGTCAGAGGCAAAAGTTAATAGTCACTGTGGAGGGTCTCAAATAAGCAGATGTTTCAAACATGTGCCTAATTTTAAAGTGCTGAGTTTGATGGCAGTAGATATTACAGTGGGCACCAACCCAAGACAGAGCTAAGGAGCAAAGGCTAGTGGACAAAACAGGAAGAAAAGCAGAGCATTAGAAACATTTTTTCACATGCTCTCTTAGTCTGTGCAATCTACCCCAGGGAGGCCTCAGCAAACAAGTTAACTTCAGACCTCAATTACAACATGTGGGCAACTTTATTGCCCAACAAAAAGTCCATTAGACATTTATAATCTCATTTTATTAAATTCTCCTACTTGTGATATTTACTATGGGGTGTGTATGTGTGTGAGGTTAATACAAAAATCTATATTTGTATATTAACAAGATTAAAAGCTCACCTGCGTGGCAGGTGTTGCTGTGGGCCACGTGCTTGGATTATGGATTAACCAACTCCTATCAAAAACTGGGGTCTATCACCAAATCCAAAGCAAGGAAGGCAGGTGCTTTTCCTGCTGATTATCTTGCTGAGGGCTCTGATTGAATTGTATTAGGAAAGAATAGCTTTGTTTCCTTCTTGAAATCTGACAACAGAAAGAGAGGGGTGACACCTCACACAACGCAGTGAAGATTAAAGGACAACCTATTCCTCTATGGCCCCATCTGCTGGCTACTTTGATCTAAGTTTTTTTCTCTGAGCTTAACACCTTCACCTTTGACTTCACAGGGAACTTTTTGGAGGCATTTTCCTATTGCAATTATCCAAGTCTTTTCAGAGAAACCACCCATTATCCAGGACGCCGGGAACTGAACATTTGTAGTTTTGGTGAAATACAAGATTACTCTCACTGGTATTGAACAGGTATGGGAAGACTCAAGTTTTACTTTCTAAGAGCAGTACTTATTAAAAAAAAAAAAGAAAAAAAGAGCACTGTCAGCAGCTCAGCATATCATGTGAGGAACCAATTCACTCCTAAAGGCAAGGAGACTTAACATAAGGCAGTAGGGGCCAGACTGGCTTCCCAGCTCACTCTAGAAGGATGCTCCTTGTACAAGGCCATGGTTACACCACCACCACCACCCAGCTCAATGCGACAGTGTTAGTTTTGCAGCAGACACAAAACAGCAGTTCTTTTCTGGGAGCTAACAAATCCAGTCTGCTTTTAGCCAGAAACCTACACTATAACCCTAATTTTAAGCATAAAAATCAAAATCCCTTCAGGTCTTACCTAATGTGACAGGCTGTGTAACACAGTCCTTAAAATCAAATTGTAATTTCTGCATCCAGCCCAGCAACCTGTGGTTGTACTAGAGGTTGTATTTCACCTTACACAGACACACACACCTGATAGATAGCAGAACTTGGTCTTAAAATGCACTCAATTTTCTCTTTTGACATGAATCTCCACCCTCTTAAATGCTGATGATCCTTTGCCAGTGAGACTCTGCAGGGCAATTGGCCTCCTAGGCCGTTTTCCAAATTCAGTATTATGTTACAAGCGCTCACCAGCTCTGAAAAAGACTGTTTAGTCACCTCCAAGAACAAAATACAAGAAGTACAAAGGAAGATGAGGCTAAAAGCATTTTTGAAGTATGTTTCAGGTCTGACAGAAGGCTGGAGCTGTTGCTTAGGGTGGTCATCCTCTATTTTTCCTCTCGTTTGTACAGCTGAAGTAGTGACTTAATAACTAGAATCTATCAGTTTCCTTACACTTACCAAACTTCCTGCACATGTGCTAGCCTCAGCTCATCCCTACTACATATTTATAAATAAGATGGCAAACCAGCAATAGTCCTCCCCCCTCTTTGGATAAGATAGGAAATAAGTAGATTTAGAAGTTTAGAGGTTCCAGGACTTTTTTTAACTTTTAAACAAAGTAAAAAAGTTATATACAAGAATAAGCAGCAACAAAATTGTAAACCCATTGATGTAGAAAAGTCAACATCGTCTCCTAAACATTTGAAGCTCACATCTGGTAAAAAAAAAAAAAAAGAAAAAGAAAAAAAAAAAGAAGGCAGCATTGTGTGCTAGCAAAGGCAGTGAGCAGGGACTGCAGGTTTTATTCTTAACTCTCCCAGGGATTTCAAGAGCTTGGCTGTGGGCAGATCACCAAATATCTCAGCTGATCATCTACAAAATAAGGATAGCAATATTTTCCTATCCCAGCAGGATGTTTTCAGAAGAGTGCTTGGGAGGTACTCAATGCAGTGATGGGGTCCATGAAAGTCTCTGCACAGAACAAAGATAACAACTGCTCCACTGGTTAATGGGAAAAAGATGACAGACTGTTACAAGGAATTTCTAGTATTAAAGGACAAGCTACAATTGCCTCTAGCTTACAGTTAAGAAATTCAGCATCAGTGAACCATTCTTTTATACAATTACTGTGGATAAATTTAAGCATAGGACTAGACAAGAAAATAATATCAATAAACTACTTCAGTGGCTGGAATGCCATATCAAAGGCAACATCTAGGATTTCTCTTACAGTGGGTAAACATACATTGTTCATGACAAAAACATCCTTTTGCTTCCTTTGGCAAACAAGTTCATAGATGATGGAGGTAAATGCATACCACAGTTTTTCCTTGAGGATTGCAACAATTTTAGTTAACTAAGACACTTTTGAAAAGCATTTATTATGCCTTGTGACTCCATTTTATAGTGTTGAAGCCCTCATATTCTCTGTGGGACACACTGATAGGTGGTTTTTCCAGTGGTTTGCTGGACATATCCCCAAGCACTTAGTATTTGAAAAATGCCAGCTCAGCCTTGAGGTTTTGGGGTTTTTTTTTCTGACCATCTTCTTTCACTTTATGCTGGGAAAATTGTAGCTCTACAAATATAGAAGAGGTTTTGAGTTCACAATGAAATATGAACTTAAATTTTAAAGAAGTCTGATGATCTGGTGTTTATTCCTGAATTTGCAACAGATTTCCTGTGACCTTAACTTCATTACTTAGATGCTTCATGATCTATTTAATTTTTTTAAAAAGAGAGTGTATGTCTGGAGGGTGCAGAAAGGAAATAAAGAAAGGCTTCAGATTCTACTCTGCCTTGCATCCAGGGAAACATCAGACCTATTTCAATTAACAAAATTAATTTTTAATCATCATTACCTTTGGTAAGGTAAGATTCTGTAATATTAAGGTTAATTACTACATCTTTGCTTTTCCTAAGGTTTTCTAGCTTTTCCTAGGATTTATGCTGCATCAGTTCCCTGAATTAATTTACCAACCAAAGTCTGAAAGAAGAGCTGAAGTGTGAGAGGTATGAACGTCATGTATTTTGTGACATCTGGTAGCAGGCAGAGCAGAGCGCCCAAACTACGTGTCCTCATCAAGGGAAAAATCAAGTTATCCGACCCATCTGGCTTGTCAGTGAGCCAACACAAACTGGGAGAAGGGCAACACATGCCTTCTTCTTGCCCAAAAAGCTAAAGGATTTAGAAATGAGATGAAAGGAAACCCAGCAGAGTGAATTGCATGGAGAACTACGGGGAGCCAGTGCAAGGCCAAGTATCAGCAATGCAGCACACACAACTCAAGCTCATCTTTCTGTGTATAATGGGAAGTTGAAGGAGCATAATTTTGTTTTTGCTACGCCTACTTGTACAACACTTGCACACTGTAAATATTTGTAAGCCATTAGACCAAACAAAAGCTAGGTTTCTTACAGCCAGGGGAATTCTTCTTGGTGAAAGCACAGAGAGGTGGGCGGGACAGGATCTCAGAGCAGCTGAGCCACCACCACGCAAGGGCAGGTTCACAAACATCCAGACAAAGCTGTAGCAGGCGCCTGTCAAATCCCTCCTGAAACAGCTCTCGAGCAAAGAGGACTCTGCTCCCTCCCAGACAGAGTGCTCAGAGCTAGGGAGCAGCCTCAAATCCAAACTACAGCTTCTCCTACAACCAGCACACAGCAATTACAAAGCATCAACTCTTCACTCCTCTCAGCCATTTGCATATTTGAGTATTGTTTTAAAAAGTATTTGTCTGTCTCTTGTTGATCTGAACAAATTGTTTACTCTAAAGTTCTCCTAAACTCACACCTTTCATATGTCTTAAGACCTCTGTTATTGTCCTGTAATAAACACCTTTCCCCAACAATTTATTTTAAAATGCAGGGCCCAAAATGGACAGAGAGAGATACAAAGGGAAGTACTATTACAAGTTACAGCAAATTATCTTTTGATGTCTTTCAGATACTGGTTGTTCATTCAATTTGCATTACACTATCAGCCCCATAATATTTGTCTCCTAATACTACTTTTTCCCTGCCATGTACTGGTAAATTGTAACACAGCATATTTATCTCAAATTTTATTTCACTAATTTTGGTGATTTCCCCCAGTTTATCAAGGTCATTTTGAAACAGGGTCAAATAGAGTGCATTGCTTAGAGATGGACTACAAAGCCAATTTTACCCCTCAACCCTTGAACTCCAAATTATTCCTACCTGGAATTCAGAAAACAAATGGTTCTGTGTATTTATAACAACTTCAGATTAAATCAAAACCAGCTGATTTCTGGAAAGCTCCCAAGAGTTATATACACTTTTAATTAGACAAAAATCTAGTGGAAGAGAAAAGTCATTAAAACCTACACGGACAACATAGGCAAACAGCTATTTTTATTTTGTTTTCAATAAAACCCTAAGGCAGAGCACTGGACTGACTGGATCTGATGAAAGCACGATGTTAAAGCTGGGGTAACACCCTGTATTACTCCTGTTATACAGGCAAGTGAAAAGATAAACCATCTAGCAAGGTAAGAGATAGCTCTGATACATGAGGTGAAGGTAACTAATCTATACCCTGCACCATTTTCCTATAGGCCCTCTTTTTTATTCTAGCTTTGTATGTCCTTTTTAATTTTTTTTCTGCACTTTAAGAAATGTTGGAAGGATGCAAACCAATATTCCCCAAAATGTGTCAAGTTCATACCTGAGTGTGTCTGTGAGGTTCATCACTCTATTTCTGTATTTTTACCAAAAGAATCAAAAACACTTTAGCTGAACCCTTCCTCTCCCTCCACTCCTAAATCTTTAAGCAATAGAAATTCATAGCAAATCAGGAAGGAAAAAAAATACATAAGGAATCTTAAATTAGCCTTAATTAAGTGATTAAGATCTTCCTTCAGAAGCTAGAAAAATCAGGTCCTGATTTAATAACACAAGGTGATCTTCTCTTTGCTTTGGCTTTCACCTGCTCCACCTAAGCATCTGCAACAACCATTGCCAGACGCATCTGTTACGGAACTGATTTTGTTCTGTCCTTAATAAAACCCCACCATCTTCTAAACCAAACAAGCTACCAAAGAATACCACAGACTCTGCTAAATTACGTGCACAATGTGCCCCAGCGGAAATGCTGTGAGAATGTTTTTCCACCGGTCTCTTGGGGAAAAGAGAGTTGAAGAAATACCTGGTTTGTAGAGATGGAAATGCAAATGAAGGTCAACCTGCTCAAAACCATCCATGCTCAGTTCCAATGAGGTTTCACCTTAAAACTGGGTGTACCAAGTACCTAGAGAGGATGATATGTGCCTCCGGAATTGGAAAATAACAGAGCAGCATCCTTTAGGTCTGCATTTTGAAACCAAGCATTTTGAAACCAAGCACTTGCACGTAACCTCCATGGGCCCAGCCTTTTACTGGCAAAAACAATGGGAACAGAAATGTGTGGCACTGCAGAAAGCAGTAGCAAGGGAAAGGAAAAAACAAACCACAGGAATCATTTCAACACCCCAATTATTTTCATGGTTCAAGAAGAAAAAACATATTTTAATAATGCAAACCTCAAATTTTACCTCATGACGTACATTCATTTCCATGATTTATACAATTATTGCATAAGATTTGTGGTCATTTACATCTTCCAGTTCAAGTGACATTAGGTAGTACAATTTTGTATGAAATTCTAGTTACACTCTCAGTCAATTACACAAGTGTGAAACAAGAACAAGACAGACTATTCCCTTTAAAACACCTTCTCCATATTTGTCCAGATGTAAAGATGGCATAATGGAGACAGTTGTGATGTTTATGGTACTCCCACACCAATTTGTGTTGCTTTGGTAGATTGTAGTGTAATGTTGTAATGCAATGGCCAAAAAAAAAAAATTTAAAAAATCAACCACAAAACCCACAAAACCCTGAAGAGGCCAGAAAAAATAATCATACTTGTAGGCCGATAAGAAGCAGACACTTCCTTTTTGGCAAGGCAAATCTACTTCAAGTATTCAGAAAAGTGGAAAACAATTTTTTTTTTTCAGTAAAAAGGTAAAATAAGAGTATTTAACCACTGTGTAACAAGTCCCAATACATTGGTGGCAGTGATTATACATCACACTAAAAGGAACAGAAACCATCCTGACATGGAGCCATACTGAACAGAACAAACTCAAAACGAGGAAAAGTGTGTGCTGATGCCTTTATCAGCTTGCCATGGTGAGTGTTTTAGGTGCATGACTGAAAATAACCATAATGATGCCACTGAAACCAGTGCAAGTGAGTTACTGGGTGCCTTAATCTGGGACAGAGGCAAGAGATTGCACACAGACAAGGGCATGGCTTAAGAGGCACGATTACAGCAGCAAAGAAAAACTGCAGGAGTAGCTCAGAACTCAGCTCACATTTGTCCTACACATATGAAAGCTACAACGTATTTTGCTCCACAGCACAAAGAAAATACAAGCAGAAAGGTAAAGAAACAGACAGGGATCATTAAGTAATTTCTGATCAGTGAGACAACAAGGCAAAAATATGGTTTTGATCTCAAAAAAAAACATCATCACCATCATACTGGACATTTTGCTCTCTTTCATGCAGGACAGAGAGAAATGGCAAATGATGAGAAAAGATGAGGAAAGGTACAGAGGATGACTGCTTGACACTTCTGAGAAAACATTTCTTAACTAAAAAAATAATCAAGGCACTTATAAATAGTAGCTAGTTACCTCCCCCAAGCCTTTGTCAATACAGAGATGACCACAATAATGTCTATTTTGGTGACAAGTGTCTCAACGAGAAGGTAGTGCCCAAAGGGCAGTTTCATTTTCACATATAAAAACAGTATTTGTTGTAGATTGAATTCTTCATAGCAGTTTACTAGTTATATGGCAAGAGATTCAAACAAAAATCCCCTTTTTAGAGGAACACTAAGGGATAACAAAAAGCATGTGGACACAGGTTACTGTGAATCCTCCACTTTGGATTTGCTGAGAAACTTATTTACCCAAAAAGTTTTACCCTGGTGAAACTTAGTGGTACACAGCATGAGGTTATTAAGCCATAAAAGAATGTGATCCTGCAATACTGGTTGAGCACCTTCAATTCCCACAGGCTCAAATTAAAACTTCAACTGTTAAGCACTTTGATTATCTCATTCAACCTTTTTTTTTCCCCTTCCCCCTTTGAGTGGGCGACTCCAGTGATGATGGTACAACATTCCAGCCAAAGCTGATTCCCCTTAGCTTTTTCATGAAATATAACACACTGTAAAACAAGACTTGGAAGAAAGTAAAAGGAAGAGGTTCAGTGAAGAGCAACATGAGAATATTGACTCTGAAAGAGAGCTTACTTTTACCACATTGAAAACCACAAGTGCAATTGCTCCAGTTCAAGTTCTAACTGCTCTCAGTGACCTCAATGGCACAACCAGCATGAACCCCCTAAGGAAAGCAAAGAAAAACAGAGGATGTGCAAAGCAGGCAGTCCCTGTTACTAAGCTGGAATTGATTGTGCTCTGATGTGATTAACTCCTGAAAATTTGGTAAGATATGCTGGTGTCACATTACAATAAAAATAGTGTTTCAGCTCTCACTAGAAGAAGATTAAGGATTTTGTTCTGGTCCTGCCTAATCCATTCCTGAATTGCAGGGTGCAGCCCTTGCCACACTTGCCTGCCAAAAAAGGCAGCTTCGTTTTCTTGTGCTGAAAAAAGAAGCAGGCTTAGTGGTTATAAAATCCATGTTTTAAAGTGCACTGTCATTTTAAAGAGACATTCCCTATTAAAAAAAGTAAATAAAACCTTCTGATATCAACACCCTATAAAAATAACAGCTGCAATACTCCTTCTAAAATTGCAACTTAAAATCAAGTTAGCAGGATTCAAATCTTTTTTTAAAAAAAGATATGAACCCAAAATAAAAAACCCTTTCTGCAGAGAATTCCCAAGCAAAATCTCACATAGTGTCCTACAAGCCCCTCTCCTAAGAGCATCTCACAGAAAATCCATTCAGTGTCTTCCAGCTGACAACCTCAAGAAAACAGAGGTCTAAATAAATCAGTCCTTCCCACCAGTCACCTACGTAAGTGCAGGTGTGGGTGCTGGTGCAGTTTTTCCATCAACTCCTCCTCTGTAGGTTCTTCCAAAACATCTCTACAAAGAAAAAGCATGAGTTGTTAGGGGCAGCAAAGAGAGCTTCCCAGCACTGGTTTTCATAATGCTTATACTGAGATGTAACATGTGCTCGTTTCAGGAATGAAACAAGGAATTAAAATTACAATAAGCTGATGCTCCCTAAAGATGCATCTAGTTGCAAGTGATCCATCCTCTACAGATGTGTCATGGAAACCAGCAGCTGTTTTCCCATAAGAAGCAGGGAAGCAATTTCCTGCACACAGTACAATACAACTGAAGGTCAGTAGATTTGTTTTCCTGAAAAAAACTCCCAAATGAGAACATGCTCCCAATGCTACTATTGAGTATCTAACATGCTCTACAAGTTCCACTAATGCATGATCATCAAGTATTAACTCACCACCCACAACTTCATAATAAGCCAAGAACATGCATCACTTCCCTCTTCTTTCCTTTGTTTTTTCCTCCCTCTGCAGTTGTTCCCCTCATCCCCAGCACCTCTTCTCCCATCCTACCATGAGCACAAAGCATATAAAGGTTAGGCTAGCAAATCAGCTTAAAGCAGGCCTAACTCAAGCACTTGCTGGATTTCTCCAAACTAACAGATGAAACAGTTTGCTTCAGAGGGAGGAAGCAGAAGACATCTTGCAGCCAGCACACATTCTTTAAAACAGACAAAGAAAAAAAAATTACACTGATTATCAAGTCCAGCCCAACTCACCTGAACATGAGTTCAACTGTCCTCTGGTATTCAATATCTGAAAGAGACTCTCGCTGGCAGCGACGGTCCCACTTGTGAATGAAGTTCTGAAATATAAAAGGAACAGCAAAACACATAAAGGCTTCTTCTGATGGCAGCAGAAAAGAGGTTATCTCTGGTCACTATGTTTGCAGCTAAGATATGGGAGGTGGGTGAGGTTTGGTTTTACATGGTGAACACTCATTTATTTAGGCATCAGGTTATTTACTTGCTGCAGGTCACTACTTTACGCAGGCCTTTGTTCAGCAATGGAATAACTTTCTCATCACAAACTGAAAGAAGACCAGAGCAGAAGACAGCCCTGCTGCCTTCAGTTCCTAGCAAGGACTGCCTCCCCAAGACAAGCGTGTGAACTACCCACAAGATTACCTGATATGAATTTCTTCCTCTTTAAAAACCAAACAACACATAAACATACTGCTAGTTCAGGTTTTGCCATGTTCCCTTACCCATTTTGAATAACTCTGACAGATGAATACCTAGGGAGTATACACACAGCTCAGGAGGAAAAAAAAATTAAAAAAAAAAATAAAAAAAAAAAAAAGAGAGAGAAAAATACTGACATCCTGCTCTCCTGCTATGGAATGCTGCATCTTGGCTCTGACAGCAACATTTGGCCACAGCCAGCCCTGCAGAAGCAAGCAGGTAGAAGATGTCCTAGACTGAAAGTTTGCCCTTCTTCCTACTGTAGTAGATTTTAATTCTCATCTCCAAAAGAAACTAGAAGGGTTTGAGATGGGGTAAAGTGCTCTCAGTTCCTTCCACTGCCTATAAAAGAAATCTACAATGGTGAACCTGGAGGAGACAGTTATGATTAGCATTCCCTTCTCCATCAGAAATGTTGGATTTGCAGGAAAGTATGCCATGAGTAGCTAGCAGAACCACATGTTCTTCATGGTATTGCTCAGCAACTGCACTCCCACAGTTTCTCTGAAAAACTCTAGAACATGATCTCTTGAAAATAAGTCATCAGTTCTGCTTCTCTAGAGTAGCACTGAATAATGGTGGTAATTCCAACTGGGGTGGGAAGAAACACAGGAGAATCAAATAAAATAAAATTTTTTAATTTAAATTGCTCACTTCATTTGCTGACAAATTAAAATGCAAAAAAGCCTACAGCTTGAATAATTAATGCTGAATTTAAATGGTAATGTATTAAGAGACAAGCAATTTTATAATATTTTACTTTATAATAAGGAGAGTATTACAATGAAAATGTACATACCCAATGAGACAAAACCAGTTTTGTGACAAAACTGCAAATAAAACATATAATTCTCTAGGAAAAAGAAAACAATTCCCCAGCTTCTTGGGCATAGGGCAGCAAGAAAGGTAAAGTAAGCACACACACACAAACTCAACATAAAATTGTCTGGGTTCTTTTCATTTCCTGCACAAATTAGAACCCATTTTCAGGATCTCACACCAAATAAACACACTTCCTTACCTCCAGAAGTAAAGCTACGAAGAGATTAACCCAGATGACAGAGGAGATCAACCACCAGGCTACAAAATAGATCTTTGCCCACCTGCAGATCAGATGAACAGACAATACATAAAGGAGGCAGTAAATAACCTCAGCCTGAGCAGAGCACCATGAAATCACATTTTTTTCCTTGAAATACAATACTGCTACTTTCTTAATGGAAAAGGGGGCCTGAATCAAAAAATTAAAAATAAAAAATGTTTGTTTTTCATTAAGTTAGCTAAACAGACTAAATCTCCTGGGTTAACCAGCCAAAGGTCACTGAAACAGCTCAACCCAGGTGCTGTCCAGTTCATTCAAACATTCCCTATGAGTCAGTAAATACAAATGAAAGGTATGTCCCAAGTTTTAAGTCTAGAAAAAAATATTCATCCACATAGAAAACACAGAAGCATTATATTTATTTCCTATATATCAAAATTGGTCCAAAAGAAAGGTAAGCAGCACTCCTCCGAGCAGATGGTAGGAACTGTGCTATGTGTATACTTCTTGTTCAGGTACATTATAAGCTGGATTTATATGGGACTTCTTCAGTATTACTACAGCTACTTACGGACTTGAATATCTTGAAAATGCATCCAAAAAGACTTGCCAGTTGTTCACCACCATCACATCCCAGAGGGTCACCACTGCTGCCTAAAAAAGCAGGAGTAGACCAGCGTTTAAGTGGCTGTGCCACAGACCTAAGCCTCAGAAAATGAGGAGGAAAGACAAGCAGAGAGCGGAAGAACAGGGATTTCATCTATGATCACACTCACAGCAAAGTCATCGAAGTTGTTGGGCCAATATTCCAGCTGTTCATAGGTCCCACACTGCAGAGTGCCATTGTCATGTGTGGTGTTGGCAGCACTGCAAGAGATTACAGGCTGATGTGAACACAGCTCCCTGTGAACTCTGCTTTAGAGCCCCTTGGAGAAAGTTAGATTATCTCATATGGGCAGAAAACAAGGGAAACCATTCAAAAAATGTATTTCAGATAAAGCAGGGTAAAACTACAGATAAGCATTCCTGCAATTTCAATGCAGCAAGAAGAAACAGAAGGAGTAACAGATAATGCATTGTGTGATTTAACATTAAAAGTAGGGTGGCTCCAAGAATGAGAGCAAAAAAATAAACCGAACAAAACCATCCACAAACAGCTCAGAGGTAAAAAGGCACAGATGCTTTGGAAAAACAGATTCTTTCTGAGCAGTGATGTTTTAGAATCTTACCTGGTATTTCCCAAGGGAACAACAGCACCTTTAAACAGCATTATGCCAGTTATAGCAAATGCATAGAAAACCACCTGGAAGGAACACAACCAACTATTAACCTTTGAATATTTTTGTCACAAAGTAAGAAAGCAAAATACAATTAACACGAAATTCGTATTAGTACTACAGTTGAGGCAACAGCATCAAGAACAGTGCCTGAAGCTTTTAAAGTGAAAATACTTCTCAACTGCCTGCTCTTACTTTTTAATATTCTACCTAATTTTCAGTTATTAAAATGCATTAAATAATTTTATCATCTATTTTACTTCTCTGTGTCTCAGAATGCTGATTTTTAACTATAAACATTGCAGAACAGTGACTTAAAACCAAAACTCAGTACCAGTATTTACAAAGAACAACCTAAATATCTGAGTTTTCTGCTAGAGTCAATGAAAATAACCTTTTAGTGAACTTAACTGAAAGACAAAACTATATCATTATTTTATATTCCATCAGCAACTTCCTTAAAAATGCTGATTAGTCTAAAAATAAAGTTTTGAATAACACAAAGCATTTGGGAACTTCTGTCTTCTAATTGTTAGAAATGCAAACTTCTTTTTAAAGAGACACCTTTCAGTCTTTAGCAATTGTCTAGGTGACATTGCAATTTTTACCCTAAAAAGATTTGTTCTAGAAATAACCTACAACTTTGCTTTGCTTCCCTGTGAAGGAGCCATTTATCCCAGGAAAGCTTGAAGCAAGCTGAGTCTTCAAACAAAAAAATCTGGTGTGGGGTTTTTTTGTTTGGTTGTTTTTGGGATTTTTTTGTATTTTGCTACAAAACAAACCCAAGAATGGGAAGTCTGGAAGCAACAGAAGAGAGCTGCCCTGGCCTACAAACTTTGAACACCACTGGACCAAGCTGAAGCTGACATTTCATAGCCTGCCAGAAGATGGGGTATCCGGCCGGGCAATAAAATTAATTTTATTCTTTGAAAAAACACATATTTAAAACACTCGCTGCCTAAGAAATTAGGTAATCAGTTACATTATTTTATCTGCACATGTGTTCCAGGCTAACATTAGGAAAGATATTTAGCATCAGCTGGCAATGGAGTCAGATTTCACTACAGCAGAAGCTCAGTGAGAGCTTCCATGTAGCCTCAAGTAAAAGCAAATTAAATTAATGGAAGAGGCAAACACTATGGCAGACCTGTCCCAGAAATCTGAGTTGCACAGCACAGAAAGGTTTTTACCACCTCAAATTTGCCCCAACCAATATCTTTATTTCAAAGTGCAACATAAGCCAATTTAAGGCCTATCCTCTACAGATAAAAGTAGAGATTATTAATGACAAAAATAGACATTCTGGTTAAATTGCATGCTAGGTATATAGACTAGAACAACAAATCATTGATCTTCAACCATTCAAATTAAGGTACCCTACAAAAACTCAAGAACAATAGCAAAACCAAACCTACCCAGGCACTTCTTTGCCCTACCAGGAAGACAGGGTTGCAAAGCCAGAAACTCAAGAGTTGGGAGAATTCATGTAATGGACATGGGATCCACCCTTTAATCACATTTGTTGAGTCTATGTTCTACACAGACATACATAAAACAGGATGGCAGAGGCTCTTAAAAAAACCATGTCCAAACATGCCATCTTAAGACCTTCTCAGCCAAAAACAATTTAAAAGTTGTTTTGCTATTTAATTTAACACATGCAAATCAGGGTAAGGAAAACTGGTCTACTTTTAGCATGGATTAATTTTTAATTTGAATCCACACTACCCAAGCTAAGGCAAACACTCAAAGGGAGCTTTAATTAATCTTTTAAAGATGCTCCTCCTAAAGGAGGCACTGCCACTGTGTGCTATCACAAACCAGCAGTTTATTGTGGCTTTCCAAGACGTGCCCTGGAGAAGAACTGGCTGGTTAAAGTGAAATGTTACTGCTCATGGTGATTGTACAAGAACCTTGTTAACTTTGTTGGTGACATACGCTTACTGAACTACAACAAAGAAAATTACAATCTTGCATCGTGACTTACCACAAGGATTCCTGCAAAGGCTCTCAAGTTTTTCACCAGATCCAGCAGTGTAGTAACAACCAAAGCCATGAACTAAAACAGAGCAGAATTTTGTACCTGTGACTTTCATCACACTTCCAATCCATATCAAATTTTTACTAAAAGGACAAAGAATCACATCAAGAGAACTTAAGCTAGTTTTCTCTGGTGAGGGAGCAGGCAAGAGTCAGTGATTTTGTGAGGGGCTGTGCAAAAGTCAGGACAGTTAGAGCTGAGCTATTCCACTCACGTGCAAGAGAATTGCAACCTACTCTGAAAGGCTCTAACAAAATTTATAGCTTGACCAACAAGGAAAGCCAAGTTGTAGAGGGAAGAGCAATCACCTTCATGTTGGGAATAATCCGCAGGAACCTGAAGACAATTAGCATGTTCACCAGCCGCACCATATCCCACAGGGACAACAAGCCCATGAACTCAGGCCTCCTAGGAAGGGCAGAAAAGTAACAAATCAGAGGAACAGCCCATGACAGAACAACACAGTTAAATCTGTACAGGTAAGTACATTGATTTACTTAGCAGGAATCACAGCTACAGTGAACTAGTAACTGATGAAGGAAGGAATCCCTTTAGCCTGGGCTCTTAAAATATGTAGAGAGCTCTTTGAAGTGCATGTTTGTGCCTTCTGCTGGGGAGGAGGCACCAAAGAGGGGTCCTTTCAGAAAACCAAGTGAATCAAAAGGATTGCTAGAGGGAGATACTTCAGGAACATACACAAAGATGGGCATTAATCCTTCAGGGCATGCCTGGCTGAAGAAGGGCTTTGAAAACAGCACTAGGTTAAAGGACTGTCTTGTCAACCTTCTTCCTTATGTGTTAACATTCCATGGGAGATGGACATACACTTCAAAAACCAGCCCTGAATTTTGGCTTTTACATGAGCATGCTAAATGCTTCTTGGCTGGAAAGGAGGGCAGGTGGTGGGGAACTAAAACTAAAGCTGCCAATGACTTGGTAACACTGATGCTAAATCATGATTTGTACCTCCAATATATTCAACCCCAGTAATGAACAAAATTATTTAATTTAACACTGCATAGAAGGCACAGTCTAGATAACAGCAACATCACTGTCCTGCCCTGAAGGTGGTGGTTGCTTGGTGTGTGGATGTGACAGCAGCACACATCAGGACTCAGAAGGATTCATCTGGATTGTAACCTCCCTGCAGTGACTGACACAAAGACCTAACAAGAATTACTGGTGCTCCAAGATGATAGAGCAAGCAATTGCCTACATTTAGGAATCAAAGGGCAGAATCAAACACAAACATAATGATAACATAAATAATTAACATAATTAGTCTGTAGCAATTGCTCTTCTGGCAACTATCACTTCTAGGTGACAGGAATACAAGCAGTATTCAAATATAAACCCTTCTAAAACCGTAAGGACTGACTTGTCTAACTCTGTTCAGAGATTCTAGTGTAAATTAAGAGAACTTCTTGATGGCAACATAACAAATATCCTGAAAAATCAGGGAGTGTCAGTGTCTTAAGTGTGAGCTTGCATGAAGACACAAAGCAACAGAAAGTGTTATGAATCACTCCTGAATATTCAGGAAATCTTCCAGGATTGCTTTGCTTTCCTCTCTTCTTGTGGAGACGGTTTTCAAACTTTAAGATGAAGCAATGATTTTTATGTTTTTTACAATAAAAAAGAAATCAGGATAGTTATCCAAAAGCTGTTTGAACTTAAGAAAATCAAAAAACAACTGCTTGCTATTATAATACCAATAAATAGCGTTAGGTCAATGGAAATTTTCTTACTACATTTTTTAGCATGAAAATTTTATAGCATGAAAAAACCTCAGCCTTCAATCTACATACAGGTGTGAAGAGGTTTCATCAGCAGTTTGGGAGTTCATATAACTTGATTTATGGGCAATCTGGTACTGAAACATATTAGGTTGTGTATGCAGTACCATATTCCTACTTCTGCACCCCTGGTAAGCACAGAGCTGCTAAGATATTATTTTAAATCAGATTACAATTAAAACAAATGCATCCTTCTCAGAAGAGCTACAGAACTCTAGAACACTAGGAAAAAAGAAAATTTATTTCACTTATCCATATTTCATGGCCTCTAGTGACTACAAGGGTGCAAAATTCTACCAAATTTGGTAAATTAAAGACTGGGCTGACAATCACAGCATCATGACGTGTATATGTGACAATGTGTGTGTTCCCCTGACCCATCCCAGCCACTGAGCAAAGGGCAGCAGGTCACAGAGGTTACTCACCAGCCAGGATGAGGAAATCCATACACAGCAAAAGTTGCAATCTCCAGAATCTTCAGTTAGGAAAGAAAAACCAAAAAAAAACAAAAAAAAAAACCAAAACCAAAACCAAAAGAAAACAAAAAAAACTTTGCTTTATAAATCTGAGTTCCAGAAATTATGTAAGCTTCTTGACAAGAAACATTTTCAAGAGCTTTAAGCCACTAATTCAACTCGCTTTAAAGCTCTGAATTGTCATATTTGCCTAGTTATTCTCCAAACTAACCAAATGTACATAGAGCATCCAACAGTGACTCACAAAAGGATATGCAGTGAATACCATTAACCATGAATTTGACCTCATCTGCCACACGGGTGTCAGGCTCTGACCAAATAATAACTATAATAATCCGACAATTGTTTTTAAATTTAAAGAGAAAAGTGGTTTTAAACTATGAAACAGAATGCCTCATGCAATTATTCCAGGAGCTGAATTTTTCCAAATAAAATTTAAAAATCTTCTTATCAGCCTTTTCCATGGATTTAAATAAGCCTGTCTTCAGAACACAGACCCTAAGAGAACCATGTACCACCATGTAAACTTTCCAGGCACAGAAACCCACAACACTGGCTCATGTTGTTCAATTCAACAAATCAGTGTTAAAAAAGTAATCCCACCAGCTCTTGTAGTTCCCTAACCTCCCTAGCCAACAAATCCAAGAATGTGTAAGCTAACAATGCACTTACCAGCAAAATTACAGTCAGAAGTCCATCAAATCTATTGCTTGGGTAAGACAAGTACCTTTTCAAGCCCATTGCTAAGATTTTCAGCAACATTTCCAGCAGATAGTACAGGATAAAGAAACAGTTGATAGCCTTCACCCCCCAAAAGAAAAACAACCATTAGAATTCCTGATATCTCAGGGAACAGCAATAACTGCATGGAATATTGTTGCATCTTACCCCTAGGAAGAAGTCATCTCTTTCAGATGGCTGTTTGTCTGCATCCACCACCAAAACCACCTTAAACAAAAAATATTTTATGAATCTTCAATGTAGCTTTACTGCTACATTAAACAGATTTTTAAGCACAAGAACAGTCTTTCATGTTTTGCATAGACCTTTTCAAGCAGCTGAAAATACATTTTTAACTGCAAGTATTTCCTCTTAACACTTTGCATGACTAAAGCATGCCAAAAACCCAACTTCTAGAAAAAGCAGTTATTTAAAGAAAATTAAAGAACAAAAGCAGAAATTAAATTTGCAGCAGAGAAAAGCCAAAAAACAATTATAAAAAGGAAAAGAAAGAAAATCATTGCCCCACAACAAAAAAAAACAACTTTACTTACACAAATAGAAATAATGTTTGCCAGGGCTACCACATTCCCCAAGTAGCCAAAGTAGGGATGGCCAAAGGCAAACTGCATTTTCTGCATAAAATGCGATTGGTACTCTGGACTTGGAGGGTGCTGAAAAGAACACAAACTATTTGCTGAGTCACAAAGAATAAGCATTTTAAAAATAATACAATAATTTTAAAAACACACCCCATCTCAGATTTAAAAAACCCCAGACAGTTTCAAAGCAAATCTTCAGGGCCACAGGCTAATTCTGACATTTCATCAGGAAAATGTTTTCCAGATGTGGCCATTAACAGCAAGAAACCATTTCTGATTATGGCACAGCAAAAGGTAATGGCAAAGAAGGAAGATAATCCAACCTCTCTCCAATGCCCCAAGCAGATAAACTAAACACCAAGCTACTATTTGTATACATCCCTTTTCCACTTCCCAACACTTAATTCAGAAGTCTTAGATATGTGCAAACATAGAAGAGAACATTTCCTAACCCTCAAATAATTTAGTGTTTTGTTTTTTTTCTTTCCCTCTCCAAGTGGAGAAAACTGCTTTCTGCCCATCTTCATCTGAACACTGAGAGAATTCACGTTTTGTTCTTCATTCCGAGATTGGAGGAAAAAGACTTTGAACTATTTTGCCTGAACAACTCACTTTCAAATGCTGACAGAATAAACAAAGATGTATTTTGTACATCTAGCAATCCCACACTAATGCTGTAAAAGCCCCTAGAGCAATTTTGTCTGTGGCTATAAAAGCTGCTCACAAAAAGCTTAAAAGTCAATGTGATCACACCTTGTGTTCACATGCTGAAAAGTTTGTTTATACACTTTATACTAGAGTACTCTCACTTATTTTTGTACAAGGCCAGACAACTTCTGATGATTTGTAAATGATGTTCACATACATACTTGCTTAATGGCATCTTTGTCTAGTTCTTCAAAGAGCTTCTGGAACTGGGCAGCTGACAGCTGGTCACAGGAGCACATTTTGAGTGACTTGACATGAAAGAGAAACATTCAGATCAACATTTGCAATAGGAACATCTGTAAAGTCTGCCAAAACCCCTCAGAGTACCTTAGAAATCTAGGAATAAAGATGTAATTCAAGCTGTTTGAGTAAGGTTCAATATTGCTCTGCTTTAATACAACACTCCAAGTGACTGGAGGACATGTCTGGCCTTTTCGGTTTTCCCTCTCTGGGATCACATGCTCCTTTGACTAACTTGAATTTTAGTACCATGTAGTAGTGCCACTATTCTGTTATGATCCAAGGAATGCTGCAACAGAGGGCAGATCTTTAGATTTGCTAGTCAGGCTTGACAGTCACCAACGTAAAGGCTAAGAAAATCCAGTTCTTACCCTCATGATGGCTTGCTTGCAGCGAGAATCCATCTCAGCTTTCTGCAGCACCTGTAGTAAGGCCCCAACACTGACACAGGACCTATTTAAAAGAAAACAGAATGGGCCCTGCTACAGATAACTTCACAGAAGGCAAAATGAGCTGTTTCAAATGTGTTCCTGCCTCTTTCTTGTTTTGAAAAGCAAATGAAACTAGAAGTAGGAAAGAAGGAAGCAGACCCCATAAGAGTCACCAACACTGTGTTATGAATATCCAGTTTCAGAAAAAATAAATAAATTAGATGAGCAACAAACTGCCATTTTCGAGAATGCATCCTCAGTAAATATATTAAAACTAAACAGGATGACAAAAATCTACTTTTTTTTTTTTTGGATAATCTACTTTTCAAGATCCTTCACTTACTGTTGTGCACTAGCAGGAGTCTCTTTCAGGGAAGACAGCACTTCAAAGGCAGCCCGGATTCCCAGCCGCCTCCTGAAGAGGGAGGACTGAACTGATTTCTGAGCAGTAAAAACACCACAGAGGAAACAAGTTACTTGCACTTCAGGCACTACTGTGTCCTATGGCCAAATAATATACTGATCCTTGGGCACACATCCCAGATTTGTGATTAGAGAACGGAACGGGAGACTGCTCTAGGCCTCACTCCTTCCAAGAACTCCTTGTACAAGGAGGAAGGAAGCAAGTAAGCAAACAAGTCCCTGGAATTCAAGTAAACATGCAGGTTACAGTTTATTTTCTATTCTGGAGTGCAGAGGCATATGCCTCTTCCAGATACACTGGCAACAGCAAAGCTCAAGCATTAACAGAAATTCACATAGCATGCAGAGAGAAGAGTTAGAGAGCTAATCCTACTCCAGCTTCTTGTCTAAAAGCACAAATCCAGAGCTATGGTTTTTCATGGGTTTTTGAATTACAGTAATCACTTGCAAACTCAGTTACTTTATTAATAGTCAGATTATGTCATGCTATCAGGTAAGAAAGAAGAAAATTGAGAAAGAAGGGATGAAACAGAGGAAGAGGAAAGGATTACCAAAGTCCTTTCTGTTTACACAATCCTCTGCCACAAGAGGGTGGGGGCCATTCATTCTGAGTAACACTGCTTCAAGCTTATTATCCAACAAACTTCACCTTCTCTCTGGAACTCTACCAGAAAAGCTACTGGGCCAGTCTGGGTAAGGCTTGGTCTACTGGGAGGTGTCCCTGCCCATGAATGATCGCTAAGGTACCTTCCAATCCCTCAACATTCTATGATCTGCAACAGCAGCTATTTAAACAGTACAGCAGATTTCCTTCACACAGTTTAAGTTACTCAGTCACTTGTCCTTGTTCAGTCATACAACAGTTCCTTTTTATTTTCCCCTACAAATAGTCAAAATAGCAGATCCACACCATACTTGGAAATATGCAAGCAGGTTTTGTCACCAGAGGGGATCAAGCTGTAACAGCATATAAAGGGGAAAGTATCTGCATCAAAGAACATTTAGTACCTTAAAACTGTATCTGCAACCAGAGTGGGAAGGCTCCTTTAATACAGATGAAACTTAATTCTTCCAAGGTTCAAGGTTATGGCAGAACATAGGAATTAGGAATGCTTTACTCACCAGAAGGTACCCTCGAAACTGGTTGTATATTATTGCTGTAAGCAAATTCATCAAAAACAAGTTGCCTATTGGAGAAAAAGAAGTAGTAAAATTTACTGAAAAATATCTGTTTCTCAAAGAAGTTTCAACATATGCAGTAAATCAAAAGTAAAAGGTTAGTTTTCTTGTGTTTGATTTCCAAGACGTTTTCAATGTTTCAATATACTGTAATGCATCCACTCCCTTGTGACATGTTACCAAGAAACTCCAAACCATAAGAACCTTCCATGAAAATGATCTTACAGACACTTTGCAATAACTGGAAGAATCACACAAGTGAGAAATTCATGATTAAACGTTCCTAGAAAAATAAAACAGTGTAGATGGTATGCACAAGTGTCAAAGTTGAAGTGCATTGAAGACAACAGGTAACTTACCTAATACAGTGAAGAGGATGAAGAAGATCGAATATGCTCGATTCTTAGAATATGCAGGTATCATCACTGAATCAAATTTAACAAAAATAGGAAACATTATTTTAATGCTTGAGATCCACAGTAGAGACATCTATGAATTTTTGGTAATTGGTAAAAGCTCTCATACAGCTGGATTTTAGAGTGGCATTTACAATTACACCACAGAAAAGCAAAAATCAAGTTACTAAAGGCATGATGAACCTTTACACAAACTTCCTCTGGCTGTACTAAGAACCAGAAGCTGAAAGAATGGTTACAGTAGTCTGAACAGAGCAATCTTACTCTGGTGTTCTTCAAAAGGAGAGATAAGTGTTATTTCTGAAAGACTGCTCACCATCAGGATTATTTGCAGTAGTCAGCAGGACCAGCAGTGACGTCAGGGAATCCGGCAAATTCCGGAAATACACCACCCACTCCTTATCCTGCTGGTTATCCTAGGCATTGTTAAGAGAAATACCAAGGAATCACTGTCTTAGCAAGGAAGGCGGAAAAAAAGTTTAAATTTTTAAAAAATAATTAGTATCAGTCAACGATCAATTTCTTACACACGTAATCAAATCTGCCCCACGGAAAAAGCAAAAGCCAAACATAAAAATTAAGAGAATGTGTATGAATACAGAGCAATCACATCACTTATTAACAGCAATAAAAAAGCACAAGTAAGAACAGGAAGGCCCATGTGAAGTTATGTCTAGTTAGCACCTCAGACCCAGGAAGAACAATCACACCGCAAACTGACAGTATGGGACTCAGAACCTTCATCAAAAACACACTGGGAGGCTGATCTTGGATCCTTGGATCCTCCACAGGTATTTTTTTTTCTGGAGGTCAAGAAGAGACAGATAAAAAAAGATGCAGAGTGCAAACACCACAAATATGAGTCAGGCAGCACAGGACAAACAGCCCTTGAATCTGCTGTAAAGACTGCAATATGTAACCCTAGAGGACACAGACAAGACAATGCAGAGTCATGAATTTCATTAATAAACCTACTTTTAGAACTTGCCTGCAGTATTTTGCCATGTTAGATTAAATTAGTTTGTATGGATGTCAGAGCAGCACACCAAAATAGGAAAGTCCACTCTCTCATTTGTTATTTTTTGCCTCAATGTACACACAAGTGATTAGTTTAGTATACAAGTTATAAATATACATCTGCTGGGGAAGCTCATAGCTGAAATTAGATGTGACAAACAGAGATAATACAAAGTTCCAGAAGGCAACTAACAGTGAGAAAACACACTTCTGCTTTTAATTCCAAAGATTCTGTAACATGGGAATTCAGGGAATTTGCTGATCGTGAGGAAGACTAGAAGCTGGCTCAAGTGCAAATTATAGCAGAAATGAAGGTGCAAAACTGAGATTAAGGATGGGACCAGAATTACTGGGAGAAGTATGCAAGAAGTTGTTGTGTTTACACTAACATATTTACGGAAGGCCTTAAAAAGTAAGAATGAAAAAAAAAACAAATAATCTGAGTGTGATAAATTAAGATACAGGAAGTCTAAAAGAGAAGGAACACATCAAGATTATCGGAACACAAAAATTATTTTAACCACAAAATTTCAATTTTGCTTTTCAGAAGCAGGAAGAGAAAAACAAGAGAAAAACCCAGAGGGATCAGAAACCAAAACTAGTACAGGCAAAAACCTACCAGGGCATGGCCTGGTAGGAATAACAGTATTGAAAAGCAAGAAAACACAGAAGAAACTAAAGTTAGCAAAAAGCTAGATAGGGAAGAAAAAAAAAAAAGAGTGATAATATAAATGAAAGAGTGATGAGAGCTTTGGAGACAGAACAGCACAGAGGGTTTCAACAAAAGTTACTTTCTCTTCAACAAGAGAAAGTAACTCAAGGGATCAAACTTGGATAAGGAAGTCTCCTGCATACATGATACTATGCACACGTTAAAGCTCTCCAAATGGACTTCAAACTCATCTCAGCACGTCTGACAACGTGACCTTTTTCAGCGAAAACGAGTTTCACTAGTTTGACTATAAAACTAGACAAGAAGCAGCTGTGCAAGTACAGAAAAAAGGCACCCAAATCTACCAAAGCAGCCAGAGAACTGATTACCTTTGTTCGAGCAAAGAGCAGCATGGCAAACATGGTGAAGAGAGACAGATGAACAGCCAGTAGTAGAAGAACACTGTTGGAAAGCAAATATATCAAAGTATTAACAGTAGCTTTATCTTATTCTTAATATCCTCTGCTAAAAATGCAAAATTATGCCATATAATGAAAACCAGGGGTGTTTTTAAGAAGTTATATGGAGATAACAGGAGGAGATGTGAGTTTTGATACAAAATAAAAATCACACTTATGTGTCTCAGTTCTTCCCTTACAAAAGGGCTTAGAAAAGCAGAATCAAAACCTCCCACTCGACTAGCATTAAAAAACCCTATGCCACACACAGAGTTCATCTCAAAGTCTAGAAATCTTGTACAGACTAAGGGGATTTAAAAAGTTACCACAACCTTCACCCTCTGTGACCTGATGTCACTGAGCACTTAGCTACCTGATCCAGAAGGAAGCTGCTCAGATGTCCCACACCAGAACTCAAAGGATAACAACCTGCCTGCTACCAGCCATCCTGTGAAAGGATGTTTTCTGTGCTATAACCCACCTCGCCATTTCAGGCAGTGTGCTGTTGATACTTTTTAATGTTTTCTTCATCATAGAAGAATTCTGGAGGAGAAAGAATGGGCGAAGGATTCTTCTTATTCTCACACTCTGCAAAAAAAACAACGGATCAGACACTGAGTTCCTGCAAGACTGGCAGCTCAAATATTTTGAATGCAAGTTTGTCACAAAGCACTGGACACACACATTGACTAAGCCAACAGCGGAACAAAAAAAGAACTGAGCTCTGCCCTTCTGAGCTCACAAAACACCAAAAAAGATTCCACACCTCATTAAAATGAGGAGAGATTGCTTTAAAAACACACATTGACATTTCAATAGTTTCATCAGGCCACTAACTGGAAACAATCTAAATTTACTGCTCAGTAGACACAACAATCTTGCAAGAGATGGCATTTTTGCATTTTCTGCCAAGTTCCATCTCAAGAAAGGGACTAATAGAGAGCTACTGTCCATAAAAACAAATATATATTCTAAAAATAAGTGCTTAACTTCAATTTTCCGACTGTTTTGTAACTGAAGGGCCTGGCAATTACTTACCAGTTTGTGTCTCTGACAAGACTCAAGCTGTAAGTGTTTTTTTTCCCCACAACACTGCAGCAAATAATCTTTTTGCTTCTTGCAGTCAAGATATTTGCAAGTCTTCAAGTTATTCCTGTCACTTATATGCTATTTCAAGTGTTTCAGCATCTTGCATTTTAGGATCTGTCTTTTGTGGGCCACACTTAGCAGCAACAAAATCCATAAAAATGACTTTCTTTATTTCTATTCTCTTGTTCATCCATCCCAGCAGTTCGACTGCTCCTTCTGCCACTGCTTTCTGTTGGGAAACTCCTGTTCAAACTCCCTGTCCACCATCACACCTCAAGATTTCACATTTTAAGAGCATGTCTCTCTCATTCACTTCCCAGCATTTTTACCACACTAGTGTTTTCTTAACAAGGATTACAAGTGCACAACAACTAATTTAATGTAAATCTGTGGCAGACAAAACCAACTGGAAGAGTGTAGTATTACATCAAGGAAGGCACTTCTAGAACCATTTCCAAACTTGATATTCCTCTCAGGACACAACTGTTTTGAACACAGCGTAGCTTCAGGTTAGAAAGCAGATGTTAAACTACCTAATTACCTTTTTAATTACCTTTTTCATATACTTTACTTCAGAGGCTTTGCCATTCAGCCAAGTTAAGCACATAATTCTCCAATTGCATGACAAAATTGGTGCCAGGCACTAAGTTTTCCCTGCACTCTTCAACTGCTGACAAACTAAAGCAATGAGTGCTATTTAATTTTACCAACAAACACAAAATTTGCATTAAGAATCATACAGAATTCTTTACTAAGCTACACTACACCAAACTTTTTCAATGCTTCGGTGAATTATCCAGCCATGAAAGACCAAAGTAAAGCTGTTCTTACCTCTTTGCAGAAAAAACTCAGTGACACAATCCAATCAGTAAGGGAAACAATTAATGTCAGTATATAAGCCATTAGCCATTTATTTTTCCAAAATTCTTTCCATCCAATTAAGTAACTCTGGACAAGGGGAAAAAAAGAACGACCATAACTTACTTTACTAATAAAATCCAATACCGTAATAAGTCAGCACCAATTTTTTTTCCAAGTATCTGCAATTTTACATTAGTGCTCTTAAAAAGCTCTCCAAAATCCAAACAAAAATACGTCGTTGAGAGATTTTTTTCTACAAGAACTAAATAAAGGCCAGCAAAAGTAAAAGTTGCACAAAGGTCACGCAAGAGAAATCCTTTGGTTGCAAGAAAATTCTCCACTTAATAAACATAAAAAAGGGATTTTCCAAAGATAAGTATCCTAAGAAAGGTCAGTTTCTGACAACTTTTATTTTGTGTAAATGAACTGACACATATTTATTATATAGTCTGATTTTACAACCTAATACAAGCAGCTAAGCCAAAACACTTGCACTCTCAGCAAAATTTATTTAATTTTACTTCACTCAATTAGTAAAATTAGGTTTAAAAAAAAAGGGAATAAATGTCTTAATTAAGTAAATACACACTTGCTAATTTCTCCTGAAATGAGGCTCTAATAAAGCACAGCAATTTCATCCTGCAAACTCAAGATTTGAAAAACAATTCTACCACACACCTACTGCTTCATTCAGTACCAGGTGAAGGAGATGCTCACCTTCACAGACACATCAACCACGAACACCAGGAAGCAGAGCAGCTCCACGCTCTCCGTGAGGCCACAGGGAGGATTCCATGCAGGAAGGCGGTAGCGCACATCAGACGTGATGGTGAGTGAGGAAGGCTCTTCAACGAAAGCCAAAGTCAAGATTACAGTAATGGTTAAGCTCAGAATCCTGTTTGGACAGAAATTAAATGAAAAATAAAACCAACAAAACCATAAAAAAAGGTACAAAAAAGCACCACCCCAAAACAAACCCCATAAAACAGTCACAAAATGAGTCAAAATAATAACAAAATACTTAGAGTAAAGCAATATTCTTTGAAGTAAACCAAGCTTTAGGATACCATATTTCACTCAAATGGGTTAGACCACAAGGCAGCACTTGACTAGCGTGCTGTTGCCTGCACTGGAGATGTAACTGCTGACCACTAAATAACCTGAGGTGGTGTCCTTTGGAAACTAACAGCAGCAAACAGTCTTGCCCGTATCCAATATGTTTAGAAACAGATCCTTTGAAAACTCTTAAGCCGCAGTGCTTTAAATCATGCTAATTAGTCCACTCATGCAATAATCCAGTGGCTGTCTCCAAAGAGCCATCTATGTCATCATACTTTCATAAAATTTTCTACTTTCCACTTCTATCGTGCTCACATGTGGTCATAAGAACTTATGTGTTTCCCAGAATAAGTTCTTATAAAGATAAAAACACAATTACCTAATTATCTAACAAGTAGGAAAGAGGAAGAGTAGTTTTTCAGGAAGACTAACTCCTAAACAAAAAAGCAAAGAGAATAACCAAGTTCTTACCACTGGCAAGTCCTGGAATAGTACCATCGATAAAGCCACAGGGATTTGGAGTCCACACGGTGATTTATAGATCGGTACTGAAGGCAGGAAGCAAAAAGGCTAACTCAAACATTACATTCAGTCTGTCTCAAAAGCAAAGATCAAGTGACCAAAGCAAACCAAATTACTACATGTTATTAAAGTATCAGGTCACCCATGATCACAGAGGTACATGTGTGAAAAGGGCAAGATTATAAAGAAGTTTTGCTATCTAAAGACCACAGAGCTGCTCAGATAATTAAATTGCGTGCCAGTCATCTCAAGCAAGCACTATCATCATTTCAAATAACAGCATTTGTAATAATTCAGTGACTATTCTACGTACTCGCCAAAATGGTCCACCCACTTAATTTCCCTCTCCAGCATTCATTCCATTCATGCCTCTTCTTTTGTCTCTTTCTTCCAACAGGCCATAAGATGCAAACAAATTAATTCTGAATAGAAGAGACCTCAACCTATGTCTTTGAATAAATATGCTTCCAGATCAGGAAGTGCCTGTGATTCTTAAGGAATCCACAAAATATGTCCCTCCTCTGTGCCAGCTCCGGGGCTGTTCTTACTCTGCCCCCGCTGAGTAGATGCTTCCAGAAAGGTGGCCACACCTTAAATACATCTGACCCCCAGAAATCTCCCAATTAAAATGCAGCAAGAGAGCTCAAGAGCTGCCCTTCAGCATTCCCACTGCCTGGGAGAAAACAGGATCTAGGAGCCTGCAGTACTGGCCAGTAAAGGAGTGACAAAGAAGGAATCCAGACTTCCAAAGGCATCAAGTTCAGCTGAAGCTGAAGAGTCCCAGCTTCACACTTGAAGCCAGCCTTAAACTCCTGAGCTTTTACCAGCTCTTAAGATGTGCAAGTAGTCAGACTGAGAGGCAAATTACAGCGTTTGCTCAAGTCATTTCTCTCAGCAGTAGGTTAGTCACTAGCAAAACATCCACAATCAAACCAACCCAAACAAATAAACAAAAAACCACCATGAAAATCACTCCACAAACCAGCATGTCTTCTGAAACCCTTAAAGAGATTACTTAATTGTGGGGAAAAATATATTTCTCCTAGGCAGAAGTTCACTGAGACTTGCATACCACAGGAATTTGGAATTCTGATTTTGCTTTGTGAATTGAGATGGTGGTTTACAAATGTTGCCTGAACACAGAAGAACTTAAAAACTGGCAGAGTGCGTGACAAGCATCCAGCATGGGAAGCATGAAAGCTAACAAAAAAAATGTTACTTACTTGTATTGCATCTTCAATAAACACTATAGCTTGGTTTATATAAAGGTGATTATCAGCTCCAGCACCTATGAAGTAAAAAAGAAATAAGATTTGCTTGCTGTATTTTGGATAAACAAACTTTGGATAAAACTGCTTATCAGTTAACAGAAGGTGCACAATCATGGTTCTCATGACAAAGGGCACTGTACACACACAAAAAAAAGAGCATTCCTGCCACATCTGCTCTGCCAGCAGCACTGTGCATTACATTAAATAATAATAATATCAAACACATCATGCACCTGTATTTTGTTAAAAGGTTCTCTTTTAGGTTTAAGTAGCCAGAGTACACTGGTAGTTAAGCATCACAAAACTACACAGAGACAAGTCCTAACAGACAAAATAATGGAGATTCAAATTGTTCTTTGACAGAGTATACAGTCAAGCAAAGCCAGGAAAACCAGGCACTACTATTATAGCAATTTTTAATTTTTGTTTAATGAAGATACTGCGGTCTAGAGTGATCTTGTTCCTCCAAAACCAGGAGGAATCTATAGTCTTATGAGAACTAAATTTAGTGCTTTTTAAATTTGTTCTGAGAGTTACTATTACCATACCAAACAGATCAGAGCTCAAGACACAGCAAGGGGTGAAAGAACACAATTTGAAATAAAATACCACTAAATTAGTTACTATGACACTTTTGAAAACCCATAATTAAGAAGTTTGTGTGAAGATAGACACATAAAAAATAAAGGGCAGCCACTTGTGTCTACTTGAAGTAAGACCTTTCAGGAACTAACCTGGCAATTAAGGCAAAAAGAGAAATAAAGGTAGTTAAGGTCAAAATAAGGAAGCAAAAAAAAAAAAAGAGAGATATAAAAGGATATAAAAAACTGAAGAGGACTCCAGATATGAAAAACATATGGTAGTGTAACCTTCCCACAGAGGACAAGAGTCCCAAAGAGCAATTCACACCATCTCCACCCAGGAGACAGCAACCACAAGCGGGGATACAGCACGAAGGAGTCCATCCCAGCAGCAGCACCATGCCCTCCCCCACACACCAAGCAATGCCAGAAGCACCACTGATGAGAGCCACAGACAATTTTATG
The DNA here is from genome assembly GCF_014805655.1 of Passer montanus. Lineage (NCBI taxonomy): Eukaryota > Metazoa > Chordata > Aves > Passeriformes > Passeridae > Passer > Passer montanus. The sequence continues at coordinate 6,435,802 of NW_024370374.1, read as the reverse complement.
TCCCCACATGATTCAGCAGCATCAATTTCCTACAAAGACTGCAAACGGTTTTTAAATGCCACCCTTTATCTGAGCATCAGCAACAACAGATTTGTACTGACCCTGATACGAACCCTGACACAAGAAAGATCTGAACATAAACAGGAGACAAGCCAGGCCCACGCAGTAAAGGCATGATTTTTTCTATAACATCTCACACTAGTGAGATAAAACCAAAAGTTGCTTAAATAACCATTAGCTAAAAGGATTGCAAGGACAGCAAAAGCTTTAAGTACTTGAAGCACACAGCAAGCCACTAGTGTTGATACCAAGAATTTTGGAAGGGCAGAATCTAAATGACTGTTCACAGTATAAAAATAAAAGAGGGAAATTAGCCAAAAATGTTTACTATAGCAATTTCTCCATGCATTCTACCATGGATATCAAACTTATTCTGCAACTCTTAGTCACAGCAAGTGACACTTAGTCACAAGTGATGATTAAAGCACTGCTCGCTTTGGGCACACAGAATCCATCCCAGACCGCGCTGCACTCCTGGAACTGCACAAAAGAGCAACAAAAAGTGAAGGCTCCCTTAGTTAATGCAATATCCTGGAAAGAGAGAAGCTGAAGTCTCCAAAGGATTCCATCCTGGGAGAACTGAGATGTCAGACCTACGACAGCCAAGAAAACCTTGTCAGCACTCTAGAGGAAAACCTTAAAATTACACAAGGAACTGAGGCAGCCTGGGGCTGCAGCAGCCCTGGCGCTAGCGGCTCCCTGGGAGCCGTCCCCGCCGGAGCGGCCGGGAGCAGCCCGGGCAGGGCGGCCGAGCCCCGCAGCAGCCCGGGGGGCTTCCTGCCCTTCCTGCCCCTCCCTGCGCTCCCAGGACGCCCCAGCTCTGCGGGAAAGGCAAGAGCTCCGCCCGCTCCAGCGCCCCGGGCACTCACCGTCCTCGGCGGCCGAGCGGCCACCGCCGCGCTCCCGCCACAGCCCCCGGCCCGCCCGCCAGCGCCGTGAGGGCAGCAGCGGCTCCGCCTCAGCACCGGCCTCCATCGGCACCACCGACCGCGCCGCCGCCGGGTTGCGACGGGGCAGGAGGGGGCGGGAGGGGAGGGGACCGGGGGCGGGCGGGGAGCGGAGCTCGGCCCGCCCCGGGCGGCTCCGCCCGCCGCATGTGACCGGCTGCGAGGGAGCGCAGCCGGCCGGACCCGGCGTTCGCCCCCTGGGCGCCATTTCCCCCCCGTCCGTGGCGGACTGAGGTACCGGAGCAGGCAGGGTGTGGGGGAAAAAAAATGTCGGTCACACGTCATTTATGGATTTAAAAAATACATCCCTGATAAGCAGTTGCATTTTTTTTGCCTCAGGCTCGTTGCAGGCTCCTGGCTGGGTGGCTCAGGGCAACTGCGAGGCCGCTTTCCGCATATATCACAATCCTAAATAACCTTTTACATCCCTGGTCGCAGAAAGTGCTTAATTTGTATTTAATCACCTAGGCATTCCACAAGCAGCCGTGAACTTCACTCATGTTGCTTTCATTGTTAAAGATGATTCACTTGTGCCACTTGCCCGCTTTTCTCACGCTCCCATTCACACGCCCTTGCTCTGGTCAATTTCATAAAGCTGCAATTCCAAAAGAGGCGTCAGGACAATTTGCCAGCGCTGCTCTGCCGCATACCGGGACCTGCGGCAGCACAACGATGAACACGAGAGTGGATCAATCCTTCCTTTTAGGATTCCAGCCTAGGAAGTAAAAGTAGACCCACCCTTTGCTATTTAATTGAAAGCTACACGTTGTTTATCAAACGGGGTGCTCTTTACTTCAGTGAATATTTTACACATTTACTAGTCAAGACAGAACTGTTATAAGGTGACTCTTAGTTGTAAGAAGTAGTTGAATTGCAAATAAAATCATGGATCAGGGAGCAGTGTTCACTATGGACACTGGCGTTGCAATAGGCCAGCTCTCCTTCAGGGAGCTGGTATGTAGGGATAACAACAAGCTCATAGTCATGATGTGTCAATTCAGCCAAATGACAAAAATTTGATTGGTCTCCAAGGGCCACCTTTATTTAACTCTGAGAGGAACACGTATAATTTTATATATGTTTGACAAATAGTAATGGGGTAGCTTTTGCTTTCATTTGCAGCAGTGTTTAGTCAAAAAATAAGTTTAACACTGACTTCCAGATAAGTCAGGGTAAAATCCAGCAGAAGATAAAAACGAAAACTCTTTGATGTTATCTTTACCATAATGGTTGTGCAATGGATTGGCCTGGGCTCCATCAACTCCCCTCCTCAGCTGGACATGGAGAGAAAATATGAATTTAGGGCAGGGAGAGATCACTCACTGCATACCATCATAGGCAAAACAGAATCTACATAGCAAAATTATTTGAATTTACTACCAATCATAATGAAACAGGATAATGAGAAACAAAGCTAATCCTAAAGAAAATCCAGCCCACCCTCCCTCCTTCCTGGGCTTAAACTCTCCCTCACTGGTGTAGTGAGGCAGGGTCTGGGGTTATGGTCAGTTCTCATTGCTTTTGCCACTGCTTCCTCCTCAAGGCACTGAGTCCTTCCCCTCCTTCAGCGTGGGGGTTTCCCTCCCACAGAGAACAGTCCTCACAAACTCCAACGTGAGTCCTTCTCACGGGCTGCAGTTCTTCAGGAACAGCCCGTTATGGGTTTCCTGCAGTGCCACAAGTCCTATCATGACACCTGCTCCACCATGGGCTCCCCTCTCCTCCACAGGTCGCTGCTCCAGCATGGGCTTCCCACAGGTTCACAGCCTCCTTTGGGCATTCCCCTGCTCTGGTGTGGGCTCCTCCATGGGCTGCAGGTGGATCTGTGCATCCCTGTGCCCTCCATGGCTGCAGGGACACAGCTGCCTCACCAGGAATCTCAGCTCCAGCGCCTGGAGCAGCTCCTGCCCCTCCTCCTGCCCTGCCCTGGGTGTCTGTAGGGCTGTTCTCCGCACATGTTCTCACATGCTCTTCTTTGGCTGCAATTACTTCTGCACAATACCTTTTCCTCCTTCTTAAATCTGTTATCAGAGGCATTACATCACTGGTTGGCTTGGCCTTGGTCCATCCTGGAGCCAGCTGGGATTGGCTCTGCTGGATATGCAGGAAGCTTCCAGGAGCTTCTCAAAGAAGCTACTTCTGTAGCACCCTCCCCCACCACTAAAACCTTGCCACACAAACCTAATACAAGTTGTCTCCAGTAAAAAGTGAACATCATCAGCTAGACATTAGAATTATTTCCCATTCTCAGTAGGCAACAATGCACTGATAACGTTGGAGTTAAGTGTCGATAACAGTCAAACTAGAGGCATCAGATGGAACAGACCCAGTGAAAATTCCTGGATAGTAAAAGGAAAACAGGAGTGACCTGGTACAGTCTGTAGTCAGCATTAGCAGGCAAGGAATAAAATACAATTTGTACACATGCTGTAAATGCCACTGCTAAAAAAGCATCTGAAATAGTTAGGGTAACAACAGTAACTGTAACAATACAGGAGACCTATGTAAATATTGTGTTTTGTACTATTATTTTTTTATTTGAATTAAAGGAAATGTCTTCTCTTTCCTCTTCTGATTGTCCAGAAAGAGAAACTGGTAACTTCCGGAGGAAACAAAGAAATACGTCTTCAAATATACAACACATTTTCAAACTTCTCTTCAGAATTCATCCACTTCCTCTAGCTGGAATAGGAAGTGCCCAACTAACTGTGAAGGAAGGCAAATCATAGCTGGGGTTTTCCATTCTTCCTGCAGCATCTTTAACTCCAAGTGAATAAAGTCCCAAGTTGTGGAAAACAAATGTGGAGAATGTGCTAGTAGAAAATGTTTGCTAAAAAGGGCACAATGTAAGACTCTTTTAACAGAAGTCTCACTGGGCCTGAGCTCTCCTGTTGTTGCAGTTAAGAATATTGTTTGCCCAGAACTCCAGAAATGCACTCCTAGTTTTCCCTATTAGAAGTGCCCCTTTGAAATCAAAGTTTAAAAAAGAAATGGGAAGAGCTAAACATTAAATGAAAAGGCAGAAAAGGGCCTCAGACAGAGGAACAAGCCCACCCTTTTTTATTGCTGCACAGCACTGAACATATTTAAAAGATCAGTTTGAAGACATTAAGTTAAAAATTAAGTTTTTGCAAACTGTAGGTGGGATGTGGATAACACTCTAATTGAGCTCAGAGGACGCTGGTTTTATACTTCATTCTGCAATATTCAAACAAAACAAGAAGCTGAACTCTAAATTCGACCCCATTAATATGAACATTACCCATCTGCTTCAAGACATGCTTCCAACATCTTGCTGAGTTTGACTTTGTGGTCACTCAAAACACTGGACCAGTCTACAAAGCCAGTGCCAGGTAAATTAAAAAAAACATGTACAATAAGAACTGTGTCAATTAGCATGACAAAATTACAAGTTCATTGCAAAGTAAGGTGAGTTTTTAAATTAAAGACAATTAACTCAAGAAGTTGAAGAAAATCCTTAATAAATGATCTCTTAGCCAAACTACATTTAAGTATATTGGGAGTACAACAGGGAGTCAATTAAAAAATTGATTACAAAGGTCAGCTCAAGAACTGTTAAGCAGGTCATCCCTGCTCGTTATCACAGTATCTTCCAGTTTTGAACATTCTGTTTGGCAAAATAATTACCAGTTAAACATGACAGAAAGTCAGTCCACATCTTCAACTACAGAAATTCCTTCCTTTTTTTCTAGCACGGATACCTGCAAGTAAAAAAGAAACCAATTCAGTAGCAAAAATAAGCTTCTTCTTCCATCAACATCTCCTACTGGTTGTAAAACAGATACACAAAGATAAGGTTTTTATTAAGTGCATTAATTGTTTGGTTTGACCAAATGCAGCTAATCTTGTGGTGTAACACTTGAAAAAGCAGAAGATGACCTGCAGATATCTCATCCTTGCAGGCAGATGTGCAGCTTTCTTCTGATCTGCATCACAGTTCCTTCCAATTATGGCAGCTATTAATATCCCAGTGAATATTTTGGCACCTGGAAATGCATCATTTGTGCTCTGACCACAAATCCTTTACTTCAGACACAGCTCTAAGGCAGAAGCTACAGACAGCACTGCCAGAGCTCCTAGGGACCCCCTCAGCCAGGTAGAGCTGAATGACATGAAGACTCCAAGAGAAAATCTGGTAATTCCCAGCAAATGTTATGATCTTAAATTCCTTTAACCCCTGTTCCTTCTGCAGCAAGTGCAAAGGGAATTTTGCACTAAAAATGAGTGGATAACTAAACTGGCTTGATTACACTACAGACATCCAAAGCAGAAAAGTACTTTCTACAAATCCAACAGATTTCTCTATCATTAGCACTCCAAATTGTTTCCATTCACAAATGAGCTTGAGCTGTAACATGACTCTCCTACAGGAAAACCTGGCATTACCTAACTAGAGGTGGGGTTTATGTCAAGTTTATGCCAAATTTTCACAGTCTTGTTACTATGCCAGAAAAATCTTAAGTGCAGATTGAGTCCCAGAAGCAGAATCATCAGTGGGACACTGTCCTAGAGAGTGATTCTCTTCAGAATTAGAATTGTGCTGAACATCTACAGTAAGAAGAAACTCTTCCTGTATTCCTTTTCTTGAATAGGGCAGATTTGACTCAAACCACTCCAAGTTATCGTTTTCCAGTCTTACAAAGAGCTGCAGGAGTTATCAGTTCAGGTTACTTTTATCTACACAATAGAATTTTCCCCCAAACTTGCCTCCCAGTTTCCAGCAATAAGTTGCAATGGCCACTACCCTTGCAGAGCACAACTGCTCTGAGAGCACAACAGATCTAGTTAGAGAATGTAACAATGCCTGCATCATTAAAAGATCTTAATCACATTTACTGTAAGCATAAAATAATTACATTTGGTCCAGACCCTACAGACCCTGACTCCTACTGAGACCAAAATAACTTTTATCCTGGACTTCAGTGGAAAAAAGTCCAATATGATGTAAAAAATTCCCACTATACATATTTTACAATAAAGTACTGCACATGGTAGCTTTTATCCCAGGTTTCGAGGTAATAAAATACTATTACAACATGTCTGGCATTTCACAGATGAAGGAATTAGTATTTTATTACATGTATAACATATTCTTAAAAGCAACTGGGGTGTAAAATCTCTGGCTGAAAAAACTTCAAGGTGCTAAAATTCTTCACTCCACCATTTGTGCCATAAAAGAGGCATTAAAAATAAGCTTGAAGGGCTGGCTAAAAACTGTAAAAAGTTAAGCATGCTTCCAATAATTGCCTGGGCCCCTCCCCATCTCAGTGCTCAAAGTGAGCATGGTACCATTACTGCTGCTGTGTTTGAGCAAACATGAATTTGTGAGTCAGCTAACTTGAGATTCAAAAAAGGAATTGTTGCAGAAGCACTGGGAGAAGCACTCACAGTGAATTGCTACCTCTTACACTGGCTTTCCCCATGCTGATGTAGGTCAAGTCTTAATTCTGCAATTAAGAGGATCCCTTCAGACAGGTCCTGAACTGAAACCAAAACACAAAAGCTTGTTTCTCCCATTACCATAGTGTTTCTCCCATTAGCATAGGACTTCATGAGACTGGGTACACCTATTACTTTCTGTCCTCAGTACATGTATTTTTTTATTTTTTCTTGTTCTTGTTTTCATAGCAGTATGACAAAAAAGAACCTAAACAGCCTGTGCTGAAATCAGGGGATTTAACCTCACAGTTATGTGAAAAGAACAATCAGTCATTTCTGTAATAACTGCTACCCTAAATGTTAGTTTTCTTTTACTGGAGATTCACTGGAACCAGACCTGACCCATTTTGAATAATTTAAATACAAAATGATTCCAGAAGCAGAAGGCATTCACCTGTTTGTCTATACACCTGAACTGCCAGGACCACGAGGTGTTGTAGAGAAAAGGCCTCAGGTCAAAGCGGTTGTCATCTGGACTGTAGTTTTCAGCGTGGTAGGAAGGAGTGAGGGTGGTCATTTTGTGCCTGTTGACTGAATACATCCTGAAGAAGTGCTTAACCTTGGATGCCACCTGGTGTACAAAGAATGTAGCTTTTAACCAGATGGAGCTTCCTAATATTTTAGTTTAAAAATTGAAAGGAGCACAGTATTTTGGAGACAGTTTTCTACTTTTACATGGTCTAGGTATTCTTTCAAAGCAAGGGCCATTTTTTGTCTCAGAACACATAACCAAAGGCTTCAAGAGTAGTTGGTCATCTGTATTTTAGAGAACAATTTTCCCTGAGGTATAATTCTGAAGTAATTGTTTTCAAATTACCCAATTAACAATTGTTTTAACAATTTGCAGCACAAGACAACAAGCTCCATTTAAGAGATGCAGGCCAGCTTTTCTAGCATATTCCGCTGCACCTGTAGAATAATCTCTAAACACAAAATAAGGAAACTATTACCTTCAGTTAAAAATAACCCGACCTTTCTCCAAACATACTCTATTTTGGCAAAAGCATTAAGCTATTTGATTTTTTTTTCTCTTTGGTATATTACCTCTCGTGGAGTAAAAGTTTCCTTCCATATATTAATCAGCTTACAGAACATACTGTATGGTCCAGCCTTTGCAATTTTCCTTAATTTCCCATAGATTGAGAGCTCTGCATATGTCATCCCCATATCTGCCTGAAAACACACAGAAAGTCAAAGACAATCTTAAATATGCAAATTTTAATGAATACTTTCATGGAGCAATTAAAATAACCCAGTTAAATCAAAGAAATACCAAAATTATATTGTCAATGTCAAAAAGACATAGTAATACTATGAGCAGAAATAAAAAAAACCCACTGGAATCTCTCTGAATTGGGAGACTGGAGGCCACAGATGTAGTTTTATCAGTCCTCTCCTTGTAAAGAGAAGGATGTAGGGAGAAGAGTGCTTTGGTACCAGTCATTTTCATAGCAGTAAGGCGCTTTCTTTTGTTATAAAAAAACCCCCATAAAACAAACTGTATTTTACAACACTCATCCTTCTAAATGTCCAAAAATCTAAAATAATTCAAAAATTATAATTTGCTGTTTTGGAAACTATTGTCAATACAGATAGGGCAGGTGGGAGGAACTAATGCCTTGCTGGCAGCTTTAAGACTGGTTATAAACATGCCTGTCAGTAAGCATGGTTACATATAAGAGTAAACAACAGCTATGGGACAAACCCCAGATTTTGGGGTAAGGCTTAAAACATTTTAAAGGCACTCCCCATTATTACCTCATCAGTTTGAGCCACTTGTCCATCCACCAGGGGCTCCAACTCTGCAGTGGGTGGAGCTGACATTATACTGTAAGGGAGAGGGAAAAGGAAAAACATGGATTCCATGCAGTCTTATGAGTGTTGGTTTGTTAAAACAGTGCTTCATCCAAAAAATGAAGCACCTGGCTCAGACAGTTCCTCCAGTGGAATGAACAAACACAGTCACTGAATCATTGCTCACCTCCTGAGGGCCATGAGCTGGAAGTTTTCAATGCAGTACTGAATGAAATTCTTCAAATCAGTCTTGCTGATGCCACCGATGGGGTTGATATCAGCACTGGAGCAGTCGTACTTGGTCAAGTAACCACGGAGACTGAGCAAAACAGGAAATTTCATACAGCAACAGTTAATAATAATGTAACTGCAGCATAACATACAACCCTTGACACTATAGATAATTTATATGTAGCATGAAGAAAGGGAGGAACAGACTGCAGATTAGTAACATATTTATACCTAAAGGGCAACATATTTAACTGCAGCAGGGCTACCCTAAAGCCCTGAAATTTCCAGAAGATGATACTTTAAACAATCATAAAGCACTGCAAAACTATCCATGCTGAGGCAGTATGTGCAAAACAATTAAAATATTGTGCTGACTAATTAAAACAATAAATCTCAAAACACCCACACAACCAGCACACAGTACTCTCACAGCTTTAGAGGTTACCACTCCCACAGTCTTAAAGGGATTGCTTTAATCTTCAAATATTAGCTCTAGTAACAGTATCCCAGATTTTAAGGCCTGCATTTTCAGCTCAAAGTTCACATCTTCATTCCTAATACAGTAATTGAAAATTCAACAAATTGGGAAGTTAGCCTAGTGAATGCACAGGTAAGTTCTACTGAAAACAGCATTTTATGGGAAAGCTATAGCAATACTTTGGCTAAACATCTGAAAAATACACAATTCCCCATTCAAGCTGATTTAACTATTTTCATTAATTTCACTGTTACCAGTGCATTCGTAGGTTGTTACCTCTTCTGAGTAATAATCTACAGAGATATTTGGTAGAGTTGCAGGAAATGAGTGACCTGTTCCACATGGGTGTGGATTCCCAATTTTCACCAACCTTTCATCCACATTGGCTGATCCCAGCACTAGCAGTCCCCCTGGCATCCCACGAACCCACAGTGTCAGCTGAGCAAACAGGTAGGCAAGGACCATTCTTATTCTAGCCTGCAAAGCAAAATGGAAAGGAAAGCAAAATTTACCTAGCAGAGTGATTTCTCCCCAGTCACTTTTATTAATCAATTGTCTAAACAAGCTCATGAAGAACAAAATGCAGGCAGGGTAAGCAAGAAGGACAGTCTTGTGGAGAAATTGCTGAACACAGTCAGGAAATCCAGGTTCAGTATCTGCTACTGCCACAGACTGAGGAAGTTTTTCCTGGCCAATTGCAAATTGGGGAGCAGTTGCCATTTGCTACCTCTCTTAGCACTAACAAGGATCCATGATGGATGAAGCATGCAGATAAACCATATCCTTTTATAGAGTAAATGAACTCCTCTAGTCTAACAGAAAACATTTGTAAAAAGTTTACATTGCTTTTGTCCCCGTTCTGAAACTCAGCTTTTTCTAAGGATGGCAGCAATGACAAACTACCCTGGGATCCAGCCTCCAGCTCCAGCAGCAATTGTTGGTGATGCTAACCAAATATCCACACTCCTCTGTGACTTGAACCTCTCCTGTTGCCAAAAAGCTGACAAAAAATTCAATGTTTGCTTGCAGAGCAAACAGCTGGATTTCTCCAGTAACAGAGAGAGAAAGATCAAGTCCTCAAATTAAGAAAAACTATCAAACAGGATAACCAACACTCAGAACTAAAGCAGAGTTGCTGGTTAGGTTGGAAAACCAAAAAAATCAAACCAAAACCCACAGAACCAAAAGAGTGTGACCTGATTCAGCCTACAGGACACATACCTGCACATTCTGGAGTGCCAGGCTCTCTCTGCTGCTCCCTCCATAGACAGAAAACCGGGGAGTTTGACCTGTCACCACACTGAAGATCCCCACAACAGCTTTCACAGCTGCATCGATGTTCAGGTTGATGTGGTAGCTGAGAAGAAATCAATCACAAGTGACTCAGCCAGCACAATCTGACCATATAAAATAGAAAAAAACCACCAAAAATCCACCCATCAAATGATGTTTTAAAGCTGCTAAAATCTCAGATCTGGTAGGAAGAAACTTAGGAAAGAATAACACTTTTCAGAGTCTTTTTCCAAAATTCCATGTCCTCTGCCAAACGCATCTAAGTTTGTATCACTTTAACATTTTAGTAATAACATCTGTAGCATTCCTACTTAACCCACCTCCTCTTCCTCTCTTATTTTTTCTCCTTTTTGAGTTTGAATGTTTAAGATGTAAGTCTATGCCAGAATATGATGTTTTTTCCCACCACTTCTGAGCTTGTACCTGCCTATTTGCTCAGCCAGCAGTTTGGCCCTGTTGCAGGAATCCTGGGAGGAGTTCTCACTAGCCATGTAGCACGTGGTGAGGACACGCCTGCAGAATTCCCGAGGATCCTCAGGGATGTAGGTCTCATCATTCACAATCCTGCGTGCATCAGCCAGCACATCTGCATCTGAGGACAGAGAAGAAACAACAGGAGTGGAAATTATGTGCTCCTCCCTTTGCAAGATATGCAAATATCTTGTACATCCCTTGTATTCCAATTAAGCTTTACAGTGCCCATGACAAATAAGACGACTACATCTAACTTCCCAAAAAAAAAAATTCATCTATCAAATAAAAGAATTGCTGATTTTGCTTCTGATTTTGAGCACAGAAATTTTAAATCCTTTAGGCCCACTGAGGAATTTTCATAGAAAACACAATCCAGTATGTATGAAGTCTTAGCTAAAAGCATGAAGTCTGCTTAAAGCCAGAACTTAAATAATTACTAACTCTGCTTTGTAGTGCTGCTTTTAACAAAGGGGAAAATTCTCAGAATAAACTGAAGACTACATTAGCCATCATTTGAACAAGAGTCTAGACAGAAACTAGTCTGAGTTCCACATCCAATTCTCAAACCCAAAATGAAAACTGTAATGCCAATTCAGAGAATCTAAATTTGGACACACATTTTCACTGGGATTTCTGAAGAGATACAAAGGACTACATTAGAGCGACACAAAGAAGGTCTGCCATTAAGAAGCTCTTGCAGCTACTGCACCCAGCTAATATTAACTTATCCATAACCATTAGTAAGCACAGCTGGCCAGACACACAGAGCTACTTACTGCCATTCTTGACTGCCAGGCAAACCTGGTGACACATGGAATACACTATGCAAGCCGTAGCAGAGCTGTCAATTCCACCACTCAGAGGCAGAAGAAATCCTGCCTTGAAAACAGAGCAAGAAAGAGGTTCCACATAGCAAAATTAGGAAAAAAATACATATTGTACCACTCAGAAACACACTCCTGTAGAAGAATGACAGGCATTTTCAAGGCTTCATATTGTTCAAGGTTTATATTCTACTGGGGAAAAAGAGAACAAACCACCCAGAGCAAATAATTTGAAACTCTCATCAACTGGGTAACCAAACAAGTAGCCAGTGTAAAACCCTTTGCCTAGAAAAAAAGTCCAGTTGTCTTTACCCTCTAGTAAGACAGAAATGCTAATAAAAAGGATTACATTTTTCATATATACTTTACTATTACACTGAATGACTACTTCATGTCATTCTGCTTCACTCAAGAAAGCACAGTTCCTAAGGAAAGGGTGCACAGAGCGCACTGAAGTCACACCTGGAATACAATTTTTAAGTCTGACTGAGCTACCAGTGAAAAACTCAAACTTTGCACCTTGGACTAACATCAGTTTGGGTTACCAGCAGCACAGGAAAACAATTTGGATTGTGCATGTGGCACAAAAGAAGCTGTGCATGCCAAGGGAAAAACAAAGCCAGTTGTTCTTACCTGTTTGCTGCGCCTTAAATAGTCCCAGAGCCAACATGCAGGTCCAAGACTGAAATTACAGAACATGATTGCTTTAAGAAGGTTAGGGAATAATACCTAAGCAAGTTAACATATTTACTGTGGTCTTCCAATGAGAGATTTCCTTAACTTAAATCTGAACAACATCTTATGTTTATCTCTTTCTTTGAGTTTTTGTGGGGTTTTTTTTAAATCAAAATAATTTTCAAGAAAGAGATTCAGCATTTGATTACCTGATCTCCTCCTCAGGACTGTGGTGTCTCCACTGGATTGGCATACAAGTAGGAACAGCTAAATCACCAGGACACGACAGAGCAAAGTTCACTTTTACCCTGGGATAAGGATTCACTTTACTTGCCTAAGCAATAGTACAGAAGAATTCAGAAGACACCAAATTTAATATAGTTTAAAGAAAAAAAAAACCAGCTCTCTAAGACACTGAAAATCAAGACATGCAAATACTTCTTACATCCAGTAACTATTCAAACTTGGCACAGTTTACAAACACAAAGAGTTCTTACCGCCAAGTTACGAGATGAAATCTCTGCTCTGTAACTTCGAACATCCTCCAGGTCCAGAGTGGCAACCAGCACCTCCTGTGGAAAGGCTTTTAACATTAGATCACTCTACACAAACAGATAAACAATGCTTGGCAAAAGATTCAGCATCAGCTGTGGCAAAGGAAAAGGTAAGAAATGTTACTGGGGAAAGAGATGGAGCTTGCACATAATGTGAGGAAAGCTAGATGACAAATCTACTATTTTCTGAAATCAAAGTGAAACCTTGTGTCCACAAAACTGGGTCATAATTAGCACATTGCAGTATTTGCCCTCTCTTCCTTTAAATAAGGGTCTCTCCTCTTCATTGTGATTACATACAAAAATGTTTTCATGAAGTTCTTCCACTGTGACAGCTCTTCCTTCATCACAAAAACAGGAGAGCTACTGTAGGTAATCTGACTAGGAAAACACTTGGATCTAGTGTGAATAACATAATTAAAATACACCCTTTTTAGTCTAGAGATGTGGACCTAGATCTGGAATGTTTGGGAAATGTTGAGCATAAGTGTCCCAGCAGCTATGGGGTGAATACATTACCACATCATCGAGTGAGAACTGAGATCCTTGTGCAACTGTTTCTCCATTCATGGAAATCATTGCACAGCCATCATAATACAGACGGTCACCATCACAGCCCTTCTGGTTTGCTAAAATATATATTCCACCATTCTGCCAGGGAAACAAACATGCAGGAAAGAGAAAAAAAAAAAAAAGCTGTTCAGAACGTAGCACCTGACAGGATGTTAAAAATCAAAATGTTGTTTCTCTGCTCCTGCCCTTCTTACAAATTTCCTCTCCCTTTACATTTTGAATGATTTATGGCTGGGATTCTCTCTTGACAGGAGTCTCTTAGTAGCAAGAGTCATTCCCTCAACCCAAACAGAGAAAGCTGCACTTCTAAATTGAAATTCTGAGCTCAGACTGAGGTTGGGAAAAGCAAGAAGGTGATGACAGAAGCTGTGTTTGGATATCAGGAGAGAGAGATATTGTTAAATATAAGCAAAGCATGTTAAATTACAATGACAAAGCAGCTTTTTCACAGTGTAATGTACACTCATTGCTTTATTTTTGTCCCCATCACTGTTAGATAGGATTACAGACCAAATAATAAGTGTCTTCTTGTTTTTCAAACACACAGAACTTTCCAACAGAAAAGCCCACACCTTTGCTGTGGCAGAATTCACCAGATCCACCCGGGCATGAGCCTTCCGCAGCACGTGGTGACTCCCGGAAGAGTTGGTGAAAATTTCCACACCGTCAAGTCCCATCTCAATGTGAGGGCTGTCAAAGCAAAAGGCACAAAAATAAATCACTACTGTGCTGTGAAAACTGCAAATGTCATTAAAAATCACTGACAAACAGATACATTTATGTCACTGTCAGTTTTCTGCATGTCTTCACTCAAACAAGGATAGGGCTTTCAAAAATATCTATTTCCTTGCATTGCCAAACTATTCTGTCAAAGATCAGCAGTGGCTGCAGAGAACAGGAGGGCTTTTGCTCAGTCTGTTCTAAATAAAATGCCTTCTGCTCTATAGAAGGCCAGATCTCAAAGAAATAGAGAATAACATCATCATCTGAAAGGGCAACATGGATATACACTGCAAAGTCAGTTGTCCCATTTTCCTTGTCTCTTAGTAAATACAAAAACAGAACCACAAGGAGAAGATTTTTACTGCTTTTTTTTTTCTTTTTCCAATGTCATAAGAAAGAAAAACTAAAAAAAAAATCACATCTTCAATACACCGCATCATCTGCAGTTACCAGGAAATTAATGTAGTCAGATTTGGAAAAGTATCAGGAATGAGGTACCTGTCATTTACGAGAGTTACCTGTCATTTATTTCCTTAGGTCCCTCTTTTCATTCTGCTTCTTTCTGGTATTTCTCCCCTGCCTTCTTGTTTTGAGTTGATTTAGTTTAACAACCAACATTTCTTTACCATCCTGCACCTAGCCTAATGAGGTCTTGCCCAGGATGTATTTACTGTTCTTAATTATATTTTATCTTACTGGCACTTTCTGAAAGATAAACTACACAGAAGAATAATAAGCAGATCTCTTCAAACATTTATATTTCAGGCAGCTCCAGAGTATGTTTTAGATTACTTTTTATTTCCTCTTCTCCTTTACCTGTTTGGCGCCCAGAGTTCTTCACATATTTCTGCCCCTAGGCAGGTATCTTTGGTTGCTAGCACTGCATCCCCAAAAGGAACAGTTTCCTGTGGAAAAACAAGAACATTCTTACACACATGCAGTAGAACAAGCTGTTAAATTCAAAAACTTGAACTACAAATCTTAAGAAAGTATAAAAATGGAGTGCTTACTTATGTGAAATTAGTGACACTATCAATCACATTATACCTTCTTTCATTTTATACCAAGTCAAATTAAAAAAAAATTTAAAAAATTCTGAAATGCAAATTTCTGGACTGACTAAAATTTTGTATTTTAATTTCAGTAGTATTCAGATCCAATGCTTTGCTAAAGGACAGGAATTAAACAATCTGCAAAACAGAGACTGTCTGTTGCTAGGAATCATACTCATGCTTTAGTGGGAATTAACATAAGTTTTAGATTCTTCTGAACAAATAAGGTTCAAATGATTTTTAATTTATTTTTTTAACCTAAAACACATACTCAGTTCTAGTCTCAAGCACAGATAAACTCAGTACTAAAATTGTGCAAAATATGGCAATCAAGGTTCTGTATATACAAATGACTGAGGCAGATTTAAAATTTACTTGCTTTGCTGCCACACACTAACATAAATAATGCTAAATTATGCTCTCATTTAATGCAACTTAGAACCACTACTGAAACATATGAATCTACAACATGACTGGCAGCAGAATTTTGGAGACTACAGTTTTTAATTGCTGAATCAAGAAGATGCTAAATTAAAAAAAAAAAACCAACAGCTTACCTGTCCCGTCACTTCCTGAATTATCCTGGGCAGAAAATATTCCTCCACATGCCTAAATCAAGTTTACAGATTGTGAATACATCATTACATAAATCACAGCATAAAAACTGGTTCTTGTCTCACCTTCTAACACTGCTTAAAGAAACTGTATTGAAGTTGCACAGGGCTGTGTGTGTTTAAAAAATAAAAAAACCTTTATATTTTCTGTGGAATTAATCAGAAATGCTAACATTTTAAGATAGCAACAGCTGTGCTTCAGAAAGGCAAGGTAAGCAATGCCCCATCCTGCCTAGAAAGCAGACCTAACAAAGAACACATCATGCAAGACAAATGTCAGGTGGAAGTTTGTCTTTTTGCAGGGTTACTACACGAGCAGCGCAGAACCAGCTGGGGCTCAGAGGGAGGATCACAAGTGCTTGGCTGAGACCCTCAAGCTGGAAACATTTCCTGACTACAAGCCAAGTGCAGAGCATCAGAGATGAGTGCCAAACATGTTCTGCAGCATCACAAGGTAGGCAGCTTTCATTCACTGCAGTTGTTGAAGTTCTGACAGAGCTCATCCATTTCAGTGTTTGCCAGTTCAGTACTGGGATGCAGCATTCAGGAGATAAACACAGCCCCTCCAGTCCTGAGCTGGCTGATCTTAGGAAGCACACACCAGGAAAATGACACTTTACAGTGGCTGTAGGATCAAGCAGCCTCACTTTTTCTTCCAGCTCAGCAACTCAGAGTTTGACTGCTCAAAAAGTTTCCTAACCGAGCTGCAACCACATAGCTTGGCTGACTCTGTCCTGCTGCTCTCCTTGTAGCAGCCCATGAGGATTTGCTCCCTGTTGCTGTGGCTGCAAACAGCAAGCTGTGTTTTTTGACACAATCCCTAGAGTTGCCAGAATACCTTGCTTTGCTCCATGGGGTGAACCATCTAAGTTCCCTGTAGTTTCCTGCATTTGCCAGTGATATTTTTGGTCTGATCAGAAGAATCTTCCTTAAATAAAACAAAACAGAAAAACTGAGTTAACACATGATGTACAGCAAAACAAGCGTATATATGAACACTGATTAAGAACAACTTCTTTTTTTCTTTTATAATGTAACATTTTTAAAGTTTCTTGCAGCTCAAGGAGTTTTCGGAACTTTTCCAGAAAGCAGTAGGAATTTAGTTTCCACAAATCAGAAGAGAAAAAATAGATCATGAGAAACCTTAGCTGTCTCTCTCAAAATTTAGCAAATAGGAAGATAAATCCATCACTCTAAGTAGCACTGAAGAATTTTGCTTGAAAGCCGAACTGATGTCTAAAAAGATAATGTGTTACCTCACAAAACACATCAAGAACTACTTACTTATTTAAAAAGATCACTCGACAATTGTAGCGAACATTTCTGTGCAGAACAGGCCTGTGAAAATAAGAATCAAAATTAGCAGTGACTACACTCACTAAATGAAATTACAAAGAGCTACAGAATCTACTTCACTGCAAAAACTATACATAAGACCTCACTGGAGGGAATCAAGCAAAACAATATATGAAGTTTTAGCTTCTAATTTTTTAGTTAAAGTAATAGTTTGAAAAAATCTGAGTTACTGATTGTGCTGTCAATCTCACATACATCAACCACTACCTGAGCTTTAGGAACATGAGCAGACCAGAAGATTCCTCATGGCTGGGCCACGTTACTTAATCAAATGTGACCTCCTGTGATACTGCCAACCCAGTTCAAAATCAAACTAGCTTTACACAATTATATCAATACTAACATGTTCATTTTACAGATATAATTTATCACCTTTCCGTGACAGCACAAGGCTTACAATGGCTTCAGTGAGTTTCACATACACTTATTTTGTTTAAGATATCTGTCAGGGAAAGCAGCCCCCACATTCCATGTACAATCAATTTTACAATCAATGTAAAAGCCCTTTGAGTTACACCTCACACAAAGTCTGACCTGTGGCAATAAGTACCAGTCATTAAGGTTTCCAATATATAACTGCAATTATCCTACTTCATTCTTGAAGGGATCAGCCACCAGCAATCTTTGGAAGGATTATCTTTTAGAAAGTGTTCTGCACGTTGCAGTCATGGTAATTAAAAGGGGAAAAGCAGTGCAGTTCCTAAGATATGTCTGACAGTTTGGTGCAGAGCCCTCCCTATCCAGAGTATGGCACAAGCAGCATTCCCTAAGGACTTATCCCTTTATCACAGGTTTACAAAAAAAAACCCCAAAAAACAAACAAACTTACATTCCCACATCACAGATAATATCTTGAGTAGCTGGAGACTCCAACAGCTTTTCCAGAACTTGAAACGAATGCAAGAGTGTATCTGACTCATAATAGTGATCTGAGCAGCCATAGCCACTGTGTATAGAAACAAGGAGAAATCAAAAATTCAGCCAGATTAGCACCAGGGCCATAGAACCCAAACTACTTCAGTCAGGGAGCATTTCACTCACACAAGCAATTTACATAGAAAATGAAGAAGCAGTGCTGCCAATACCATCCCTATTTACAGCGTTCTGTATCACCCCATGATATTCCTTCCAGGACAGCAGCCTGCGCCCAAGCAGAAATCAACGCACAACAGTTCCCCTGAAGGAAAACTCACTGAAATAGGTCAAAAATTATCGCTACCACTCAGGTTTCCAAGACAAGAGACCCAATCCTGTGCTCACAACTACAGTGCTTTTCTTTGCACCGACGGCCGGATGCTCTAAGCACGGCTCTGGGCACTGCAGCACCTCGGGGCTGATGCCCTTCCGGACTGTTCTTCCATATTTAACCGGAATCGCAGCAAACCCAGCGCCAGCAAAGCGCCCTTACCAGATTTCGAGCTCTGGCCCAAGCCGGTAGCGGGCTCCTTTGCTCTTGGCGATGTCGATACCTGGAAGAGTGTTGGGAGCGCAGTGCGTGAAACAGGCACGGTCTGCGCCGCCCCGCTCGCGGCAGGAGGGAAGGAAGGAGGGAAGAAGGGAGCGGAACAGGTTTCCTCATGGCCGGGGGCAGCCAGCCATCTCGGCACTCACTTCTGAAAATCCTCTCCAGGTTGCCCTCAAAGTCCAGAGCCCACTGGTTGAGGGCGCAGGTGGCCACGGTCACTGCCCGGCCCATGGCGGCCCCGCCGCTTTCCCCGCCGCTTCCGGGGCGGCGCCGGGCCGGGCTGCCGGGCCCTGCTCCGGCCTCTGCTCCCGGGCCCTCCTCCGGCTTCTCCTCCGGTCCCTCCTCCCAGACTCTGCTCCGGCCTCTGCTCCCGGGCCCTCCTCCGGCCTCTCCTCCGGGCCCTCCTCCCAGACTCTGCTCCGGCCTCTGCTCCCGGGCCCTCCTCCGGCCTCTCCTCCGGGCCCTCCTCCCAGACTCTGCTCCGGCCGCTCCTCCCGGTCCCTCCTCCGGTCCCCGTGGCAGCACCGGCGCCGTCAGCGCTTTCAGCACCGGCTCCACGCACACCCGGTGTCCGGCCGCGCTGTGGCTCCTCAAAGTGCTGCACAGCTTTCCGCGCTTTCCGCAGTTTTATCTCCCCAGAGCCCTGAATAACGGGAAAGCAGCCTTAGCCCGTTTCCTAACCCTGCAGCTTGTTTTGAGAAGTGTCCCTCAAACGGAGTTCACAGCGCGGGTGCTCAAGGTAACTGGAGCAGGGTGCAACCTTCTGTATGTCTCATTTCAGCATCATCCCGGCAGCTTTCAGGGTGCTGACCCCAGAGAGGCTGACTTCTTCAAAGTCCAATCTCCACTCTTATGTCCCTCATCACATATTTTGCTGCTGTGTGCCGCCTTACACGTGGGATTCTAACTTCTTTCTGTACTAGAATCAGAATTATTTAGGTTGGAAAAGGCCTGTAAGATGACTGAGTCCAACCACTAATCCAGCACTGCCAAGCACACCACTAAAGCATGTCCCCAAGTGCCACATGAACACGGCTTTTACCTCCACCACCACTCTGGGCAGTCTGTTCCAATGCCTGCCAACACTTTCCACGAAGAAACTTTTTAATGTCCAATCTAAACAAGAAATGGCACAATTTGAGGCCATTTCCTCTTCTCTTGTCACTTGTCATTTGGGGGAGAGCGTACAGGCTACGGCCTCCCTTCAGGGAGTTGTAGAGTGTAAGATCCCCTCCTTGAGCCTTCTTTTCTCCAGGCTGAGACCTCCATCCCCACAGATCCTGCCCCAGATCCATTCCCTTCTCTGGACACATTCCAGCAACTCAGTGTCCTGGATTAAGGTGCCCAAAGCTGACCCCACAGTTCAAGGTGGGGCCTCGGAGGTGCCCAGAGCAGGGGGGCTGGTCCTGCTGGTGTGAAATACAAAGCTGTGTTTCGTGTCAGGTACAAACATGTGTATCTGTGATTGTGATGTGTGGAAACTGACCATGCAACAGTTATAAAGACCATTCTAATAAATAACTGAGGAAGCAAAGCATGGAAGACTATATTGGTCATACTTTACCATATTAATTAATAAATTGATTGCTGCTTGAATATTGGCCTAGTCAAGCTTCTCATTCATAGCACTGGCCACACTGCTGCTGGCACATGCCAGGATTCCATTGTCCTTCTTGGCTGCCTGGGCACACCTGGGCTCGTGCTGAGAAGCTCTCGGCCAGCACCCCCAGGTCTTTTTCTGCGGGACCATTGCAAATTGCACAGAACGGTCAGTGGAACGTGGAGAGTTTAATAACGACTCAAGGCGGCCCGGTCTGCCTTAGGGGCTCCACGCTGTGACCCAAGAGCAGGTGTAACCTCTCTCCTTGGACGCCATTCCCACGCCATTCCCGCTCCATCGGCGCGCTCAGCGCTCCCTCACGCTCCCGGCGGGGCGCGCGTCCCAGGGCAGGGGGCGGGGCCCGCGCCCCTCGCGCTCCTCGGCCCATGGGACGAGCGCGCGCCACCAATGGGGAGCCGCGGGATGGGCGGGGCGTGGCGGGGATTGGCTGAGGCCGTGGGGCGGGGGCGGGGCCCGGAGGGGCCGGTGCCGGTGAGGGGCCGCAGGTGCGGCAGAGGCGGAGCGGTGGCGGCCGGGGTGGCTGCGGGGAGCGGTGTGAGAGAGAGATCCCGGCGGGAGAGATCCCCGTGAGAGACACCCCGGTGAAAGTGATCCCGGTGAGAGAGCGGCCCCGGCCCCGCAGGTGAGCGCGTTCTTTCCTCACCGTGTCTGGGATCAGGCCTGGAAGGGAGCCAGTCGTGTGGGCAAAGCGGAGCGACGAGCCGTCTTCCCCCCCATATCGCTTCTGAAAAGAAGCCTGCGGGGGAGGACTAAAGAAAATGGCCTAAAGGCGAAATAGTGGACATTCGGATTTGATGCGAGAGAGTATTTTTTTTTTTGCTGTTGGTGTGATCAGGCGTTGAGCAGGTTGCCCGAGAGAAGGAGGATGCAGAGGGCATGGCCAGGCTCAGTCCGTGCCCAGGTACAGGATCGGGTTCGCCGTGATGAGGCACACAGTCAGTCCATAGTTCCGACTGTAGGATGATGATCTTTAGCGTAAGAAGTGTTTGATCAGAATGAAAGAAAGCTACAGTGCGTGTTCCACAGAGAGAGTTAGGTAGTGCCGAGTAAATAATTCTCCATTCCCACTGATTTTTTTACTCGATGGGATTTTATCTTGTTTTCTATGGTGCAAATGACATACATAGAGCAAGAACTCTGGGCAGAAGTGTCCAATTGACAAGGTCCTGTACCGATAATGTTACAGCAGTATCAATTTCTCAAATTAAAATGGGCAATTAAGTTACAAAGGTTTAGGACAATGTGGTGAACCATTTTTTTCCCCTTTTAAATCTACATGTAAGTAATAAGCGAATTATTATCTATGCATCTTAAAAGAAATTTCCAGTTAGCAAGAAGTTTAATGGATTACTTTGACATCAGTGTTTTGATTGTTTTGCTGAAGGTAAGTTCATAGGGAATTAATTGGTGAAATGTTTTTGCTTCCTGTCCTCCACCCCTAAATTTTGTGTCTGAAGTCTATATAATAGATGTTAGTAACTTTTATTTGTGATTCTCTTGTAGAGGCATAAGAATTATTGAGAACCAGCTGGAGTAATAGGATTCATATTTTCTTTCCTACAGGACATAATGGCAGCCCATCAGGAGAAAAAACTTGCTGAAGAAAGAAAACACCAAAACGTGCAAAATGATACTAAAGCATCTCAGGGCCAGTGGGGAAGAGCATGGTGAGAGAAGCCAATGACCCCAAGTAGTCCTTGTACTTCCAGTTGCTTCATTCTTACTCTTAGAGATTCTGT
This sequence comes from Passer montanus, assembly GCF_014805655.1. Lineage (NCBI taxonomy): Eukaryota > Metazoa > Chordata > Aves > Passeriformes > Passeridae > Passer > Passer montanus. The sequence continues at coordinate 6,413,869 of NW_024370374.1, read as the reverse complement.
ATTTCTTTTAAACTTCCTTCTGTTAATAACAGATTTTTGTGTTGCCCTGCTCTGGAAAGTTCATGGGTAATTTGCAGTAGCACCAAGTGCTGAAGAAGAGCTCTTCAAGTTTTTTAAGGCAGAGAGTTTGCCAGACAGTTTTGTGTTAAAACACACTCCTTGCAAAAAAGAAAAGCAAATCATAAAAATTGGTAAAATTTCTGGTTCCTTCAAGGAAATAAATATTTTCTGAGGTTTGGAAAACAGGCATCTGTGGCATTCCCAGCTGACAAGTTCTGCTTGTAGCAATATTTATGACTCATGTGCCAGTTACCAAAGAGCTGGGTCTGGCATCTGTGGCATTCCCAGCTGGCAAGTTCTGCTGTAGCAATATTTATGACTCATGTGCCAGTTACCAAAGAGCTGGGCAGGTATCAGTAGGGCATTGTTCTGCAGCTGGGAACAGCAACAGTGGCACAGAAGATTCAACGTGTGGCTGTCCGAGGTCTGTCTTTTCCAAGTTTCCAAGCTTTGCATAACGTTCTTGGGATTCCATTATCACTTCCAACTGAATGGCACCAGTTAGAGCCGTGATTGCCATCAAAAATGTGAAGTCTGTAATAATTATCTGGTTTTCGGAGGGGAGATTTTATTTAATCTCTTGCTCTGATTAACTAGCATAGTTTTAGAGCAGTTTGTGGCAAAAAATGTTCCTTGCAGAGCTTTTCATGGCTGCTTGACCCCCAGACATGCCTGTGCCCTGAACACATTTTCAGTTTTCATCCAGTTAGATCTAGAAGGTGCAGTGAAAAAATTGTCTGATGTAACTCATCTGTCTGAAACCTGGGGAGACAAAATGCTCTGTTTTGGATTACAGGGAGGTGGACTGGTTTTCCTTGGCAAGCATCCTTTTCCTGCTGATGTTTGCACCACTGATTGTGTATTACTTCATCATGTCCTGTGCCCAGTACCAGTGCTCTCTGACTGATCCACTCCTGGACTTGCTGACAGGGAATAAGCATCTGTCTGACATCTGGAACAGGACTCCCATGCTGACCTATAGGGCTGCTGCCATTTATTCCCTTTGGGTCGCTTTCCAGGTACATTATTGAGTTATGATCTGGATGCAGTGTCTGGTTTCTCCCACAGCTGTTGGATGAATCCTTTTACACAAAGGATGGTGGAATGTTCCACTGGCATTTATTCTTTGATGTTTCACAATTTCCAAGGTGTTTTGGAATCCAAATGAAGCCTATGTACTTGGAAAATAAGTATAATGGGAATATACAGAAATATTCTTTGTGTGACATATTCCTTAATGAGGTTTTTAAGAAAAAGCAGCTATATAACAACAATACCCATTTGTTTTAAATTAATGCACAAGAAATAAATCAAAATAAAAGGACAAGGATCTGAATGTAGTTACCAACTGTCCTGCCTCCCCACCAAAAAAGGATGACAGCCTTACATGAAATACATCTTTAGAGCTAGAGTAGCTTAGATGTATTACTAGTCTAAAAGCACAACAGCTTTTGCTTTTTTGGCTTACCCAATACTTACTAGAAACTTAAGATAAATGTTATATTTGGTATATGTATGTGAGGGATAGTGTTTTGAGGGGTTTGTCTTGTCTGTATTTACTGTGAATACATTCTCTCTTTTTTTAGGTGTTTTTGTATGTGTCCATTCCTGATTTCTGCCATAAATTTCTCCCTGGATATAAGGGAGGTGTACAAGAAGGTGCTGTCACCCCTGCTGGTAAGGTCTTGCTTGGAATACATGCACACCATGCAGTCTTCTGAAATGATAGTATTTCTGTTCTTAGAGTCTTTAATGACCCATGTGCAACCAGAGGAAACGTGGACATAAATGCTCTAGCCTTCCTCATATGTTCAGTTCAAACAACACTAGAAAGCAATCTAGGTCATCTTTTAGAATAAGTTATAGCATTTCTATCTCTTGTAATTAATAAAACTGTTGATCTGTTGGTAGGCACCACACCAGCAATGGAAAAGTACTGGTTGATAGTTTTGGCACTTAAAATTGTCAGTGGACTGGTGGTATTTGACAAGATAATTTTACCTGCTCAAGCTCCATTAACCCAAGGGACTTGGACAAAATGTGTGATGTGAACTGTTACTGGTGGCTTGTTACTCTAGTCAGTTGTGGGAAAAGTCTAAATTCAGCTTTGTGAGGAGAAAAACTCAGCATAACAAAGCCTAATGGGTGCAGTAGAGTCTATTGGAACTTTCAGGAAATTGCCTCAAGGTATTTAATTGAGCAATGAGGAGAGAGAGGTCATTACATGAGCCCTTGGTTGAGCTTCTGTGTATTCTGTGCATACCCATATTAATTAAAAGCTGTATTAATGCAGGGTTGCTAACACTCAATTTTTTCTTCATATTTTAGGTGTCGTGAATAAATATGAAATAAATGGACTTCAGGCCTGGATCATTACCCATGTGCTTTGGTTTGCAAATGCTTCTTGCTTCCACTTCTTCTCACCTACCATCATTTTTGACAACTGGATCCCTCTCCTGTGGTGTGCCAATATCTTGGGATATGCAGTGTCCACCTTTGCAATGATCAAAGGCTACTTTTTCCCTACCAATGCAAAAGACTGGTATGTGGATTTTAGTAGTGAGAGAATACTAGGTAACAGAGATTAAAATTGTTAAAAAAAATCAGGTATATAAATTGTATGAAAGAGTACATTTCACTGGCACAGAGAGTGTATGGCAGTGATTCATTGCTTCACCAGCACCACCCTTATGTTTCATGCTGCACACCATGGGTCTGGCAGCCTCAATGTCACAGATACACCCATCCTAAAAATAGTTAGACTGTTCAGAAGTGTTACCAAAAGTGAACTCGGGCACCTCTGAAATTCTACAATTTATGTCTATTAATGTAATGCTTTGGTTGGGTCAGTTTGTGTTACCTTGCACAATGTTACACGGTTTTATGGTTTTTATTATCGCTGCATCAAATTAATCTGAATTGTTTAGTCAGAGTAGCAATTACCTGTATTTGTATATAACCATACACATTTCTAATTTTTTTTTACAGCAAAATCACTGGCAACTTCTTCTATGACTATATGATGGGGATTGAATTTAACCCTCGAATAGGGAAATGGTTTGATTTCAAGCTGTTCTTCAATGGGCGCCCTGGGATTGTGGCCTGGACTCTGATCAACCTTTCCTTTGCTGCCAAACAACAGGAGCTGTATGGTGAAGTGACAAACTCCATGATCCTTGTCAATGTCCTCCAGGTAAATTCTGAGGAGGAAATTAAGAAACAAGTTTGGAAATAAGCTAGTATGAAAGTAAGAAAAAAAACTATTCCATGGAAATGAAACTGAGGTATTTTTTCCTGGCCTGAAACAAGCTCATTCAGTTCAGTGGGACTTCTTTGGATTTATTCCCTGATCTGTGTAAATGGAAGCCTGCTCAATAGAAGCTCTGTCCCTCCTCTTTGTAACCTTGTGAATCTAAGCTGAAGAGAGATCATGGTCAGCTGTGAGTTCACTTCCCAGGTGTTTGTCCTTGAGTTGTATACTTGCCTTAGTCATCCTATTATTGCTTTATCTGTCTAGAGAGATAGTTGAGAAGAACTGTCACGTAAATACAACCCACCTGGATACACAATATCTGAGTTCAGAAATGTCTGGTTTTGAAGTGCTAACGTGAAAACATCAATGAATTTTGAGATCATATCACAAGGCAGCACAGACAGTAAGCTGATGCTGTTAAACAGGATAACTGGTGACAGTGCTCTGTTATTAATGTGAAATTATTCTGTTGCAGGGTATTTATGTTCTGGACTTCTTTTGGAATGAAGCCTGGTACTTGAAAACCATTGATATCTGCCATGATCATTTTGGATGGTATTTGGGCTGGGGTGACTGTGTTTGGTTGCCTTACCTCTATACTTTGCAGGTAAAAATGTGTACACTGTGTATTTGTGCAAAGAGGAGTGAAACTTTCCAGAAACATTCTTTCTAGCAGTTTAATTTGTACCTGAAATGTTTCTATGTAGTCCCACTGTTGAGAAATTATAGCAACATTCTTTGTAACAATTCTGTAGGAAGGCTTCCTGTCCCTGCATGGATTTGACATCTTTTCCTCTCCTGCCTGTTTTTTGTGCCTGTTTCTGTCATTGACAATTGTGTTTGCATACTTTTCTACATCCTTTCAGTTCCCTTTCTTTTTATTCCTGCTTCTTGGGGGTCTTTTGGTTAGTGGTGGTTTGTTTGGGTTTTGTTCCTTGGGTTTTTCCTTCTGTCCAGTTTGCATCCTTGCAACTTTTCTCCTCGTGTTTCACAAAGAAGTGCAATTTTGGAGAGAGAAAGAGAGAAGGAAACTCTGGGATGCAGAGTTTTCTGAAAGTTTTGTGCAGTTTTACTATTGCAGTAGATTTTTCTACTCCCTTCTTCTGGTCTCTTCAGGATCACTGTAGTCAAGGAATTGGTCTGGCATGCTGAGCCTCTGTTGGAAGTAAATGGCTGATTGTTTTTGTGCTCCCCAGGGTCTGTACTTGGTTTACCATCCTGTCCAGCTGTGCACAGCTTATGCCGTAGGGGTCTTGATGTTGGGCTTCCTGGGTTATTACATCTTCAGAATGACCAACCACCAGAAGGACCTGTTCCGTCGCACCAATGGCAACTGCAGGATCTGGGGGAAGAAGCCAGAGTACATTGAGTGCTCCTACACGTCTGTGGATGGCACCAAGTACTACAGCAAGCTGATGACCTCAGGATTTTGGGGCTGGGCACGTCATTTCAACTACACGGGAGACCTGATGGGCTCGCTGGCCTATTGCCTGGCTTGTGGCTTTGAGCACATGCTGCCTTACTTCTACATCATTTACATGACTATTCTGCTGACCCACCGCTGCATTAGGGATGAGCACCGTTGTAGCAGCAAGTATGGGAAGGACTGGAAGTGCTACACTGCTGTAGTGCCCTACCGGCTCATACCTGGGATATTTTAAGGCTAATGCAGGGTGCAGGGGAAAGAAAAAAGAATAATTGTGAGGACATATCATGTTTAAAGTAACTGAAGTGAGGCACTGAACTGCCTCATTTTTTTAAAAGACTATTTTAATTGGAATACCCCTCTGAATCACCCCATTTCCAAATTAACTTGGAGTTTAAGAAAAGACGCATGTATTGAGACTCCTGAGAAATCCCAAAGCTGGGAGGTGGCCTTACCCTTGATGGTAGCAAGGCTCTGGAAGCAGTTTGCAGTGCTTCAGGAGAGACAAAAAGAGTTCTGTCATCTCTTTAGGAAAAAAGTTTTCTGATGCAGCTGCTTGTGGCCATCAGAACCTACAATTGAGAACAGCTGCAAAGGAGGTTTGGTTGTTGATTGCTTGTCAAGAGATGAACAGTAGAAATACTGAACTGAAGAAATTGTCTGAAATAATTGTTATAATCTAAAACAAAAGTGACAACTGTCATAAATTAGTGCAATTTTAAGCACCTGACAATAGGGAACATGACCAACTGAGTATTATTTTGCTACTGAAACCAGACTTTGTGAAGCTACTGAGCTGAGCTGCTTTGGCTGGAGTAGAGTTACTTTTTCTCCTAGTAGCTGGTGTGGGCACAGTTTTGGATTTGAGCTGAGACAATGTTGATAACACAGGGATGTTGTCCCTATTCCTGAACAACAAACACAGCATCTAGGCTTTTTTTTTTTAATCTCACCCCACCCACCAGGGAGTGGGCTGGTTGAGCACAAGGAGCTGGGGGACACATGGGCAGGACAGCTGACCCCAGCTAACCCAAGGAATATCCCAGGCCATATGGTATTGTGCTCAACACACAAAGCTGGAGGAAGAAGGAAGTGAGGGATGGCAGGAGTGATGGTAATTGTCATTTCAAGTCACGATTACATGTTATGGAGCCCTGCATTCCTGGAGATGTCTGAACATCTGCCTGCAGCTGGCAAGTGGGGAGTAGATCCCTTATTTTGCTTTGTTTGTGTGCAGTTTTTCCTTTACCTATTAAACCATGTTTATCTCAACCCCTGAGTTCTCTCCCTTTCCTGATTCCCTTCCCCATACCACTGTGGGGGAGGGAGCAAGGAGCTGTGTGGGGCTGTGTGGCATTCACATTCACCCTTCACCCAGGATTTTTCTCCTGGGAAGCTGAGAAGCCTCAGAGAAAAAGGAAAACAACAATTATCTCATTTGTTTCTCCTCTGTTTTACTCATGTGGAATGTGTTTGGAGATGACCTAGCAATAGGTGATTGTTTCATTGGTTTCTGGTGTGAGTGTTCCACTCATTGGCCAATCAGTGCCAAGCTGTGTCTGAACTCTAGAAAAAAGCATAAATTTTCATTATTATCTTTTAAACATTGTGTACATATCCTTTCTCTATTCTTTAGTACAGTTTAATTTAGTATATTTTAATAAAACATAGTAAATTAAAATAATAAATGAGCCATATGAGAACACGCAGTGAAATTCATACTTCCTTCCTTCGTCTGACGTCAACCCAAATACAACAGTGGAAGGTCGGGTCTGGAGGAATCCTGACATGTTCGGAATTTCAGTAGCTGGTGCCCCACTCAGGACCACAGGTCCCTGAACACCAAAGCCAGCCATTTTCCCTATGAAACCAAACTCACCAAGGCAGGTTCCTGGTGTCAGTTTGCAGGAGGTGAGACACTCAAAGAAGCCCAATTTGGAGGTGGTGGCGGCTTGGGTCAGCACTGGATCCTGCGCGGTTCGGAATTTCAGCAGGCAGCAGGCCACAGGCACTTGAACACCAAGGCCTGCCTGTAGCTATGATATTTTATGAAAAATCTTTCTTAGGATTTTTCCCTCCTGGGAAGCTGAGGAGGCCCAGGAAAGGAATGTAAACAACAACTATCTGCTGCCGTGGAATGCAACACGTGCATCTTCCATTGGTCCAGGTGGATTGTTTTCACTTCATGACCAATCACAGCCACCTGAGTAGAGGCTGTGAGCAGTCACAAGATTTTGATATTCATTCTATTCCTGTTCTTTGAAGCCTTCTGATCCATCTTTTCTCTGTTCTTTTAGCATACTTTTAATGTAGTATTTTAACATATATATGTCATAATAAACCAGCCTTCTGAAAATGCATTGAGAACTCGCGTCTCCACACATGGAGAGTTACTAACACCGTCCCGTTGCACTAGAAAACAAAACACACCAGACCAGGTTCCTGATGTCTTGCAGGAGGCACTTGGCAGTGTCAAACCAGCCACAGTAGACTCAGGGTGGCACCTTGGGTCTGGGAGGAATCCTGCGACGTTCAGAATTTCAGCACGCAGCTGGACACTACATTCCACTGGCCCCTGGAAAATAACGCCCACCTTTTTACCTGGGAAAGAAAACTCAGCAGCCCACGTTCCTGATGTCAGTTTGCAGGAGGCACTTGGCACTGTCAAACCAGACACACTTGCCTGTGGTGGCATCTTGCACCTGGGAGATTGAGAACTCGCATCTCCACACATGGAGAGTTACCAACACCGGCCCGTTGCACTAGAAAACAAAACACACCAGACCAGGTTCCTGATGTCAGTTTGCAGGAGGCACTTGGCACTGTCAAACCAGACACACTTGCCTGTGGTGGCATCTTGCACCTGGGAGGCATCCTGGTCCGTTCGGAATTTCAGCAGGCAGCCGGCCGCACCTGGGAGGCATCCCGATCCGTTTGGAATTTCAGCAGGCAGTGAGGTGCTGCTGCTGCTGCTCAGCGGTTAAGCAAGCTTTTACCTATCAGCAAGCATTCAGGTATCAGAGAGCCTTGTCTCCAACAAGCTCTCTGAGCCAGGCAGGTGGAAGGACCAGTAGTAATTTTACGTATATTAAAATAACGTGTTTATTCTGTTTTGCTTTGGTTGTGGTTTGTTGGTGCGGTTTGTTGTTTGGGGTTTTTTTGTTTGTTTGTTTTGGGTCAGTGCCGGTAAACCTTAACCTTACAGGCTAGAAAGGGGCAGAAATGGTTCCCTGAAATGCCTGAGGCTGGTTTGCACCAGCACACACCTTTTCAGGAGCTCCCATCGCTCTCCTTCCCAGAGCAGAGGCCAGGCTGAGCACGTGGAGCTGTGGCTCTTTTGGCTTCTCCAAAGGATGAGATAGAAGCAGTGAAGTACTTCACATTTGCTGTAAGGATTTACTTAATACTGTATGCTGGGAACGTGAACTAGGTGAAAAATTTTGGGATAGGCTGGGTTGGGTTACAAGCTGCACATCAAGGAAACTCTGGGGATACACGAGTGTTATGATTTTGCTACGAGGAAATCCAGGCGCTGACAGTGATTTGTGTCTGTGCTTGTGTGTGTCCAGTAGTGACTTTGGATTCTGTTCTTTATTTAAGTGCTGGAGTGACTTGTGTATACAGAAGCAGGAAAGAGCAGAACAAGGGGTATTGGATAACACTGGTGGAAGTGGTCAGAAACTCCCTGGAAAAAACCAGAAACTTCTGATGTGTGAAATCAGGAGAACTGTTTGGAGGAATGATGACTGTAGTTAAATATTTACTTTATGACATCAACGCGCTGCCGTTTAGAGCTACTTGATGAACGTGTAACTTACAAGCTGGGATGACTCTAATGCTTTTTAGCTGGTGGAGATCTCAACCATGTGCTGATTGTGTGTGCGCTTATAACACAGCGGAGAACTGAGATTAGAATATTTTAGAAGAAAACAGTATAGATTGTTTATTATCTATGTAATACTAAGGAGATAAGAATACATGGCTGCTACTGGTTGGAAGGCCGGAGAAACTACCATTACTTTGTAAAGGGCGTTACAGCTTTGTCCCATGCCCCTCTACTCAACCCTCACCCTGAGTTCCTAGCTGAGTGTCTCAGAGAGGGTGGTGCCAGCTGTGAAATATCTGCTGACAGCTCCAGAGCAAGGGCATGAATGTACAAGGGCTCTGTGGTGCATTCAAGTGTAAGTAAAACACCTGCATGCCAATGTGGGAACTTCTTTTGTGTCGTAACAGCAGCTTTGTGTGAGGAAGCTCTGCTGTACAAATAACAGGTAATCTCCATTGTGTTATGCCAGCATTGTCTGTCACTGTTGATAGGGGGGGAAAAAGACTTTTGGAATTGCTCATGTATGCCTTCCGGGGAGTGGATGTGAACCCATCCCCTGGCCCTGCCCATATCCGAGGAGAAGGCTCCACGTGTGGACTGAGACTGAGGGATCAGCCCCAACCAGGCTCTCACCCCTGCTCTGAAGGTGGAGGAGCAATGCAGCAGCAGGACTCTGCTGGGAGAGGCCCTCAGAGCTTTACCACTCTCCAGTGGCTATAGGAAAATCAGGGTGCCCCCGACACAGGGAATGGTTGGCATCTGACTCCATTGATTCAGAAGGCTGAACAATTGCTTTATTACACTATCTTATATCACATTATACGATACTATATCAGGAGATACTATACTAAATTACATAGTAAAGAAAACTCTCCACTGTCTCCCAACATCCAGGACACAGCTTTGAGTGATTGGTTAATTAATATTAACAACTATCACCAGAATCCAATTACCAAATCCCTTCGGATAAACAATCTCTATAACACATTCCACATGTGCAGAAATAACAGGAGCAGAGAATAGAGATAAGAGTTGTTTTCTCTTCTTCGAGATTCCTCACTGGGATTTCCAGGAAATATCCTTGGGAAGTTGTGCCTGCCTGCTCTCTATGAAGAGAGCTGTGGCTACAAGTGGTTACCCAAAGGCTTCTGACTGTGCAGCTTTTAGCAAAAAATTGGTGTCTTCTGTCTGTGTGTGCATGGGTGCTTGTGCAGGTGTGGTGGAGAATTTTCAAAAACAGCATAGCTTGCTTATTATTGAGATGTAGCTAGAAAATGTGAAGTTGTTATGCACTGGGAGAACAGGACACGGCAGTCTTTTGCTTTGGAGGAGATTGGAACTTTCTCCTGTGTGTCCCTCTGAGCTCAGACTGAGTTTCCAGCTCTGTGATTTTTGGGGACTGGCAGTGAATCCTCACCCAGGGTGGCTGTGCAGGTAAATGGATATGTGAAAAATGATGCAGTAGGTAATAACTAGAAGTGTACCTGAGTTCTGGTTTGTTATGAGATCATAGAAAAGCTTATGACAAGTAAAAAAAGGGTGCAGCAAGTGCTGAGGTTAAATAGAATATTTCCTGTGTATGTGCAGTCTTTAGCATGGCAGAGCAGTAAGTACCTTTTGCATGTAACTTTGTTACTCGTGAAGTATTTTTTCAGGTAAAATAGCTTTGATTAGCAAGCTGTGTGATGAAGATGCTCAGAAGGATGGAACCATCAATTAAGATATTACTTTCATCAGCCTTTCCTGATAAATACCAGCATACAGTATAGTAGATAAATAATTAAAAATATTTGGAAAGGTGGAAAATAGGAAATTAATTAAATTAATAATTATATTACTTGCTTTTAACATTGGGTCAATATATAATTCATGTTTCTAAAAATAACTTTAAATTATTTGCCATACCAGCTACTACACTTATTTACCTGTATTTTAGAACTTCACTTGTTGCTGTGATGTTTGGTAAATATTGTTGGAGAAATTAAATATGGTGCTGTTGACTTGAACCAGGACTGTGTATCCCTCACAAAAGGAAGATGGTAACAATCTATATTTATGCACTGATCATTTGATTTTGAATATACTGATTGTTTTGCTAGAAATAAATAGTGGAGTATTCATTTTTACTATTCAGGTATTTACTTCAGTTTAGCAAAGAATAATGTGCTTTACTGATTTTTGATTAGGAGGACTTTGGATGTAAATATATCCTACCATAATTCAACTAATAAATTTCTAACTGTTCAGGTTCTCATGCTGTATTTATCAGTTGATCTGATAATGAAATGACATAAATGTGTAATTCAAGATTACAAATCATCTCATCAAGGATATGTGGAGCTGTGTGTATCTGGTCTGTTCTTTGGAATGGTTGATTTGGTATCCTGAATCATATGGTTTACATTTGTCCTTTACACAAAACTATTTTAAGATCTTATGTTTGTTAACTAAATTTTTGTCCAGGCAGCTTGATTTAGGAGTAATGGTTTTTGGCTAGAGGTAATTGAATGTGACAGATTTTAATTATTGATTTTCTATAGTTACCATCAAAGGGCTTTCACTGTCATATTCAGCAATAAACATGTCAACAAGCAAGTGAACCATATCAGTATCTTGGAGAAATCTGGTACCCCATTCCACACACTACATGGAGGAGGGAATGGTTTTTCTAGATCAGGCCATATTTGAAAAAGCTGCTTTTTTGGGTACTCCCTGGTGACCTTTACCACTTCCTGCAGAAATGCCTGGTTTTCCAGTTAAATTGGTTGGTATAATAAAAGATATAATAAGGTTTTTTTAAAATATATAACTTTTATATCAAAGTTATATATAACATATTATATATTTAATATATAACAAAACATATATTTTATTATATATCTTATATATGATATATAAAACAGTTATAAACTTTTTATGGTTTATTAGATATATCTAATAAAATATATAATAAGTTATATATGTATGGTCTTTGAAAAATCTGTTATCAAGTAAATCTTTACTTGGAACCAACATTAAAATACTACTATAACATCATTAAAAAGGTAAATGTGCCTCAAATTCAGACACACAAATAATTTCATTTTTAGCTAAGGCTAGTGCTTCATCCCCACAAGACATGATGGAGTCTTTTAAGTGTTCATCATTAGATTCTTTACAATTAAAAACTGAATTTAGCTGATGAATTTCTGCTGAAGTTGTTGCTTTTCTTGTTCAGAAGACTGCTAGTGATTTTTCCTATTGAAAAAATAAAATTCTGGCACAAATATGCTATGGCAGTGTAGGGGGAAAAGCAAAAAAACATGGAAAAAATAGGGGGTTAGTAGCAAAATAACTAGGACTTTAGGGACAGGTTTAATGATCAATGTCAGTTGTCAAGTTTCAGAATGAAACTTAAGTTTCAGGCATGGTTTTTCAAAAATATTTTAGGAAAGCCTACACATAATTTAAATGGTTATTATCCACTAGGCTGTGAGATAATTTGTATTGGTCAGAAATAATCATAGACACTTGTAATAACACATAAATAACAAAAGTAATTATACATGGAATTAATAAAGTTGGCTACTGTCATAATATTCTAACCTTTATGGGAAAGTTAATAATTTAAAAATGCCTAAAGAGGGTCAGGAAAAACCCTTCAGGGCTTAGCTTCACATACAGTTGCCTTTGTATTTATTTGAGAGGGGATAGAAATGTCACCAGTGCTGAAGGGGACACAAATACTCATTTTGATTTCAGTTGTGGGCCCAGTGCAGGCAGCTCCCACTGCAGGTACTGAGAATGCTGCTCCTCTAACAGGATTAAAATTCTGCATGGTCACTTGCTCAACATTATTTTAGATGCAGCAAGTTTAATAAGACCAATTTTTTTTATTTTTTTTTTCCCATGAGAAAGGTACTAGGCTGTGAGATTTCTACATAAATGTCCTGACGTGAGCATTCCACAAAATGGTTTCTGGAAAACTGTCACCATAAGCTGGTTCCCAAATACATGGGAGCACACAAATAGAGGGTAAAAAAATGTCAAAACGTTCTAGCAGTGCGATGAAAATCTGCTTCTGGCTTTTCTTGGCACAGTTTTGTTGTGTTTTGGTGAGCTGCTTTTTGATTAGTGGAAGGAGCCCGTTTGGGTTTGGTATTTAAGGTCACTGGGCAGGGACAAAAGCTCTTGGCCTCATCGGTGAGGGGAGGATGTCAAGGAGCTGGAACGGGCTCTGTGCCCAGTGACGGGGCCAGAGGCAACTGTACAAACTGAAACACAGGAGCTTCCTTCTGAAGGTAAGGGAACTTTCTTGTGCTTTTTTAAACTGGGTGTTGGAACCCTGGGTGCTGAGATTTTCAGGCTTTCTGTGCTGACAGGCACTGATCCCCAAGAGAACACTGCATTGACCTGAGGCCATGGAGAAGGCTTCCAAAATGGAATGACAGAACTGGGATTGTGGGTGTGGAGTTGGAATAGAAGTGTGTGATATCACATGGTGGGAAACTGAGAGTTTAAGGGTTTAGAATACAGTAATATATATAAAGCAAGATAGAAGTTTTAGGGTGGGTGGTCCTCCTTCTTCACCTTCTTCTCCATGGGTTAGGGTTGTTTTGTGTAATTGGATAAAAAAAGTCCACATTGGGGGGCACGGGTGGTTGGTTATTGGGTTAAAAGTAAAAATAGTTTAGGTGTAATTTCTTAACTGGACAGTTTATCCTTAAAAGGCCTTGTAGACATAGATATGGCTCCATTTTTAGTTTGTTAGAGTGAAGTGCTGTAGAACTCACAGTTTGTGAGACTGTAACACGGATAAAAGCTAATAAACATCTGAGCCCCAACAAGAAATACCATCTCACACTTTTAATCCTGACCCTGGCAAAAAACAAGACTCCACAACTGGGCACTGGCACAGGGTGCCCAGAGAGGTTGTGGGGTCTCTGCTTATGGAGATTTGCAGGGCTGGCAGCAGTGTCCCTGCTGGGGGTGGGAGGCACTCAGTGCCTGACCTCCTCCCAGCCTCACCATCCTCTGGTTCTGTGATACTGTCTTCCAGCAGAGCCCAAGCCCTGATGTTTCCACTTGATCTCAACTTTCTGAGCTCTGAGGTTTCTATTTGGCTCCTTAGCTGTTTCTGTTGTGTTCCCTGGTTTGCCTCGGTAATCCATTTCTCTGTGGAATTGAGATCTTGGACTTCAGCAGTTTCCTTTCCTGGCTCGCAGTAGAGGGAGCTGTGTGGTGGCCTCTTATCTTTCTCCTGCAGCATTTTCATTTAAAATTTGTAATGTTCCTGCTGAGGATCTGTTATCAGAGCAGAGAAGACAAAACTGTGTCTTGGAAAGGTTTAATTTTCTAACAAAATGGAGCTTGTGTATCCATGCAGGTGCTCCCAATGTAGGGAATAACGTGCTCTGGCTCCATGATTCAGAAGGCTGAACAAATGCTTTATTAAGCTATAATATATTACATTACACTATATTACTACTATACTAATACAATGCTGAAGAACAACTTGTGACCCTTTCAGACAGTCATGACACAGATTTGACCTAACTGGTCAATCAGTCCAAACAACCATCAGCAGAGTCCAATTAACAAATCACTTTGGGTAAACAATGCCCGTAACACATTCCACATGTTCCAACAACAGGAGCAGTGAATAGAGATAAGAATTGTTTTCTCTTCATGCTCTGAGTTCTCACTGCCTTCCCCAGGAAAAATCCTGGGAGAGAGAGTTATGGCTGTGGAGGTCTATTTGTAAACTTCGAGTTTGTTGCTGTGATACAGGCAGTTTCTATTTGGTATGGATTTGCTTGATCCACAAGGAACTTGTTTGTGATTGTGGGAGAGTTGCTTGAATACTTACTGTGAAAAAGCGATTTTTAAGTTTTTGTTAGACATGTAATTTTGAAAATTCAACTTATTTGCAGTGGTATATAGAAGACAACTTTAACTGAGAGAGGTGCTTTTATCTAAGCAGATGGAATGGTTATTAGGGTTGATAATAGATCACATTTTTACTGTTTTTCATGTATTTTTCCTGCATATTGTGCTGGGTTTTTTTATATTGATTTATATTGATTATCGTTTCTAGTAAATGACCAAGGACATTACACCCATATAAAGAGTAAAGTGAGTATTACTGGTTTTGAAGAAGTCATCAAACGAAAGTTTTGATGGTTTTAGTCCAAATGAGAGAATTCCACACGTGTGAGGCAAAGGCAAAGCCAACATTGCTCTGTTGAAGATGAAGTAATTCTTTGCTGTGTTGTAAAAGATGGTTCTAAAAACACTTGTAGACTAGACAGACGTTTTTAAGAAAAATTTTATTAAGATCAGTAATGAAAAGCTGCCTAAACAGTCTCTCTGCCTAAAAAAATATGCAGAAAATTTAGTTCAGCAGTCTCCCTATGAAGAGTGTTCCAGCAAGGAGTAGTGGTACAAATTCTGTTACTTTTTTCTTTATGGGTCTCTCCTTGTTTCCAGCAGAATTTAGTTATTTCAGAATTTAGTTTAGTGACTGCATCTCAGGTATATATACAATTCCTGAGATTTCTATCAAAGGCAAAATATTTCACGCAGTTTGAGTGGATGCCAAACTCTAATGTTTAGTGAGAGTCCCTTCTTGGGAACATAATCTGTATTACTCTGGGCAGGTCAGCAGGCAATTAATTGACTTATTCTTGAGGAGAGCTTCATGTTGTCACATTCATACAAAGCTATTGGTGTGTGTTGGAGAAAGTTACTGAACCCTGCCTCAAGGTGGTCTGAGGATGCTTTCTATAAAATTCTTTATTTCCTCTTCTTTTTTTGTCTGGAGATTGAAAAGTTGAATGTGAAAAGTCTTCTGGAGTTCCCTTGCTTCTGGATCTTGGGGAGCAATTTTGGTTTTTTTAAAATTTAAAAAGATGTATTGGGAGAAGGGACTTAATGTGGTGGGTTTGGCTGTGCCTGTGACAGAAGGAATTTGTGTGACGTGGAGGATGGCAGGGCCTTCTACAGCCTCCGTCATAAATGCACGAGGCAATTAAAACAGCAGGAAATATCTGGAAGAGGCTCCAATCTTTCACATTGGAAGGGGCTGCCACGACAGAAGGGGCCATCTTAATTGTGGTGCAGCTCATACATTTCCTTCTCTAAGGAACAGGGGTTTTGGTGATGCTTGCTTGGATTATTTCATCATTGCCTCATTTCCTCAGGTATTTGAGATCTTGTCTGCTATTTCATTTCTATCCAGACTTCCTTTTGTTGTGTTTCCTCATGCTTACCTAAAGAGGAGCTAGAGGTGAAATGTTTTTCATCTCTATGCATTAATATTAAATTGTTTCTCTAGACAAAGATGCATTTATTTTGTTTTTGTGAATTATTATTAACGTATTAATGAAGATGCTCTGTGGGCTCACTCAAATTTTTTTCTTAATGAAGTAGTGATCAAGCAGTAAATGACATAAACAAGTCAATCACTTGTTCTGCCTTTTTCCCACGTGCATTTTGCAAGTTTGTGATTGGCTCTTTTTTTTTTGTGTTTCCTCATGCTTAC
This sequence comes from Passer montanus, assembly GCF_014805655.1. Classification (NCBI taxonomy): domain Eukaryota; kingdom Metazoa; phylum Chordata; class Aves; order Passeriformes; family Passeridae; genus Passer; species Passer montanus. The sequence continues at coordinate 6,397,782 of NW_024370374.1, read as the reverse complement.
CTAAAGAGGAGCTAGAGGTGAAATGTTTTTCATCTCTATGCATTAATATTAAATTGTTTCTCTAGACAAAGATGCATTTATTTTGTTTTTGTGAATTATTATTAACGTATTAATGAAGATGCTCTGTGGGCTCACTCAAATTTTTTTCTTAATGAAGTAGTGATCAAGCAGTAAATGACATAAACAAGTCAATCACTTGTTCTGCCTTTTTCCCACGTGCATTTTGCAAGTTTGTGATTGGCAGTTGTGAAAGAGCTGAGCTATTCCAGTGGAATGGATTAAACAGGAGGGTTGAATCATGGTGCATGAATGTTTTTGAGACAGTCTTGCTTTTGTTCAACATAAATCTTGTGCATTTAATCCCTACACTCTTTGTGTCCATAATTAAGATATTTGTTTTACTAAACAAAAAAGAGCTTCCTATTAAGTTCTAGTAAGGACCAAAATCAGCCAAATTTCCCCACATTATTTAACTGTTTACTGTACCCTTCTTTTTCTTTTCATACCAAGAGTTTGGGTTTATAGTGATTGCAAGTCAATTTCAGAAATTAAGGTATTGTGATTTATTTCTTAGATTTTTCTCTAAGAAAAGAACAATTCAGTAAATCAGGCAAAAGATGGTTGAGTTTGAGAATTTTTGAGTTTGAGAATTTTTGAGTTTGAGAATTAAGAATGAAATTTAAGTAACCTGTGTGTTGATAGAGTTTTGGGCATGTTTACTTATTTGTGTAGGGAGACAGAGGCCCCATGGAACAGGACAGACTTTTAATTGTCATTGAACAAGAGATGAGAAATTCTGTTCTCTGTTAAATGCTTTTAAGGTACACAAGGAAAATTAAGTTTTAGGGTTCTGTTATTAATCAGTTATGAATTTTCTTGCTCTTTTGAGCATCTAGGCCACAAGTACATGAAGAATGTGATGGTTTTAAAGGCCTGGCAAATTTGATTTTCCTTCATAAGCTCTTAGATTATGCTGTGGTGGAATCACCATTGTCATCATTGTAGTTTGGGGGTTTTTTTTCCCAATGCTGAACTGTCCAAGTTCTCTAGAAAAATGCTTACGATTAACTTTTTTGTATAAGAAATGTTTTGTATAAAAAATGATTATACCAATTATGCAAGGGAAGGCAAAATAAAAATACTGCTGGCATAAGGTCACTTTGACATGGTTGATTTTGCACAAAAGAGTACTGAAGAATCTAAATAAAAGAAAATCACGATGCCATGGTATATGTACACCACAGGAAATACATTTATAACACAAACAGGTATAAAAATTGCAGGTGTAGGAAGGAAAGTGAGCAACTTTTGGATGCTCTGTAAATTCCTTCAAGAAACAACACACAAGAAGCCACCTCAAGGCACTTTGCCTCAACTTCAAGCCAGGTGGGTGAAGCTTTTAAAAACTGGTTTCTGGTAAAAGCAATCAAAACCTTTCTTAATGCATATACCTTTATGTTGGAAAGCATAGACACTGAAGTGCACGATGAAACCTGCAAGAGCATAGGAACAAAAATGATACAGAGTAGGAAGCCGGGAAGATTAAACAATATGCTATTTAATGCTACTAAAATTACTCATTATTATAAAGGCTCTTTACAGATTATTTTTTTCTATAAACACCTTTATTACACTGGGTGATGTGGGGTTTTTTTCATGGTTTTTTACAACATTGCAGAGTGAAACAAAAAAAATATCAAAAGACCACGTGCTACCAAGCTGCTGTGAAAACATCTGTTTAGGATTAATTTAGAGAATTCTTTCAACCAAAAAGTATGTGTACATATTTATCACTTTAATAAAGATATATTCAATTAATTTTGAAAACCAGAGTAGAAAATTAATTTCCCTCCCACGGTCTTAATGAAGAAATAAAGGAACTAATTTCCCATTGCTGTTAGAGGGGTAATCCACTCCTTCACATATTAAGAAATTAATGTAACGCATCCAGTCAGCCAAAGAGGCTCTGATTCTTCCCCTCCCCCTAATCTCTTACACCAGCTTATTTTGTGCAACAGAATTATGAAAAACAAAATTGGAAGAGACTTAAGTCCTTTCAAGTCTTTCAGATTTCATTACATTCTTATTTTAGATCTGTTGCTGTTTCCAGGAATATAATCCATTGACTTTGATGGTGTTTGCTAGTTTTAGTTTTCTTTTAAGAGAAAAAGAAGAAATTTCATTTATAAAAGAAATTTATATATTTACAAATATATGAAATAATACATTGTTGTTAATAATAACAATAAATATTTTTTTAATCACACACCCAGTTTTTAAAAATGCCAGAAAAATATTAAGGAAGTATTGTTACAGGCTTTATATCCCTTTGTAGCATTTGTGGGGTTTTATGTGATCAAAAAGTCATCCTTTTTATTTGAACTAAATATAGAAGAAATGTATTTTCTTGTATTCATTTAATTTACTAAAAATCTGATACTATTTTGTAATTCTAGGAATATATGTGAACAGAGTTTTATAATTGAAAAACAGGTCAAGATGTTATTTTAAGGTATTGGACATGGGTAGTTGAGAGATAGATGTTCAGAATTATGTTCTTAAGACAAATTTTTGACCCACATAAGCAGTTTTATTTCTTTATTTATTAAATGACACTTCCTGCACAAATAAGAGTGTGAGAGCAGTTTGTCCTTAATGTAAGAAAACCATGAGGTGATGTAAATGTTCTTTTAAGGATGCAGTTTGCATTAAAAAAAAAAACAAAACTTTTGAAACTTGTCACTTGTAGCAGATTTTGGGGGGGTTAATCTTTGTTTGATGGTGAGTAATGTTCAGTGAAGCAGCTCACTGTGTACGCAGCTTATGAATAGCATCATTGATAGCAAAAAGCTACAGGGTAAGTATACATTTAATTGATTTCTTGATCAGGAATGCTTCTGTAACAGGCAGAACAATGGAGCTTTATTACTGCTTGGATGGTTGATGTGAATGTGGAATAATTGAGAAAATGGGAAGATGTCCAGAGCAAGAAGCACTGAAAAAACAGCTGCTCTAAGGAGATCTAACACATGAAGCTTTTTGGCAAGAACTGAGATCACAGAAACTGAAATTTGATTTATAAATCAAAGATGAGTCCATAAATGTGGTTTTGGTGTGTAGGGATAATGGAAAGAAACAAAATTCCCTCTTTTGCATTCCTTTCCCCACCCCTTGGTTTGAGCAAAAGTAACAAAAACAGTCCAGGAAGACCTAAGGACTCATTTAACATGGGAGAAAGAGATAAGTAATTATTCTCTTCATGAAGGGAATATTTTATTTTTCTTCCATGTGTGCAACACACCGTCTCAGTAATTATTTTTTATTATCTATAAGAGCCATTGATTCCAACAGGAGAGGAGCAATGTGTCTTTCAGGGCTGTATTCCTGGTTTTTCTTATATCATTTTGATGTTTGTATGCAGCTATTATTTTCAAAAATGAATCCCAGTGGTAAGTTATTTTAATATTTGTGGAAGATCTCATTCACAGCATTTCAATTTGAAAGTGTTTCCATATTTTCTTCTATAGATCTATTTCTCATAAACTCATTTTACTTAGCCAAAAACCATCAGAAGAAGACTGAAGCTGAATTAAGAAGCAACAGTCTAAATGCAGTAGTTAATAATTTGAAAGAACATAGCAAAAATTTTTGGGACAAGAGTTCTGTTGTGTTTCTGAGAGCTCGACACAAAAAAAGGTGAAAGGCTGAAGAAAAGTCCACTTCCTGTAGTCCATCTATAATGGAATTTTCCTTTCAGATGCCTGGTCTGATCACATTAAAGAGATACGGAAAAATTATTATGAATGGAAAATAATATATTATTAATGGAACAATAAAATGGAGTTTTGTAAATGCTGTCCCTGTCCGGGAGATCCAGGTCACCATTTCAAGACTTCTGCAGAGGAATGCTTTCTGACCTGTGCTTTGGAAAATGTTCAGTTTCCAGGTATCGTTGTGTCAAATTATTATTTCAGGCTCTGCCAAGTAAATCTTAGGATTTCAGGGGAAAAAAGGCAATTAATTCCACAGTGACTGTGTTATCTTTCCATAAAGTGTGATTTGTGTGTGACATGAAATATACATAATTATTTTATGTGGATTTTACTGAAAGACACTGGCAACATAAAACTTAGAGAAATGATGCTTTCATGCTGTTGTTGATGACAATAACCGAGTGAAATAGAAACCATCTTAAATAAAACCCAACTTTTTGTACATTTATATTTGAATTTTAGCACAGAGAGGAAAAGAAGTAAAAAGGTTTCCTATATTGCCCTCAAATTTGTGGGGTTTTTTTCCTTTAAAACAGCATATGTATTTTTGCATGTCAGCTCTGTTTCCTACTGTCCATGAAATGAAATAATTGCTGGAAACTTATTTGTTTGTTATGTTCTTTATCCCACTTACTTTTGCTTCTTTCAAATTTGGTCAGGCAAAATTGATGGATCCTAACAAGCAGTTATTAGGTAATTTCACCTTGCAATCCACATTAAACAGAAATCCTCGATAAATAAGTCCTTGCATAACTTTTGATTATAGCTCTTATTTTCACATTATACTTCTTTTATGCCTTGCCTGATTTGTATGACTTCGTATCCCCTTTCTTCCTCCTATGTCTAGGCCTTCTTCCATGCGGCTGTTCAGTGTTGATTTATTTATGTTATGCTGATAATTGTAATAATGAATGTTAAGTTATTCTCAGTTGCATAGTTTGAGAACTATTCGGTTGGTAAAGACATAAGCTGACACTATGGTAACAACTAGCAGCATACAATTTTGAAATTGTTCTACAATGAAGCTTTAAAATCATTGTGGTGTTTCATTATATAGAGTTATTAAAAAAAGCTGTATATAAAAATTTCAGTTTTAATTCTCAGCATTTTCTGTGAATGTTGCAAAGCAGAGTTTGACAAACCATTCTGAGAATACTGTTTTGGTATTCTGTGTTGATGACGCTGCCCGAGAAAACCAAGTTTTAATGACAACTTATTTGGTCTGAGTAAGAGTACAGTTCTGAGCATCATCATCATCCTGCTTATCATTTGAATAATGTTCTTTCAGGTAAAAATATGTCTTTTACAGCTTGAGTGCTTTGGAAATGTTGATTTTGTTACGAAGCATTTTCTTTACCATGTGTGTTCCAGCAAAGCTGGGCTGGTTTCAGCCCAAAACTCAAATCTTCTTCTTCTTAGTGTTGTGTGCATTTTAACCAGCCATAAAATTGAACAACGTTGTAATGGCTTAAACAAAGTCAAATAGGCAAATCTAATTTAGTATGTCAAAAAGCCGGAACCCCAAAACAAACCCAAAGAACAAACCAACAAATGTCTGGGAAAAAGTAAAACAAACGTGCAGGAAAATACTCATCTGCTCACAACTGTGTAGTGGGACGAGTGAGATGAGAAAAAATTGTCCGGTGTGTCTTGAAAACCAAGTGGTCTCCTGGCTTCCGTACACTTTAAAAGGCATTGACGTGGTGTCAGCAGCAGGCAGAGTGGAGGATCTGAGGGCACAGTGGAGGATTTGGGCTATTTTAACTGCGTTTTCGTACTTTGATGCCTCGTGAGCGTGCCCAGCCCGAGCCCCCCGCCGTGCCCGTCCCGCTGCCGCGCTCCCTCGGGGCACCAAGCGCGGCGGGCCCCGGGCTTGGGAAAGGGGCGGAGGGTTGGAATTACGGCTCTTTCCAGGGAGATTTCCACCTGGACTGGGTAGGGTGAGGCGTGCTGCTCTGCGTGTCCTGGAACAAGGTGAAATCTGCGTTACACGGAGCTGCGCTGCCCCTGGCCGTGCCCCGCCGGGCCCTGAGGGCAGCGCGGCCGCTGCCGGGGAGGTTCTGCTGCAGTGCGGGGCAAGGGCTCGGTGCTGCTCCTGCTGGAGAACAGCTTCCCCCCTGGAGCTGGGGAAAACAAGGTGGGTGTAGTTTTATGTCTTTTTTGTAGGTTTTTTTGGGGTATTTTTTGGAAAAAAAAAAAAAAAAAAAAGGCAGTTTTCCTTGTGGGCTTCGGCGGCCGCAGCGCTGGTAATATCTTGGGCCTGCCCCAGAGAGAGCAGAGAGCGGTGTCTTTCCTTGATTTTAATATGCAGGGATTCGTGTCTTGCTTTTCATATGGATTGTTTATGTGTTGTCCCACCCAGAGTGTGCAAATGTTGATTGAATTTAGCCAGGCTGCTTGCCTTTGGGCATATATATATGGTCATCTTCATCCTGCCCCAGGACTGTGAGGAAAATAAGCGACCACCTGGGACAGCTCTGTCAGTGCTGGGGCAATTGTTTAATCTGAAAAAAACCCCAAGCTAAGTGTGAGACAACAGTAGAGTGCTTTGAGCAGCAAAATTAGGGAAGCTCTAATTTGTCATTCACTTAAGAATTAGAACAAATACAGAAGACATCCACATTTACTGAGGATTTCTAGTAAGATCTCATTCGTATATTTCACGTTTGTGGTGAAGGCTAATGTGAAGGAGAGCTCTGACAGTACCGTGTTCAGGATATTTGTGTCATCTTCAAGGTGTTGCTGGTTTTTTTCTTTCCTCTGTCTTTTGCATTCAAGTCTTTATTACAATGTAACGTAATTATGGTCTTCTAATGCATTTTTACAGAAAGGTCATGCATCCTGCCTTCTGTACCTGTTGATCATGTATCAGGCTGGGTAACAAATGAAGGAGGAGGACTCCTGCCTGCTCTCTGCTGTTCTGGGATTTTGGGGATTCTGTGGCGTGGAGAGCAGATATAAAAGGTTGTGTTCTGGTACAAGGCTGCTCCTTGCCTTCTCCTGCCGTTCTTGGGCTCCCGTGGGAGCTGTTCCAAACCTAGTGCTGCAGGGACATCCTTACTATAACTAAGAGTGAGACGCAGACGTAAAAAATTAGAACATTTTTCCTGTGATGAGAGCTGATTTTTTTGTCCCTAATACTGGCATTATCTGTAATGCTCAGGTAGCAGAGAAACAATTTTCATACATTATGCCCCACTGAAATAACAACATAATTCCTTTTGAAGCTTTATCAGAGAGATACCACATAAATACCAATACCACACAAATAGCAATGTTGGTATAAGTTGTGCTGAGGAATGGTTTGTGGAAGAAAAAGTAATACTTGTCAGACACATTTAAAGGAAGAGAGGATAAAAAAAGGAAACAAACCAGCCTTCAGGGAAATCGGTTCTTTCTAGATATAAAGTAGATACCCCCAAAGTGTGGGAAACAGGTTAAATATCAGTAGTGCCTGAACTTGCTGGCACAGCACAAATCTGTTAATTGCTGATATTACATTATTTTGGACTTGTCCCCTGCTTGGTGGTGCTAATTATTTCCTTGTTTACACTTGGTAGAGGTATATTCCACAACTATCACTAGAAACAAGCAGGAGCTTGGAGTGCTCCCTGGACACAGCCACTCTTTCTGCAGCGTTGCAGCACAGATTACAGAAACAATCTGCTGGACAACATAATGCTTTGAAAAGTCTCAGATTTTAACAGAATTGTGGGAAGGGCATTAAACAAAGACCTCTCAGCTGCTAGAACCCTCATATTTTCTTTGTCAAGAAGCAGTGCCGCCTTTGTGCTGGCAGGGCACTGCTGCCGGACAGGGGATTTCGGTGGAGCTCTCACACCTTCGGGTAGCTTAGTCTTGCACTGATTTTTTTTGGAGAATAGTTCGTTTTTTACTCCGTGGCTGCAGCTGCAGTGCGCCCAGGAGAGCACAGTTCAGGTGGATGTCGACTAGGTGGCAGCATGGTGTTTGCAACGGGCACAAACTGCTTTTCGGCTCGCTGAAACACCCCTGCCTTCATCCTCTGCCGGTAAAATTTGGGTAAACTGACTTCTGTCCATCCCTTCCTCACTTCATATCTCTATGCTAACAGCTGAGAGGATGCTGACTAAATACTGAACAGTATTAGGATGGGAAGGCCAGGGAGGAGAATTTAATCCCACACACAAACATGCTGTAAGCAGAAAACAGTTTTACAGTCTGAATCAGAGGGCTGCTGTTTATGGTTTCCTCTTTTAATTTGAGCTGAAATGAGTTAAGATCTATTTTGCTAGTTTATTAGTAATATTTTGCTTGTGGCTGAAAAAAATCTTCAGTTATTATTTATGGTCTTACTGTAATAATGTCCTGCAAAAGACAAACACAGAATACAGTATCATATGTAATTAGTTTTGATTACAGAAAGTAAGGATCCTGATAATACATATCTGTGTTGGCTCTGCTAACCAAATTATATGATAGGAGAACTTAATCACCTGTTTTTGGTAGGAGAACTTAATCACCTGTTTTTGGAACGTGATGGCTAGCTTGTGAAAGATTATGTTTTCACCAAAAGAATTCAGATTACTGAAGGCAACCTCTTGTAGTGGGGGCAAAAATGCAGATCCCAAGCAATGCAATAGTTGGGCAAGCAGCTCCAGTCTTTTGAATTTCATCCAAAATTCAACAGGCAGCTAACACAGTCTTTGGAGCATCTGACAAAATTCTTTAAAACTTCACCCCTCAATTACATTTGCTATATCTCTGTATTTGATGGGAGTAATCTTTACTGCATTGTGATCACTGAAGCTGATTTGGAGCAGTGCAATAATTTCTTGGAACTCCTGTTATCACATCAACATGAAGTATTGCAGGTTGAATGAAAAAGGGCTCTCAGAGGGACTTTCCCATATGCTTTCTGGGTCATCAGTTTGCTCTTCTCAGGAATGTGTTGTTCAGCTTTCCTTTTTTTTTTTTTTCAATTTACATGTTGAAACAGAGCTGGAAATGCGGAGAAAAAAAAATCCACTTAAAACTTTCTAGGAAATCGGGAAAAGCAAAACAACCAACCAATTGCTTCTTGACAAAGAAAATATGAGGGTTCTAGCAGCATATTCTCAAAAAGCTGAGAGTTCTTTGTTTAATGCCTTTCCCACAATTCTCTTAAAATCTGAGACTTTTCAAGGCATTATGTCGTCCAGCAGATTGCTTCTGCAATCTGAAGCAATCTATTTCAGCAGATTGCTTCCGGATCTTTTGTCAGCCAAGATTCCAAAGCAGCTTTTTAAGGACAATTGTTTTGCTCTCTTATGGAGCCAGTGTTGGTCTCCCACCCCAAAAGGACATGATACTTTCCTAGGCTTTGAGAAAGGTAACTTGAGAACAAGTGTACAGCTTCTACACTCAAAATGTTTACACTTATCTAAAAGCTGAACAAATGCCATTGATTTTAGGCCAGAAACTGCCAGTACGAGAGATAAGGGCAGTTTGATGTGACTAGGGCTGCTTTATCTTTTGTGAACGCACTCGTGCTTCTTCTTTGCCAATCTTTTCCTTGGATAAGATGTGCTGAATTGTAGGATATTTCTTATATGGAGCATACATCTGTTATTTTAAGTCTTCAGCTGCTAGAGTGGCAAAGAACATCACCTTTGCTTTCTTTACTTCGTATTTTATATCCTGTTTCAGAGTTTCTCATGAGCCCTCTGGATGATTCTGTCCTGTGTAGTTAAGGAAAGCTAATAAAAATATAAACTTCATATGTAGGGAAGAACATGGAAAAGGTAAATACACCTACTTTTTGAGAGTAGATGCAGCAAAGTAGTATTAATGCTCCAGAGTAAAAGGCTGGAGAATGTTCTCCAGAAAAGCCCTGAGGAAACAGTCTGGTCTGCAAAGGTGTTTTCCCAGCACAAATTGCACACTGCTGGTCATGTTGTACTTGACTCTTCTGGGAGAAAAAGCAACATACAATCCAAATTTGTGCTCAGGACAGGTTTAAAAATCCTGTAGTTGCAAAGCCGAGGAAGAGAATTACTGTTCACTTTAATCCAGTAGAAGAGAGTTTTAACTGGAGTTTTGTTTGTTATCGATGAGACAGTGAGATAGAAAGACCTTTTACACAACTTGGGTCGAGTGTTCTTACATTGTGTGTGCTTACATAATGTATGAATAAAAGGTTCTATGGAACTTTAGTATAAAAAAAAGATTAAAATTAGTGTAAAGCTGTCCTTTCAAATAAGAGCTTTGCATTGACAGTGCTACCTGATTTACTTTAAAATGTTAAAAAATCATATAATCCTCTGTTTTCAAAAGCCACAAGTCTGCTGCATCCCTCATTCACCTGACTACAGAAACAAAAATATTAGGTTTTTATTGTCTTCTGGTTTTGAGTCTTTTTAGAGTCCACATCTTGATGTTCTATTTTTAGGAAGAGCATAGTTGTTTGTAAATGAACACAACACTAGTGTATTTGTCTTAGCTTTTAGAACAAATGGTCTTGTAAGATTGGCAGTATATTTTTGAAAAGTTTGGGGATATTTCGAAAAGTGATTAACTTGTAAAGTTTTTGAGGACTGGTAAGGAAATTTTTTTTTGTCTTGTATGATTCTATAATGATAGATCATCATAATTGTGGATGACAGTGAGTAAAAACAATATTTTAAATAAAACTGTAGAAGGGCATCTTTAAAAAAGAAGTTGCATGGCGGATCCCCTATTAGGAAGGAAGAATTTTTGTTAAATATCCCTGGGTTGTATACAGACATGTAATTTCTGGAATTCCTAGTGGTATCACTGCCTTTCTGAGAACCTGCACTCCTGTGAAAGGTTTCATTTATGTGCTTTCATTTGTACGTGTGAATGGAGCCACTCTCAACTAAATCCTGAAAGAGCTGCAAAAGAAACTGCCCCAAAGGAAACAAAGCAGAGACTGAGCCCAGCACAGGTCGCTGGAGAGGGTGTGTTACACCCTGTGATTTGGGGTGTGCCCCTCATGTCACCCCTTTTAGCCCTCTGGATCCCAAACTCAGCTCCTGGGTGTGGCTCTCCCACAGCTCGAAGGACCTGCCCTTCTGGAGCTGTTCAGATGGACTCTGGGTGGGCAAACCCAGGGAGCTGGTTGGCTTTGGGTGATGTCTGGTGCACACAAATTGCTGCTTTCACAGCTCGAAGGAGCTGCCCTTCTGGAGCTGTTCAGATGGACTGGGTGGGCAAACCCAGGGAGCTGGTTGGCTTTGGGTGATGTCTGGTGCACACAAATTGCTGCTTTTCTCACCAAAGATGGTATAATTCTTGTAGGAAGATGTGGGATGGAGGCGAAAATGAAAATTAACATTTGTCTGTCAATCCCTAAATGGAAGGATCAAACTCCAGGCAGGGTCAAACATAACTGCATTAAATATTTTTCAGCCTGTAGAAGGTTAAATAACCCTACCTCCAGAAAATCTCTGACTTTAAATTGGGGGGGGGAAGCACCA